>NW_028234433.1:24204389-24209389 GCF_977035675.1 Penaeus japonicus
TCAATAATAATTTATACTAGTAATAATCATGATAAAGATTATAATAATAACAATTATAATAATAATAATAATAATAATAATAATAATAATAATAATAATAAAAATAACTTCAGAATGAATTATTACACTTAACATTTACTACAGAAATATCACAAGCTTACTGAACTAATGAATAGAAATAGAAAGATCCCCCCCCCCCAAAGGCCCTATTATTTTCTGCGTTCCCATTTTTTTTTTTTTTTAACTTTGGTACTATTTCACATCTTGTTTTAAGTCATGACCTGCAAACGGCAATTAATTAACACTTCTAGCTTAGATGTTTTTGCTGGAAGAAAAAATAAAAAAATAATGAAAAGATAAATAAGAGCAATTATGATAATAATAATAATAATAATAATAATAATAATAATAATAATAATAATAATAATAATAACAATAATAATCGGTAACTACAGAAACAGAATTCATCACATTCACCATTTCATCACACAGAACATTATCCTTGAAGTTATATGAAAATATTCACAATCAAAACATATATATATATTCATATTTACATATAAATATAAGTGCTCACCGATACACACAACAAACAAGACACATTCAAGAACACACAGGCACACACATACTCACGCAAATGATCTATAAAGCTTTTGTGACTCTTGTGGCCCTTAGAAAAAACTGCCAATTTCGAGAGGCTGCACTAAACCACGTCAATCATGTACGAACAATTCCCCATTCTACATGATGAAGTACCTATAGCATAACACGGAAAAAATCAACATTACACTGGCTTCCTACATCAACAGGTCCACTGACAGAGCTGACATGCGGATAGGTTTCGTCTCAGATCCGATGCCTGGAAATATGTACAAAGCGAAAACATCTACATTTCTGGATGATGATCTATCCTGCCCTCCTTTCCTTTTATTTTCTTTCTTCCTGGATTTTCCCATAAATTAAAGCCTGTGATAATGCGGTTTCAAATGGTTCTTTGAACAACACTCGGATTAGGAAATGATAACAGGCTGTCCCAATTTTATGCACATGACTTTTTCTCTTACTGCAATTGCAAATCTATCATGGCATGAATCACATCATGAAACACCATGCTTGAAATTTCACATGAAAACAAGTTCTTGGCAATGCTGCTATTCCTTTTGTCCTATGTACGTGGCAAAAACTGTCTGAGGAACATTCTTCAGAATAGAAAAACCTCGCAAAGTTCACCGGCTCACTTTTATCTCTTCCTTACACAAAAACCTGCACTTACTGAGAGAAAAAAACAGGACACTTGTTATCAAAATAGAATTCTATGTGATTTAAAAAGAAGTCAGTCAGAAGTACAGATTTCATTGCAGGGGGAAAAAGCTTAAAAAAAAAAAATCTATCGTCATGTTTTCCAATTCTTCCCCTTCATCACACTGCCACCTAGAAAGAGGTATGTATAATGTTGATGAGAGTGAACATAGCACCACTATGACTCTATCATATCTATATATGGCAAAGGATGAATTTACAAAAATGCCTCTATAGTCATGGGAGGAAGCAAATTTTTGTGGAAGAGTCTTCCAATCAATACATTAATCAAATGATTCAAGCAGAGCAGATGCTGAAGCAATGTGGGCAAATCTTTTACCTGCCTTACAAACTATTCTTCCTTACTGGCAAATCTTGTAGGATATTAATGCTTGCACTCTGTCTTAACAAGAGGATATCAGTCGAGCATTGAGATTCCTTGGTTAAAATCCCTTAAACCTATTTCAAAAGTTTTCAAGCAATGGCAAAGCAAACATGCTTAGATTCTGCAACACGAAACTGGGTTTATGTGTATTTCATAGAGCTTTGCTGAAGAGAAATTCATACGATGAGGAAATCAAACATGCTTTACTACAATTTTAGATGCACAGCAAGAACAGCTGATCAGATCTAAACACTAATTCATAAATCAATAATGATCATTATCTTTCTCTCTGGCTCTGAAATTGTGAACTCTTTATATGATTTGACATGAGTTGCCGTCCTGCTTTTCTTGGTTTTTCGAGATGAAGCCATAGAAAAATAAATAAAGAAGAAAGTCTTATAACAAACACATTTCCTAATAATCTCCGAAGCCAAGTTCAAAACACCTATGATGACAGTGATAATAATAATGAGAAAGAAAGGAAACTGCTGTTGCCATGGAGAGCACAGCCATATCAGAATGCCAATGCTACTGTTACCATCACCACTATAATACTGATACATGATAACTTGTAGTGTTAGTACATCTACCTACTTTTAGCATGGTAATATATTGCAAATATCAAAAAGACTAGAAGAAACAAAGATGAGTATGACTTCATGAGGCTGTCACTTGTAACACCATTTTATTTTCATTTTTCTTATGACACCACTGTAAATGAAGCAATCAATCGACCATATTCGATGTCAAGCTTGTTAAGATTCCAATAAAATCATCTATGCCAGTCCCATACCTCTTCAAAAAAACTGCAACTGTTTTTTTTTTTCTTCAACTTTCTTTTTTAAGAAAATACAAAATCTCATGGCTTGCTATTGCAAACATGTTATATAGCGTTTACTGTAGTCAAAGGAGGTGTTATTTTATGAACACACAATATTGTCATTCGATTTTGCTTAAGCTGTGAGAGGAAAGACTATTTATAGCATTCTACTTGTGACAATTGCCATTTGGTAAAATTGCAACTAGGAAGTGAAATGCAATTTACAATTTAGTTATGTAAAAATTCAAAATCTTCTTTCTCCAAGCAGGAAAAAGAAGAGAAAAAGATTGGTTGTTGGTATCAATGTGCTGCGTATTAAATGCTGCGACTCTCTTTTTGCGCCAAACAGATAAATGGACACAACCTTACGACTTTCATTGTCTTGTGTATCTAATCAGTCAGTAATTATGGCAGAGTCTTGGAAATCGCTTCCTACTGACCACAGAAAGTGATTGGGATCTTGCTACCCTTCACAATAGCAAGGATTAAAGCTACTTATGCTGGTGATTTTGTTGTGACTTCTAGTTTGGCTTTGAGGTTAATGGTTTGTGGGCCAACTCTCTCAGCCCACGATATATGAAGATCTGGTCCAAATTAACACAGTTTCTGTTAAAATAAAGTATGTGTGTGTATATATATCTATATATATACATATATATATCTTCATTTCTTTTACAAGAACAGCCAGAATTCTAGCATTCTACGAGGAGTCTGTCTTCTCTCATATCTCTTTGTCAATCTCTACTGATCCCCCCCTCTCCCCTTTCCCCCATCCCGCCCCCAAGTTCCAACAGGTAAGCTCTACTCTGCTTGATGATAACTATGGTAATGACACAATGACATAACACACAATTTGTTGAACATCAATCATGTAAAGTCTATCATAGAGTATGTAGTACCCTCTAGCAAGGCAGAGCATGTGTTATAATGATCTAAAAAGGAACACTACAACATTCAGTTCTTCAACAATACATCTAACAGTCATCAAAACCTGCCACATCTCTTTTCATTATTCTTCCTTCTCTCACTTAGGGAATAGCGCCTCCCATTTTCTGAGGCAATGCACGTCCTGCGGTCACTGACGCGCATACACGAGTACACATTTTCTTTGTCTACCTAGAGTCCGCTATTCCCTATTCCCAACTTGCCGCTGACAGTAACTCCCAGCCAGAACTCTAGGCCTTCGTTTAATCACCAGAGATGAGCCTCATTGTGTGGCAACTTGACCACTCCGACGCCTCCTCCAAGACGACGGTAGTTCATGGACCCACACAGCCGCCAGTGATTCTGGTCTGGGTCGTACACCTCAATCGTCTTCAGGTACGTTGTGCCGTCGAAGCCTCCCACCGCATACAGCATTCCATTCACCACTGCTAAGCCAACCTGGGGGAGAGTTTTTTGTTTTTATTTTTTAATCAGTCAGCATATATTTCATTATATACAGTATTTGTGTGCATGCCTGCTTGTAGAAACTGTTACATCACTCCATGATTAAAACAACATAACCCTTCACAACCTCATTCAAATACTAAATGAACAGGTTCTCTAATGCTCAAATGTGACTGTTTATATCACACATATAATAAATATAACATTACTGAAACCCAATGAAAAGATTCTCCCATAATAGAACATTTAAGATCATTTATAGCAATCAATTAATATAAATAATACAACTATTCATAACTTTATCAGTCACCACAGAAACATAGATTAAACTGAATAAAACAAACTTATAATTACATTTAAAAAAAACATATCCTACAAATGCTATATAAATAATCTCATGATTTTCATACTTTATTGAAAAATAAAATATATATACCACCTAATATACAAAATATCACACAACCACATTGCATACTGGATAAACAGATTCTCACATAATTAAAATGGGGCACTTTATCATCTACCTCAAATTTCAAAATAGAGTATCGCCATCAATACTTCTAAACATCATATTACTATACCCAACCTCATAACAAGACAGATTCCCTAATCGCAAAACTTGCACATTTATACCTCCTAAACAACACAAAAAATTACAACCATTCACTCCTCCATTAAGTACAGATAACCGAATTCCTTCACAACAAAAACGAGAAAGGACGCTTTGACGCCCATACTCACTCCACTGCGTCTGGAAGTCATGGCGACGATGGGGCTCCACTGGTTGGTGTGTGGGTTGTATCGCTCAGCACTGGAGAGCTCTGTGCAGTCATCTCTACCCCCTACCGCATAGATCATGTTGTTGTACACGGCGCAGCCTAGGTGTTTGCGGCGTGTGCTCATGGCTGGCATCATCACCCACTTGTTCAGTTTGGGGTCATATCTTTCCACTGAAAGGAGGTAAAAATTAGTTCAGTTATTCCCTTCCAGGTACTGCTAAGTCTGCCTTTTTCATGATTGATAATTTTACCAGCTCCTCTGACGCAAGGTTCTAAAACAGTACATACTCCCAAAATGTATGGAATGTAATTAATCCTTAAGGAATTC
>NW_028234433.1:24211889-24214389 GCF_977035675.1 Penaeus japonicus
GTAACATTATACTTGACCCAGGCCATGACAGCGCTAAACACCTGCTCCTCCGATCGAACATTCAGCTCGTCGCTCGAGATGATGTCCATCAGCTGATTCACGGGCAGTTCCATGAACTCCTCACTCTCCATTACCTTGGGAGATGAAATGACATTAGACTCCACTGAGGTCGCAAAAGGTTATAGACATAGGCAGAGACAGGTTGCAGCCTAAGAGAAAAACCAAGATCTTAACCCCTACCTCCTGGAAATTGTGCTGGGTGAATTTATCAGCAATGCGCAGCAGGTCACGGCATGAGTGGGTGTCAGCGAAGGCCCTGATGCCCAGGCAGTTTGAGGGGTGCAGCTGCTGCTTCAGGAACTCGCAGCACACATCCTGGATCTCTTGCATCTGGAGCAGGCAGGCTGGGACCAAAAAAGAGATCTATTAGTAACCTACTGATCTTTACAATGGGATAAGCAACCATTCTCACAGCAATATAGTAAGAGGGTGAGGGTGAGAAATAAAAGAATGATACAACGCAAATGAGGTGCGTTATTGTCCTTTCTATTTTCATTGTGATTCCAATGAGGACCAAGAATGTCAATATTTAAATTGTACATTTTGTTTGGTGAAATCCTTTTCTCTCCTATAGACCTTTTTCCATATGTCCTATTTTATAATCAGTTACTATAATCCATACAAATTCTTTGACAAGTTACATATACTATTTGAATTATTCAAATCATCTGATGGTCCATGGCACAGTCCAGTTTCAAATTAACCAGTAAAGATAATCCAAGGTTATTTAACAGACAGATGATATTCAAATAAAGTAAATAATCTGACAGACAAACGATATTCACATCATGTATATGATTGCATTATCCATGATTATATGATTTTAAACCTGGGACTCCCTTAACCCATTCACGCCGGGGCCGTTGCCGGCTTTGCACGGTCACTATACTGGGGCTCTCGAACACATAAGCCTAACGCCTCGAGATTCTTGGACGCACAAGCCGCTAGCCTGGGCTGCATGCTCACTCGACCCGAGTGCGCGGCTTGCCCTCACAGCTCGTCCCGGGCGTCTGACACAAAAACCACAATACGTGTCATCACGTCAACCGGCTCCAATGGGTTAATAGAGGATATGGCCATGGGTGAAAAGTGGGGTCCATGCACCTATGACTATCATTTCACTTCAACTAGCCCAGCTAGAAATTCTAGAGCCACAAATCTATATCAATAACATAAAAATATATATGAGAAACAAACTGCCAGATACAATAAATGGTCACAAAATATACCCTGGCATTTTTACATTTTCATTCTAACATCAACCATGGTCTCGCTCACAGTGTGAAGCACAACCCAAGCATTGGAAGGCAAGCACATCCACTAACCCACAACACCGACTAAATCATTAGACAGACCAATGCTATTCATAACAAGTAAATCATCTGACAGTTCGATGATCCTAAAATCCATTAAATTGCTCAACAAATGGATAATTAGGTTCCTTCAACATTACCTGCTGGGAGGAGGGTCTGCACATTGGATTCTTCAATAGTGATCTCTGAAGTGTAGCAAAAATTAACTAGGAGGTCTACCGCGTGTTCATCTATGTCCCGGATGGGCACCTCTGTTTGTCTGGCTTCGAGGAGCTCTGAGGTAAACATGGCGTGGAAATAGGGACTGCATGCTGATAAGATTACTCTGGAAGGATAGAATAAAAATGCGTTAATTCAATGATAACATAAGGGAGATAAAAGATAATGTAAATCATGTACTTCATTGTCTCATATGATTGGAACGATCAGAGGACTTGTCAGAAATACAAATCTGAAGTGCATTCCAAAGAAGTAAAAATATTCCAGAACAAAGAACAAGTAGGCATACTTAAATCCAGTAAGAGGGGCGGGGAGAACAACAGCTATACACACCTGTGAGCAAAAATCTTCCTTGCGCCGACAATCAGCACAACGTCACACAGCTCCCTCCTCTTCTGCAGCATGTTGATGTTTGCCAATGCCAGCTTAGGGTGCTTGTCTGAGGCGTAGGGAAGCCCGGTGGGGGAGGGGGGTCCCCGTAGGGACGTCTCCCCAGCAACTGCCACCCCCTCATCTCCCCCAGCCACCCGCACAACTGTTTGTCCGACTCGAAGATTCATCATTGTTTCAGTCAGACCTTCCATACTGTGGGAGAAAAGGAAGACAGGAGTGAGGGTTTTGTTAGTGTGTTTGACACCGTCATTTTGCTTTTTCATAATGAACTTAAAGTTATGTTTTTGTTCTACATTTATTCTCATTTTCAATATATATATATATATATATATATATGGATATATATGGATATATATGGATATATATGTATATATATGTATATATATGTATATGTATGTATATGTATGTATATATATGTATGTATTATATATAATATATATTATATATATATATATATATATATATATATATATATATATATATATATTATATACATATATATATATATACATATA
>NW_028234433.1:24224389-24231889 GCF_977035675.1 Penaeus japonicus
TATATATATATATATATATACATATATATATATAAATATACATATACATATCCTGGTAGCTGGGCTTAGGTACCATATCAAATCAAACTCTTAAAATTGTTACGTATAGGCAAATGTTGGTCATCTTTCGTTAGCATAAAATCAGTGAGATGGATTCCAATCATGCAAAATGAAATATGAAACTGTACTCTTCTTGTCCCTAAAAAGCTAGGTATAAGCAGAAAAAAAGTGATGATTTAAAAAGATATGTTGTGTTGTAGATTTAGTTTTATACATGTACTTTATATATCCATGTTGCAAAAAGCAAACAAATTTTTATTGAATATGTAACATATCATTTTATTTATTGTAATTATTAATTTTGATATAATAGAAAGCAACTACGAAGTGCACAAAACTAATTTATCAGGGTTAGATAAGTTAATATTTATTGTACATTTATATGATGAATATAATTTTTTTTTCTACTAGTCATATCATGCTAATCTAGTCATACACTATGTTTTTCTTTTAGTGATACAGATAGCTTACTTGATATGCCAAATCAGGACTGCCAAATGCATGGTTGCATAATATAGGTATGGGTTAGAGAAGACGGATATCCCAAAATAAAAACCATATTGGTTCTAGTTTTAGTATCTACATAGATATTTCCATTTGAGACACACGTTTGACTACATCCAAGCGCTTTGATGTTAGAATGAATAATCATTTGTGATATGATATATAGAATGATATATATACAAAGTGGATTGATTGTTGGACACATCATTTGATAGCCCTGATTGCGTGATTGTGCCTGTTTGTAAAACTTTACAATCTCTTTTTTTTTAGAGTTAAGATGAATCATGAATCTCTTCTGTTATCATCAAAACTGATGGACAAAGAAAGTAATTATCATGTACATAGATTACTGTTCACATCAGTGGCATAGCCTGAGATGGGTGAGAGGGGCATAGAGGGTGTATTCAGAATTGAGTATTTCACCAATAACTTTTATAACGTATTGGTAAAATACAAATTTAAATGATTTAGTCATGAAGGATAAGTGAGCAATGTCACTGAATCTCTTGAAGTTCTGAGAACCTGATGATCCATGTTTGACCACAGGTGCCCAGCCCTCCACTACCTAAAATCCTGGCTATAACCCTGTTTAAGACTGTATATATATATATATATATATATATATATATATATATATATATATATATATATATAAAATATATATATATATATATATATATATATATATATATATATTATATATATATATATAATAATACACATATATATATAACTATATATATATATATAATATAAAATTATATTTATATATTATATATATTATATATATATATTATATATATATATATATAATATATATATATATATAATTATATGTATATGTATATGAAATATATATATATATAAAATATATATATATATACATACATACATACATACATATATACACACAGAATCTTTTTGCCCAAGCTGGCTTCTTGGTTAGTTTATAGATAATTTATGTATAGCATTTTTTTTTTTTTTTTTAGAATTCTGAATTTATTCAAATCTTGGTGCTGCTTTACTTGCTTATCCTGTATGTCTTTCCATTTACCAGAACATCATTTTCAGTCATTTATAAAATCAAAATACAGATGTCTCTCATTTGTCATTATAAAATAAGATAAAAATATTTCTACATAAAGGCAGCTTATTTTGATATCTTGCTTTTTATTTTTTTTTTCTTCTTCTTTATAAAAGCTATCAGATACATGGTTTAATATGAGAAAGATAACCCATATATCATTAAATTATCTCCCCTGCTATTATTTAAGTTTGCTGTCAGAACTGAGTTACAATGAAGACCTTATCAGTATTGTGTAAACCAAAGAATGAATATATGCATAACATTAATAACAAAACCCATGTAAAAATCTCTATATATTAAATGTTTCAACTTGAGAAAGTTCAAATACAGGTTTGTATGTGTCAAAATGGCTTTGCAAAATATTTTTTGATTTATTTTGCTATTTACAGTAATGTGTTTTATTTGTTGTTGTTTTTTTAATGTTTTTGTCATATGCTTCCAAGAGATGCTGACTGCATTTGTTTTTACATCCATGTTGTTAAATAAATCTAGTCATACCATGTTTCCTTGTTTCTTTGTTTTACCTACCCAGTATGTAGTAATATTGAGTGGATTAAATCAAGTCTTGTTTTTATGATCTCATGCATTTTATTTTAATGCATTATACAACAGTCTGGATGACAAATGGAAAACTAAATATAATATCTATATATAATATCTAATGCTTAATAAAAGTAATAAATAATTAAGTATGTAAATAACAATATAAAATAAAGGTCATACCAAAAAATACTTTATTGCTTAATCTGTAGCTTTTGTCTCCACCCAAAATTTTTTTATTTTCATCTAATCCCAGCTATAGGAGGTGACGGAAAGTGTAATGGATTTAATCACATTTTACTATTTTTATTACAAATCTTTTCTACAAATCCCCCCCCCCCTATTTTTTTTTTTTTTTTTCGTGTATTTGTTATGTTGTTATTATTTTACTAATTCATTCATCCCCTGTGCACAGAAATATGTCAATGTAAAAATCCAAAACCATGCATAAGAACATTCACCATTAGAAGAGAACAATTTACAAGGCAGAACCTCACCTAAACAGCTGTGTCTCTCACACACACATCACACTTCACATTCACACACCTGTGTTAATATCAAACCGGCTTTGAATAAGACTACAAGCACCCCTATCAGACGCAAATAGCGCGGAAGGCCAAGAAGCGAGATCCGGCTTTGAATTGCAACGTTAACGACTGTCCAGCTGCCAAGAATAGGACAGATCCTCGCAGCACCGATGTTGCTACAGGTACATCCATCTACCTCCCCTCGAGACACTAAGAGAATGTTCTGCTCCCCACCGACCACTAGAGAATGCTTTGCACTGTCAGATGTAACAGTGAGTGGAATTAATATTAGGAATGACGAAATGGAACCTGTGAGTGGAATTAATATTAGGAATGACGAAATGGAGTTTCATGCCTGGTTGTTTATAGTACATGGGTTCTTCAAATGGACTTGGATATAAGACTTTTGATCTAGAAAACACACATCAAACAAACCATGTTGAAATCTCAATCACAATTCCAAACACTTGAAAATAATAATCTTTGTTTAATATCTAATGCTTAATAAAAGTAATAAATAATTAAGTTGTAATAAAATAACATAAAAATAAGGTCAAAAATATAAAAAAATTCTTTTAGCTTGTGTGTGTTAGCTGACTTTCACTTAGTCTCCATTTTCATCTATTATGGTCATATCAGGTGAAGGAACTGAAGTGTATTTAATCACATTTTACTATTTTTATGGACAATAATTTTGTATTATCTGTTCAATCCCCCCCCCCTAACATTTTCGTTTTTTTTTCTTTTTTATTTTTTTGTTCCTGTTGTTATTATTCTTACATCCCGCAATGCCCAGAAAATAACAATATTAAAAATCACAAAAAAAATTTAAGAAATTAGAACCATTAGAAAAGAATAAACCTAAGAACAGACCAACACATAAACACTAATTACATAACATCATCACACTAATCACATACCAAAGGCTTTGAATAACATTACATATCTGTTAAAGCAGAAGATATTACTACAAGGCCAAGAAGCAAGACGCAGACAGCAATTGCAACGCAAGGCCAAGTCCAGCGACTTTGAATTGCAAACGTTAACGGACATGTCCAGGGGGCGCAAGCTAGGAGGACAGCTCCCCTGCAAGGGGAGGATGTTGCACAGCTACATCTCCTACCTTCGACCACGGACACCTGAACATCTGCCTGCCTTCCCCTTCGACCACTAAAAGAATGCTTGCGCTGTCCACTTGCCTCAGGGTGCATTATTAGTGGACCATGAAGGAACCTCAATGTGAATTGTGATATAGGAATGGGTTCAAAAAAATGACTTGACTTTGCCTGGTTGTTTATTTGTACAGGGAATGACACATGGATGGAAATAAAAGACTTTTATCTGAAAAAAGCTCAAATACATTGGAACAATGTTGATCATGAAAATCACAATTCAAAAAACATGAAACAATAAAAAATAAAAAAAGTATCTGGAAAATTAAATAAAAACATAATACACAAGAATAAAACTTACAAAGCAAAAAAAGAGGACAAGATAATAAAAAGCAATGAAAGAAAAAGCGAACTATACCTCGATCATGTCAACTGCAAAATCTGGCACTGGCGGATTGTAGAAAGTTGTGAATTGGTCGACCTTGGACCCTTGGAATTTCCTGGACTCGGCGGGAACCATTCCATATTCCAGCATGGACACTAACGTCTCTACATCTTGGTATTTGGGGGTCAGTCCAGCTCGAACGACATTGTCCGAACACGCCATACACTCAATGCAATCTTAGGTCAGACAAGGAACATTATCAAACCTAATGATACAACAAAGCTAGGAATTATGCTTCAAATATAATTAATATCTCTTTTTAATCTCCTATCTACATACATAATAAATACACAAAATCATCATAAGAAACACTCAAGATTCATTTTTCTATTACAATTCTAAAATCAGACCCCTAAAGGAATTTCAGAAGGAAAGCCTCACCTCCCAGCAAGTAAGCATGAATAATGTTAGGTCCGAGGAACATCGACTCTCCAGGCTGTAGAGTCAGGTAATTCAGCAAGTAAATGGAGAAACAGCCAACGTCCCCAGGATATTTTTCGTGAAGTCTGAGGAACAATTCTCTGAGAAGTTCTTCGCCTTTTCCTGAGTCTGTTTGAAATTAAAGGGGAAGATATTATTAACCCACACAGGACGGGTGGTACAGCATGTGTACCGCGCATTCAAAAGCCCAGTTGCCGGGCGGCACAGTATTGTGCCGGCCATTCAATTGATAATTGATAATTAATTAATACGCCCGCACGCCCCGGCAAGGCAATAGAAATCCCCTTCGGATGGTAACAGTTCATGTTAACAGTTCATTCAGATAGATTCTGTTCGATGACCCCATCGCCCTCAGGCTATGCCTCTAAAGTGATGAAAAAAAAAGTTTATATATGATCATATATATTATGATGATACTGATGGTAGAGGTCATAAATTTAAGCATTTGAAGATAATAATAATATTGTATTGAAATATCAATCTTTTAACTGAATAATTCCTCTTGGTTTATTTTGTGTATTTTCAAGTTACAATGAAAACTTAAACATTTACAGTCCTTACTGAAAATAATTCCTTGCTTTGCCTCACTTTTCATAAAATTTATAATAATGCAATTTTGAAAGCATACAGTTTCAAATCCACTTAAAATTATTTATATGCAGTATAGGAGCATTATAATGCACGTTTACCAAACAATAACCTATAATCTTTACTTCTAAAAAAAACACCATACATCTGACCATACACTAAAATAACTTAAGGTACTTACCCATTCCTGGGAATCTCTGAAGTAATTCACTAAGAGCAGAAGCAATGGTATCCTTAGATGCATTCATCATTGCTGAGAAGCAAGCTTTTAAATTTTCCTCTGTTGGGTTTTCAATAAAAGCATCAGCTGCAGCATCTCCAATAACTTTCTTGAGCTCATGAATCTCTGTTGTAATAAAAAAAAACCCACAAAGGTATTAGACATGAAAGAGTGTACATTCAAAGACTATACAAATATGCAATTTTTATTGCAAACTCAACTGTAACAGTCCAACCTGTACAACAAACTTTAAATTTATCTTTCATTGGTTCTTGGTTATTGCATCTGAAGACTCACCATTTAAATGCTTTACAATCTGTTCAGCAGGCCTAAAGCCACACATGGCTTGGAATGGTGTCAGCGCAATGGTCATTTCTGGTTTATGGTTTGGATCCTTGTAAACATCTGGGCGGTCCTTGTGCAGTTGCTCTGCGTGAATCTGCAAGATAAGATAACTTTTAAGTATACATAAGATGAAGAAACAGAGTGGGATAATTTATGAATGACTAAAAATGTGTCCTTAATAAATTCAGGATACTGGTATTTCATCCCATTTCTCTTTGGCCATAATGTAATGGGAATAATTCCAAACTGACTGGATTAGTGTCATATATAAAAGGTTTTAGGACTATTTCTTAGTTCATTCATATTTCTTAAAATCCTAATTATCTGTTCTCCCAGCGACAACTTGCAGAGTGACAGTCAATGCATTTAAACTGTTTTGTAGTAGATATCATAACTAAAAATATAACTCAACACCCTTAACTTCAACATGTAAAAATTACCTTATTAGGGTGAGCTTGGATAGAGAGAGCTTGGTTCACACTTAGCACCTTGAACAGATAAGGAAGGGATTTGCCAAACTTCTGGATGACAGGTGATCCTAGCACATCCGGGTGCTTACTTATGTAGTCTCCCAAAGTTCCCCCAGTACCTGAGTTAAAAATAGTCTGAGATGTTGATTATGAATATGGTATTCTTGTTCCAGTCATAATATCAAGGGATATGCAATAGTGATCTTTTTCCTTTACTCTAACATATGTTACTTTACATAAGATAAATGTATGCAAATAACAAGCGCATATATATATACACTATTATGCTTGTATGCATACACACATACATGCACAAATAATTGACTTCTGTTAAAAAGGAAAGATAATCATATTTTGATTCTAGCTACATATACAAAATACTCAATAAAACCTATTACTTGACAAACTATTACAAAATCGAAAGAAACAACAAATCTTAAAGCCTTTCACAAGATCAAAGCCTGCTCACCTTTTACAACAGTTGGACCACTAGGGTGTGTTCCCATCCATAGCTCCGCAAACGGCTGATCTTCAGCTACTTCCAGCTCGGGATTGGCCGCCTTGGCAAGCTGTGCTACGCTACTCTCCATCCCTCTCACACCCCATGCGTATTTCTGCACTGCACACTGGAGCTCCATGTTTCTTGTCTGTGAGGGAAGAAAAAATAGATCTCCATTATTGAAAATAATTGAGTATATGTATCTGCAATGGTATGATAGAGCTATTAGACTCCCTATGATTTTCAATCTTTCTTTCTTTCATTTTGTTTATATCTCTGATAAATGAACATAAATTGATATCTATCTACTGTTAACATCAGTGCAATTGGTAAATTTATAAATCTTTAACACATAATAATATCTGCAAGATAAAAAAAAAAAATATTGTTAAACTTCAAGAATAGGACCACATGAAGCAACACATTATGTACATTTGCCAAGATACAAATTATTAATGGTTCCTTGTGACGATAAATTGCCAGCAAGGTCAATAAAACTCTATCCTGCCAGAATATAAAAAATGGAGATTGTTTGCCTTTTCTAGAGCTTGCTGAAGTGCAAAGGGTAAGCATCACTGGACTTAGCCACATGAGAAATACATTCCCTAATTTGATAATTGATTGTGGCCTTACTTTTGCTTTTTGCAAATTATTTTCTTTCT
>NW_028234433.1:24244389-24246889 GCF_977035675.1 Penaeus japonicus
TCACCATATCCCTTTTTCAGGCTGATGGAATAACAGGACTCCAGAAGGGACTGGTGCCAGCCCTCTCATACCAGGTTGTCATGAATGGAATACGTTTCGGATTGTACAGCAGGATCCTCGACTCGCAAATCATATCTCGTGACGATGGTAGTGTGTCGCCAGTGGGTTGCATCGTAGCTGGAGCCTTTGTGGGTGTGGTAGGGGGCGTTGTAGGAAGTCCTTTTTATCTTGTGAGTAATAGTTTACTCTTTTAGTAGTGTTTGGTTGATCTTGATATATGATACTTTGAATATTTGGTTGATGCTGTGTTGATATATTTTGTCCTAGATATAATTCTTACAAAATCTGACTTATAATATGTTGTATTTGGTTGTTATGTGTTTCTTACCTTTTATGTTTGCACGTTTCTTTAGGTGAAGACTCACCTTCAGTCACATGCAGCCGAGTCTATTGCTGTAGGTCACCAGCACAAACATGAAGGTATTTGCTGTTTGAGTTGATTATGAAACACTTTGCTTTAAAAAGGAAAAAATTAGAAATACAATTAAACTTATCATAAAAATTTCCTTCATTAACTCGCTTTTTATGCTGAAGATACTTAAGAAAAACAGGTCTGTGATAAAGAAATTTGCTTTGAAGATTATAGTTAAAGTTTTTTTATTTATAATTCCCTAAATTTTCAGGATTCATACCAGCGCTGCACCAAATTTTCAAGAAAGACGGAGTTCGAGGATTATGGAGAGGAGCAACGACTACCATACCTAGAGTTGGCGTTGGTTCGGCTGCGCAGCTCTTTTCTTATTCGATGAGCAAGGACTGGCTTGACCAGTATGGGGTGAGAATAGAGGGATTTTTGTATATTGATATGGAAAATATTTCCTTAGGTATGGTAGAGATATATTACTTTTAGGAATAGTGTAATCGTATCAACTTTTGTATAGCAGAATGAAAGATACCTTTTTTATGTATGTAGGAATTAAGTAAACAGAAGTGTAATCAACAAATATATATCTTAGTATTCAGAAAATGTAGTTAAGAATATGTTGTATCATTTCTAATGATGTCTCCTTTAAATGGATTTACTTCTCTTACAGTTGTATCCACGAGACAGTTGGCAAAGTACATTTGTTGGTGCTATGGTTAGTGGCTTAGTGATTGCATCATTCATGTCTCCCTTTGATGTCATTTCTACCAGAGTTTATAATCAAGGTAAGATGCTTCAATAGGAAGCAAACTATGTGATAAACAATGTAAAGAATTAGGAGATTCACAATAACTTTTTTTATTTTTTTATGTGCAGAGTATATTGTGTGCTAATGGAATCATGCAATCTCTTTGGTATAATGTAACATGATAAGGAGTATATTCAAATGACCTATCTTTTGTCATTCATTTTTTTCATTATCTTAATTCATTGTGATTTGTGTTTCTTCTGTATTCACACACGCAGGACTGGACAAACAAGGGCGTGGGTTGCTGTACAAGGGCATAACCGACTGCGTTGTGAAGATCTACAGGACAGAGGGTCTTTGGGGCTTTTACAAGGGCTGGTCTGCTATTTACTTCAGGATTGGTCCACACAGTTTCCTTAATCTCATGTTCTGGGACTATCTCCAGAAAATCTACTTGAAAGTGAGTCCTACTGATGGAGCAGAAGAGGGAGTTAGTGTAGAAGAAAAGATAAAAGTAGAGGGCATTAGCTCACCAAGATCGGACAGAAGTGATAGACAAGAAGTGCATGATTCCTCCTTATCTATAGGCCACACACTTTCTTTCCGCCTCGACACAATAAGAACCATCCCAAGGGATTCTGTCCATCAGTCGGAAGAGGGATCTGATGTGTCTCCTACCCATCAGTTGGAAAAGGGATCTGATGCATCCCTTACCCATCAGTCACTGGGATAGCTAGCTACTGCTAGTATATAGAGTAGCCCTAATTGCGTCATAAATTGACAAAATTCTTTGACTTGAGATGAGTTCATACATGCATACATACATACATACATACATACATACATACATACATACATACATACATACACATAGATACATACATATATATACATATATATATATATACATATATATACATATATATAAACATATATATATACATATATACATATATACATATATACATATATACACATGCATACATACATGCATACATACATGCATACATACATACATACATACATACATACATACATACATACATACATACATACATACATACATACATACATATATACATACATACATACATACATACATACATACATACATACATACATACATACATACATACATACATACATACATACATACATACATACATACATACATACATACATGCATGCATGCATGCATGCATGTGTACATACATAAATACATACATACATATTATGTATACACTAGGTTATATTCACATTTATATTTATACATTCTGATCTCTCCTGACTGATGTACAGTTTGCCCAGAGTCACATGCCCATTTTTCT
>NW_028234433.1:24251889-24259389 GCF_977035675.1 Penaeus japonicus
TTACCAAAAATCTAGAACATGCCTTGAAAGGTTGTTGTTGCATGAATATATATACTTTTAGGTAGTATTGGTATGGTATTTGTTAAAAAAGAAAGACAGACAACAGAGATTTCTTTTATATTTCTTATGAAATCATATTTACAACTTATACAGGCAACAATATAAACACAACATATAGAATATAGTATGCTAAAAGCTGAGATTAATATGTGACTATAACAAAAGACCTTTAAATAACAACATTCATAGTAAATTCTTCAACAAAACTATTTCTTTCTCTCTCTATTTACACTTATACTGTATACAATTCAACAAACAATTTTATTTCAATCTACTGGTTGAATGAGAGGTCGCAATTCTTCACACTTCTTTATTCTCTTGAGATGCCAGTTGACATAGCTGCAATTATTGATAAGAAATTGATATAATTGATAATAAATTCATAATAAATTGATATAATTGATAATAAATTGATATAATTGATAATAAATTGATATAATTGATAATAAATTCATAATAAATTAATATAATTGATAATAAATTGATATAATTGATAATAAATTGATATAATTGATAATAAATTGATATAATTGATAATAAATTGATATAATTGATAATAGATTAATATATTGATAATAAATTATTATAATTGATAATTAATTGATAATAGATTAATAAATTGATAATAAATTACTATAATTGATAATTAATTGATAATAAAAAGCTATATTTGTAATCATAGAGCTACTACTTATGATATCACCAATAATAATATCAATGACCAATAATTATAAGTATTTATATTACTGTCAAAATCACTTTTGTCATTGAATAATGTAATCATTACCACCATACAGAAATTACAAAAAGGACTTACAAAACACAAGAAACACTGAAGTTACTTACATAAGAATAAGTGTGGAGGTTCCCAAACAACCAGCAGCCAAGAGAAACGTTACACCAGGATAATTAATTGAAACAAAGATTGGGTAAAGCATGTCGAATATGAGTGAGCCCATTAATAAAGACAGCTGTGCCATTGCCGATACTATGGTCATGACACGACCTGGGGGAGAGAAAGTAGAATGGAAATTTGTGAATCATATAGATATTTTTTTTTTATGTGGTGTTTTGATGTATTTTTTTAATGTGGTTGAATAATTTGAATATAAATATTCTTGATTTTGGATTTAGCTATGGATGGGTATCATAATCTCCTTTTTAAATTTTACTATGTATTTGATTTCAATGAATGTTAATATTTGTGCAGAATGAGTAAACCAATTTCATTTCCAAAAGGCCTGCTTCCCAAAAATTATTTCGACATTAATAAAAAAGATTTTTTTTTTTTTTTTTTTTTTTTTTTTTGTGAATTTATCAACTTACCCTGTTCTTCCTTTTCCACAAGAGAAGAAATGACTGACCGTAAAACAACAAACAAATACTGGCCGAAGATATCGAGGAATGGCACTGCAAATAAGAGAAAGAGGGATTTTCATCATTACGGAATATTTTGTGATGGTATTTTTAAAATTATTTAACTCCAAACAATAACAAAAAATATATTGAATAGTATTATGTATTCCATGATTCTCCCCCTTCCCCCTCCAACCCCTTCCTACTCCTCCTTCCCCACTTCCTCTAGCCTCCACCAGACCCCTTCTCAATTTCTAACTTCATCCTCTTTCCCCCCTCCACCCCTGTCCTACTTCCCCCTTTACCCTCTCCATCAACTCTCCCATCAATTCTCCCTTCACCTCAACACCAGTCCCTTCCTTCCTAATCTACCCTCCACCTCCTCCTTTGCCTTCCCCCCCCTTCCCTTCACCTTTCCCCCTCCTCCCTTGCCTTTCTTCTCCCTCACCACTTTCCCTCCCATTACCCTCACCTTTTACCCTCCCCACTCCTTTCCCCTTTCTTCTTCACCCCTTTCCCCCCATTCCCCTCACCTTTCCCCCCTCCCCCTCCCCCTAACCTTTCCCCCTCCTTCCCCATCTACACCCCTTTCCCCCCTCCCCCTCCTTCCCCATCTACACCCCTCTCCCCACTCCCTTTCTCCCTCCCCCAAACCATCCCCCCCACCCCTAACCATACCCTCCCCCCCAAAAAAAAAAAAAAAATAAATAAAAAAACTTACCCAAATACACCAAACTCCCCGAAGACGTCCAGCCCAAAAGACAGAAGGCAGCTACCCTCGACACCCCGCCAAGAATGCCCAGCGCCACGTCACTCAGCCCGAAGATGCGCCTCATGGAAGGTAAAATGATGAGGAGGGAGATGCCGTTGACAATATTCTTGATGCCGAGGTAGCGTGAGTACTCGGGTAGCGTGAGGCCGAAGCGGTCTTGCATGTAGAGGTATAGGAGGTCGAATTCGGCTGTGAGGAAGAGAATGAGGTATAACGTGGGAGGGACTATGAGGTATGAGGAGGAGAATGAGGTATGCGGTGGGAGGGAGTACGAGGTGTGAGGTAAGAGGGAGTAGGAGGTATGAGATGGGAGGGAGAATGGGATATGAGGTGAGAGTATGAGGTATGAGATAGGAGGGATGAGGGAGGAGGAGGGAGTAGGAGGTATGAGGGAGGAGGAGGAGGGATGAGGGAGAATGAGGTGTGAGGTGGGAGGGAGAATGAGGTGTGAGGTGGGAGGGAGAATGAGGTGGGAGGGAGTAGGAGGTATGAGGGAGAATGAGGTATGGGATGGGATGGGAAGGAGTATTCGGTATGAGGTGGGAGGGAGTAGGAGGTATGAGGTGAGAGGAAGTATGAGGTATGAGGAGGGAGCTTCAATGGAGAAAAAGGGGTTAGCATTGGATTAGAATGAGGGACGATGAGGTTGCAATGAGTAAGAATGAATGAGGATGAAGTGAGAATAAGTTAGAAAGAAGTTAGAGTGGATGATAAATGAGTTAGAATGAGGGTGAAATGAGGCTGGAATGAAAGGTGGTGTATGAGGCGGGGGGGGGGGGGAGAATGAAATGCAATTCAGAATGAGTTGGAATGAAGTATAAGCTATAAAGACGTAAGAATGGAGACGATTTAGATAATTAAAAATAAATTAGAATGGGTCGAGGTCAGTAAGAATGAAAGTGCAATACGACTAGAATGAATTCAAAGTAAGATTAGGAAGAAGTTTAAAATTATATAAAATGAAATCAAAAAGAGTTGGAGACTGATAATAGAGTGAGGGAGAGTGACATTTAGAATGAAGTTCGCAGGAATGAAAATTAAATCGGAATGAATTAGAATGAAAAATGAGAATTTAGAATGAGGTTGAATGAGTTCAGAGTAAAGTTGGAGTGAGTTTACAAAACGGTTTGAATAATTTGAAGATGAAGTTGTAATAAGTTTGGAAAGAACTTAGAATGAGTAAGAATGAAGTATGGAGTAATGAGTTAATGATGAAAAAATGTATATAAAAGATGATGGCTTAAATTATTGAATTGTTTTTTATGATAAATATGCTATATAATACCAATAAGTCATTAACTGATAATTGTCATCATAATACTTTCATAACGATTTCGTTTAAAAGTTAATAATTGCTTGAAGCACAATCAATTAAAGAATTTAATATGAAAAAATGAATACCGAAAAGAGTACCTAAAAAATAATAACAAGATCTAAAGTACAACAAACACTGATAAACATACAACATAAACATCCTCCGAATAAGAAAGAAACAACATCCGAAAAAAAATACATCCAGTCCCCTAAACAAAACCCGAAATCCAAAGGAAACAAAGGAATATAAAAAAAAAGAAAAATAAAATAACCATCCGAAAAAATATAGCCCATAAACAAAACCCGAAACCCAAAAGAAACAAAAGAAACAACTCACCCGCAAACACAATGGCGATGAAAAAGTCCGCCATTAACAAGGCCACGATGGCAACTCTCACCCCTGCAGCGCGTCTCCTGAAGGTGGCGCTGAAGGCATTACTTAGACCAAGGAACAAAGCCTTCAATCCTACGCCACATTGGGATGAATAGGATGAAGAAGGATGAATGTTCGTGTTTTGGTGGTTGCTTGGGGAGAAGGTGTTGTAGTTGGTGGTGGTGTTGTAGTTGGTGGTGGTGTTGACGCTTCCGGTGTTGTTGTTTATGGTTCCGGTGTTGTTGAAGCTTTCGGTGTTGTTGTTTATGGTTCCGGTGTTGTTGTTTACGGTTCCGGTGTTGTTTATGGTTCCGGTGTTGTTGAAGCTTTCGGTGTTGTTATTTATGCTTCCGGTGTTGTTGTTGACGCTTCCGGTGTTGTTGTTTATGGTTCCGGTATTGTTGTTGACGGTTCCGGTGTTGTTGTTGACGCTTCCGTTGTTGTTGTTGACGCTTCCGTTGTTGTTGTTGACGCTTCCGGTGTTGTTGTTTATGGTTCCGGTGTTGTTGTTGTCTGTTCTGAGTGAATTGATTTTCTGTTGACTGGATTTGTGATCAGGCAGGAGGAAAATGATGTAGATGATGGCCATAACGATGACGCTCTCGCAACCTGGAAAGATGGAGTTTTTTCGTGACTTCCATGATTTGGTAATATTATATTTACTTTTATTAAAAAGTCTCGTCTCTATAGTATATGATTATTTCAATTGCAAACAATATATAAAAAAGAGCCAATTGCAGCACTGAAATATTTAAGTGTACATCGTAAACCAAAAAACATTCTACCAGACATACCGACATCCCTCTACCATTCCACAAGCCCGCCATAGCATACCAGTCAAAAAGCTATTAACCATAAAAAAATATAAATACAAAAAAAAGATCTACCATTCTACCAGGCTTACGAACCCCCCTCTACCATCCCACAAGTCCATCATAGCATACCGAGAAAGAGCAAAGAATGGTAGGTAGTGCAGTAGAGGATGAGGAGCTGAAGACCCAAGGGCCCGACAGCACTGCCGAGGAAGAGCATAGATTCCACGATAGACAATCTATCGGTCCATTCCTCAGCTGCGGAAATGCCGATGATGTAGGTCGACACCGAGGCCTATGATAAAGAAAGGAATGATTAAAATAACGACGTTGGTTGATTATTTCTCATGCATATATGAGTTAATGTGATGGTCGCCTAAATAGTGTTACGGGAACGAATGACGGAATTAGAGGACTTATTAGAAAGTGAATTCAATAAATAAAGAAAAAAACTAAAAACTAAAAATAGAATGTTTACTGGGACTCTTCATGAAAAAAAGTGAATTCAGTATAAACAAAAAAAAGTGTTTACTGGGACTCTTCATGGAAAAAAACACTCTTTTCCTCTTTCTTTCCCTATCTATTCATATATCCAATTATCATATATCTAAAGATAGAAAGATCTATTCTCATGGGAATCTAGCACTGTCATACCTTGAATACGACAAAGCCTCCCGCAGCACCGTTAATGGCAGCACCGACGTAAAGTAAATCCAGAGAGGCACTGGGCACAGCCGCTACAACGAGGCACACTAGACTCAGTGCCAGGGAGCCAAAGAAGGGTGTCAGCATCACCAGCTTTTGGGAATATCTGGAATAGTAATTTCAAAATCAAAAGAAGAAGAAAAAAAAATCTAATGGAAAAATCATAAAAAAACAGATTTCTCTCTCAAAGAATCTTACATTCTCACGTTATCTCTCTCTATCTCTCTCTCACTCCATCTCCATCACCCTCACTATCACCCTCACCAACACCCTCAACCATCACTCTTCCCCTCTCCCTTCCCATACTTTCTCTCACCCTCACCCTCACCCTCACCCTCACCCTCACCCTCACCCTCACCCTCACCCTCACCCTCACCCTCACCCTCACCCTCACCCTCACCCTCACCCTCACCCTCACCCTCACCCTCACCCTCACCCTCACCCTCACCCTCACCCTCACCCTCACACCTCACCCTCACACTTCTCTCTCACCCTCACCCTCACCCTCACCCTCACCCTCACCCTCACCCTCACCCTCACCCTCACCCTCACCCTCTCTCTCACCCTCTCTCTCACCCTCTCCCACTCCCTCTCCCTTCACCTACCTTCCCTCTCCCTTCACCTACCTTCCCTCTCCCTTTACCTACCTTCCCTCTCCATCTCCCTCTCCTTCCCCCCCTCTCCCTCTCCCTCTCTCTCACCCTCTCTCCTTCTCCCTCTCCCTCTCCCTCCCCCTCCCCCTTACCCTCTCCCTCACTCCCTCTCCCTCTCCCTCTCCCTCCCCCTCTCCCTCTCCCTCTCTCTCACCCTCTCTCTCACCCTCACCCTCTCCTTCCCCCCCCTCTCCCCCTCCCTCTCCTCCCCCTCTCCCTCTCTTTCTCACCCTCTCCCCTTCCGTACCGATCGAGAGCTGCCCCGAGAAGCTGCGACGTGACCACCCCCTCCCTCTCCCTCTCCCCCCTCACCCTCTCCCTCTCCCCCTCTCCCTCTCCCTCCCCATCCCCCTCTTACCCTCTCTCCTTCCCCTCTTACCCTCCCCCTCTCCCTCTCCCTTCCCCTACCATCCCTCTCTCTCTCCCTCTCTTTCTCTCCCTCTCTCTCCCCCTCTCCCCTTCCGTACCGATCGAGAGCTGCCCCGAGAAGCTGCGACGTGACCACCGCCACTAACCCGGCTGTCACGCTCATCCACATGACTCTCCGAACTGCCGCTCGCTCCACCCACTCCACTCTCTTCTCCATCCACCAGTTGTCGCACATCTGGAAGAAGGGTGGGCTTTGAGTGGGTTTGGGAGGTGTGTGTGTGGGTATGAGTGGGTTTGAGTGGGTTTGAGTGGGTTTGAGTGGGTTTGAGTGGGTTTGGGTGGGTTTGAGTGGGTTTGGGTGGGTTTGGGTGGGTTTGAGTGGGTATGAGTGGGTTTGGGTGGGTTTGAGTGGGTTTGGGTGGGTTTGGGTGGGTTTGAGTGGGTTTTAGTGGGTTTCCGTGGGTTTCCGTGGGTTTGAGTGGGTTTGGGTGGGTTTGAGTGGGCTTTGAGTGGGTTTGGGTGGGTTTGAGTGGGTTTGGGTGGGTTTGTGTGGGTTTGAGTGAGTATGAGTGGGTTTGGGTGGGTTTGGGTGGGTTTGTGTGGGCTTTGAGTGGGCTTTGAGTGGGTTTGGGTGGGTTTGAGTGGGTTTGGGTGGGTTTGAGTGGGTTTGGGTGGGTTTGTGTGGGTTTGAGTGAGTATGAGTGGGTTTGGGTGGGTTTGGGTGGGTTTGAGTGGGCTTTGAGTGGGTTTGAGTGGGTTTGGGTGGGTTTGAGTGGGCTTTGAGTGGGTTTGGGTGGGTTTGAGTGGGTTTGGGTGGGTTTGAGTGGGGTTTGAGTGGGTTTGAGTGGGTTTGAGTGGGCTTTGAGTGGGCTTTGAGTGGGTTTGAGTGGGTTTGGGTGGGTTTGGGTGGGTTTGAGTGGGTTTGGGTGGGTTTGAGTGGGCTTTGAGTGGGTTTGAGTGGGTTTGAGTGGGCTTTGAGTGGGTTTGAGTGGGTTTGAGTGGGTTTGAGTGGGTTTGAGTGGGTTTGAGTGGGTTTGGGTGGGTTTGGGTGGGTTTGAGTGGGTTTGGGTGGGTTTGAGTGGGTTT
>NW_028234433.1:24274389-24279389 GCF_977035675.1 Penaeus japonicus
AGAGAAATTAGCTGAAAAAAAACTAATCGGAAATCTGAGTAACTTAGCAAAAGAAAATTAGAACATTTGGAAACTAATTTGAAAAAAAAGAAGAAAATAACGAATTTTGGCGAATGTAGTTTTAAAATAACTCGAAATTTGGAGATTTCGGCGGAAAATATAGATGAAAAAACATAATTAATAAGAAAGTCAAAACAAAATCATAAAAATCATAGGTCTTCAAGGACAGGTTTCGTGGCGTGTGGTGGTGCAACTCAGGCACTATCAACTATCAGATTGTGCCAGTGAAAACAACAACTTGCAGCATCATTAAGTGATTATCATAGATATTCCAAGTACTTTTATTCCCAAATCAATGGTTACATGAATAGCAATATGAAAATAACTTGGATTATCATTATTGTAATATCTGAAGACGTTGAGTGTAATAATGACATATGTAATGCTTCTTCACGTATATATATTCCTGGATAAGTTTGGATAATTTTAAAATCAATATTAATGGAATATATCGGGATTGAGGGAATACCACATCATGGATTAGATAAGATTATGAAATGTACATAAATGCATTTGTGTCATTTTATGTTTGTAGATGGATAAAAACGTGCACATGCGATATACATACATACAAATATGCACTCCTACATATATATAAACACACACACAATATATATATATATATATATATATATATATATATATATATATATATATATATATATATATATATATATATATATAGAGAGAGAGAGAGAGAGAGAGAGAGAGAGAGAGAGAGAGAGAGAGAGATACGCGCATTTTTTTATCTTTTCATTTTCGTCTGTTCCACTTGATTTCACTTATATTAGAATAGATATAAGTTATTTTAGTTATCTTTTCCTATTGATTCGTTTTCATTAGAAAAAAAATAGCATACAGTATCTTATATACTTTTCCTTGCCCTAACGTACGCACACACACACATACATACATACATGCATACATACATACATACATACATACATACATACATACATACATACATACAGACACACACACATACACACACACACACGTGCAATTATGAGGATAATGATAACGTTGATAATGATAATGACAATGAAGATTATGATAATGATGACAATGAAGATAATGATAATAATGATATCATAATGATGATAATAATAATAAGATTAAGAATAAAAACAATTATGAAAAGAATAATGATGATCATAATCATGGCGATAACAATAATGAGGATGAGGAGAGTAATCATGATAGTAATGGTAATGATGATAATGATAATAATGATAACAATGATAATGATAATAATGATAACAATGATAATCATAATAATAAGGATAACAGTAATGATGAAGCCGTCTGGTAGCTCAGTGGTAGCGAGTCGACTTCACATCCCCGTGGTCGGCAGATCGAGTCCCGTCCAAACTCGTGAGTTTCCACTGTCACCTGGCGGTTATTGACGTAGCTGGGCACTGCGTTGGGTAACGACCAAGCTCAGATCGAGTCAACACTACTTGGCACATTCTCTCACGAGTCAGCACACGCTGGCACAGGCGGGCTCGCGTCACTGCATACAAGTCCGGCGTAGCATCTGCTCCGCAAATCTGGCTTATCCTTATCCTTAGTAATGATGATGCTGGTGATAATAACAAAGATAATGATGATAAGGATGATAATGATATCAATAATGAAGATTCACAAAAACACTATACATACGACACTAACATTTAAATATTTACTGTAACTAATGTGTTATAATACTGACACATAGGCTATAGGCCTACATAACATCATCACCTCGTTTTCTATGTGATGTTTTTTAAGACCTTACCCCTGACTGACCTAATTTGGGTCAAGGTCGTGGGGGTACTTCTGATTTCTAACTCATGTTAGGTCAGGTCAAGTGTCCACCCATGAGGATATGACCTCTCTCATAGCGTGGCTTGGCTAGCGAGCGTGTGGATGTATTTTTTTTTATCTTTTAGTTTTTTGTTAGGATAATGATAATGATGAAAATTGTAATGATAATGATAATAATGATCATTATAATTCCTGATACTGTTGTTATTATAAGCATTGTTAGTATTTTAATTAGTTTTATTATTATTATCATTTATATTATCTTTTATATATATCCTTTAGTTTTTGCCAGGGTAATGATAATAATAAAGATATGATAATATTAATAACAATAATGATCATTATCATTGCTCATACTGTTGTTATTATTAACATTGTTGATATTTTAATAAGTTTTATCATTATTGGTATTAACATTAATATCATTATTATCCTTATCATAATCACTCTTGTTGTCTGCATCCTCACACTCATTCTCATCACCATCATCACCACCATCCTCACAATCTTTTTCATCACCATAATCTTCCTCCCACAGCTATCGGGACGATGGGCGGGAGTCAGAGCAAGAGGAAACTAGTTCCCAACCGACCGCCCTCACGCCCACAGTTCGCCGAGGAAGGGCCACCCATGAGCACCCGCCCCCGCTCCGCCCACCTCGCGCCCAAGGCCTCTGGAAGTGGGCGTGGTAATGGCCCCCCACCCAAGATGGTTCCTCCTGATGGTGGGTGGGGCTGGATGATCGTTTTCGGCACGGCTTTGACTGTGGTAGGTTCTGGCTTTGATTGCTGTTGTTTCCTTTGCATGTATATATATATATATATATATATATATATATATATATATATATATATATATTAATATATATATATATATATATATATATATATATATATATATATATATATATATATATATATATATAGAGAGAGAGAGAGAGAGAGAGAGAGAGAGAGAGCGAGATCTGTGTGTGTTTGTGTGTGTGTGTGTTTTTTCTCCCTCTCTTTTCTTTCTTTCTCTCTCTCCTTTACTCTCTGTCTCTCTCCTTCTTCCTCTCTCTCTCTCTCTCTATTTCTCTGTCTCCCTCTATCTCTCTCCCTCTTCTTTCATACTGTCCTCTTCGCCATGTTGATATTTCTTTCTATATTGTCTTTATTATCACCGTAATCTCCCCACTTTCCTTCCTCTCCATTTTATCATATCTTTACTTCTTCTCCTGTTTCTTCCTCTATGCTTTCTTAACTTTGACCTTCAATCCGCAGTCCTCCTTATTCTTCTTCGTTTTTATTTTCCTTTTTTCGATTACGTTGCACACTATTACCAATTGTTGCAACTGATAAGATAAGTCATGATGTGATACTTTCTATTAATAGATTATTTCCTTTTCATGGTGTCAGTGTGATGTATGATGTGTCTTTTTATCGGAGTGACTGTCGCTGTGTATTTGGTTGAGTATTGTGTATTTAGTCTTTCAGCTATTTATCTTACCTCCTTATATATATATATATATATATATATATATATATATATATATATATATATATATATGTGTGTGTGTGTGTGTGTGTGTGTGTGTGTGTGTGCATATATATATATATATATATATATATATATATATATATATATATATATATATATATATATACATATACATATACATATACATATATCCACAAATATACATACACAAATTTAATAGATAAATAAATAATTAAATAAACACATATATATAAATCTATCTACATGCATATAGGGAAAGCGAGCGAGAGAGAGAGAGAGAGAGAGAGAGAGAGAGAGAGAGAGAGAGAGAGAGAGAGAGAGAGAGAGAGAGAGAGAGAGAGAGAGAGAGAGAGAGAATTAACAACAACAACAACAACCACAAATCCCCCTTCCCCCTCCCCCTTACCCCCATCCAACCCTCCACCCCTTCCCAACCCTCTACCCTCACCCCCACCCAACCCTCCACCCCCCCACTCACCTCAAAAAAAAAAAAAAAAAAAAAAAAAACTCTCCCACCTCCATTTTCTTTCCAGTTTTTCTTCCCCGCCATGACCGTTGCCTTTGGCGTGTTGTTCAGAGACCGTCTGCTTGAGATGGGCGCCAGGGCAACAGAGTTCACTATTATTGCCAATTTACTGAGTACCGTGTGGAGTTTCGTGGGTAAGGATGGTGATGGTTATGGTGATGGTTATGGTGATGGTTATGGTGATGGTTATGGTGATGATTATGGTGAAGGTGATGGTATTGTTTTTTAAATGATAGAATGATAATGGTAACGATGATAGAGATGCTATGGTGTTTATTATATGATACTGATAAATGTGATATAATGATTATTATTTTTTTTTAATGATAGAATGATAATGGTAACGATGATAGAGATGCCGTGATGTTTATTATGTGATAATGATAAATGCGATATAATGATGATGATGTTATTAGTATGGCAATAATGATAATCACAATATTGATGTCAATAACAACAACAGAAACAACACAGTAATAATGATAATAAAATGATGATAATGGTAATGATGATGATAATATCAATGTTGATGATAGTGATGATAGTAATGATAATGATAATGATTTTGACAAAAGCACTGATGATAACAATTATGATAATGATTATAATGATAATGATGATAAAAAAAATTATATTGATAATAATTATAATGATAATAATGATGAAAAATCTATCGATAATAATAATTATGACGAAAATTCTATTGATGATAATAATAATAGTAATAATAATGAAATAACAGTAACAATAACATCAATAACAACAACAATAATATTAATGATATTAATAATAATAAAAAAAAAATCAGAAAAGTCATCATAACAAAAACAATAACAGCATCAGCCCCAAACAACCCCAAGACCACCAAACAAAAATAAACAAAAACAACCAAAACAGAACAACACCAAAACAACAAGAAGAATTAACCCCGCCCCTTTTTTGCTCCTAGCCCTGTTAATCGCACCGCTATCTGAACTCTTCGGATACCGCAAAGTCACTATAGTAGGCGGTCTGCTGTCCTTCCTGACTATGCTCCTGTCAGCCTACAGTACCAGCCTGATATCCTTCTCTATGTCCTATTCTGTTCTTGGTGGTAAGGAAAAAGGGG
>NW_028234433.1:24301889-24309389 GCF_977035675.1 Penaeus japonicus
TTATTGCTTGTAACCTCTTCCAGTACTGTGTAGTTTCGGCGTCAATATTTGGTGACCCATTTTTTTTGGTATTTTATGGAAATGAGTGGTAATTAATCTCTTTCTCTCTCTATCTCTATCTATCTATCTATCTCACTCTCTCTCTCTCTCTCTCTCTCCCTCTCTCTCTCTCTCTCTCATTCTCTCTCTCTCTCTCTCACACACTCCTAAGGGAACAATACAAAACACATTTTTTATTTCTGCTGCTCTATAACAAACTATGCAATCTTCTCTCTCTCTCTCACTCTTTCAATCTCTTTCATCCATCCTCTCTCCTCTCTCTTCATCTCCCTCTTCTCACTTCTCATCCTCCTTCTCTCTCTCTCTCTCACACACTCCTAAGGGAACAATACAAAACTCTTTTCATCTCCCTCTTTCCTTCCATTCCCATCCCTTCCTCTCCATCACCCTCCCTATCCCTCTATCCTCCCATCCCCATCCCTCTCTCTTCATCTCCCTCTCTTCTTCCATCCCTCTCTCTTCATCTCCCTCTCTCCTTCCATTCCCATCCCTTTCTCTTCATCTCCCTCTTTCCTCCCATCCCCATCCCTCTCTCTTCATCTCCCTTTCTCATTCCCTCTCTCTTCATCTCCCTCATTTCTCTCATCCCTATCCATCTCTCTTCATCTCCCTCTCTCCTTCTTTCCATCCCTTTATCTTCATCTCCCTCTCTCCTTCCATCCCTATTCCTCTCTTCATCTCCCTCTCTCCTTCCATCTCTATTCCTCTCTTCATTTCCCTCTCTCCTTCTATCCCTATTCCTCTCTCTCTCTCCTTCCATCCCCATTGCTCTCTTCATCTCCCCCTCTCTTTCCATCCCCATTCCTCTCACTTCATCTCCCTCTCCTTCTCTCCATCTCTCCCGAATCTTTCTCCCACTCATAAAGTAAGTCATAACCAACAAATTCAGCAGTTTTAATTTTAATTTTATTTTATTCTATATTTGTGTCGGAGGAATCTGTACTTGTAAGTCTCTCTCTCTCTCTCTCTCTCTCTCTCTCTCTCTCTCTCTCTCTCTCTCTCTCTCTCTCCATTTTTTCTCGAATCTCTCTCCCATCTATATATAATATATATAATATTAATTATAATTATATATATATATATTGTTGTCGGAAATCTATCTCTCTCTCTCTCTGTCTGACTGCCTGTTTATCTCTATCTATCTATCTATCTCGCTCCCCCTCCTTCCTCCCCCCACCCCATTAATTCCCCTCGTAACGTGAGTCAAGGGGACAACAACAGCAACAACAACAACAACAACTATAACCATTTATTTCTCTTTTCTTTCCCTTTTCCGAGGACACAGGGTGACGTCAGCACGAGCACTCGCGCTGGAGGCCTATGACTCATTCTCATCTCATTCTCATCTCAGAGTCCCGAGCCGGATGCTGCTGCCTCTTGTCCGGCGAGCGTTTAACTGACTATTATCTCTCCTTCGTCTTCCTTTTCCTCTCACCCCCTTCCCCCTCTTTTTTTTTCTTTTGCCACGCGCTCCCTCCTTCTCTTAACCCTGCTCTCTCACCCTCGTATTCTGTTCTTTTCTTGTCACTTCCTTTTTTTGTTTCTTATTCTTCTCCTACTACTTCTTTCTCCTCCTCTCTACCTTTCTTCTTGTCTTTTTTACCCATTTGCTATTCCCTATTCCTCCTCCAATTCTTCTCCTCTTTCTTTCTCCTCCTCCTCCCTCCTTTCCCATTTTCTCAACCCCTTTCTTCTCCTCCTCCCCCCGCCTCCTCCTCCTCCTCCTCCCTCTCTCTCACCCCCATCTTCCTCTCCCTCTTCGACAGCTCTCAGAAACATCCGCTCACCCTCTGAATTGCTTTATATTTACGTACCGATCCAGTAGTACATTCTCGAAGGGGGACCTTGGGGTGTAATTTGGAATATTGTACATATTTTTTTTCTTGTTCTTTTTATTCGCGTTTATTCTTTTTTTCTTCTTTTTTGTTTTAGCTTGATGTTATCGTTGTTGTGTTTATTATTAGGGTAGTGTTGTTATCATTGTTATTGTTATTATCATTGTTCTTATATTTATAATTATTTTTTCACTAGTATGTCATTATCATTATAATCATCATTGTTATAAGGTTTATTAATATTATTATTATTGTTATACTAATGATTGTTATTATCATTGTTATCACCATTATAGCTATCATTATTATCATTATTATTATAATCATTACTATTAATATCATTTTTACCATTAATATTATCCTCCTTATTATTATCATTATCCTCACTATCATCATTACTATCATTGTTACTGTTACAGTTCTTAACATCTTGATTATCATAATCATTATGTCTCACTATCACTAACAAATTACCACAAATACTGGTATCAGTAGTACATTTGTTAATAGCATCATAATCATTATCATTATCAACATTAACATAAATATTTAATATGTTTTCGCAATTAGATTTACGTGCCCGTTAAATTTCAAAAACTTTTTACAATTCCCTCATCATTTCTACTAGAATCAGGATGTCAAACTGTCACAATCATAAAACTAGAACGAAAATGTTCAGCTATTCTTTCTAACATCCATTTTACGCGAATCTTTTTGTTAAAATGCAGTTGACTGACAGGCCTGTTAATTACCGATCGTCCACTGAACTGAAATAAGCTTGGATGAAAATGTAACGGTTTTTAACGGTCATTTTTAAAAATAATTTTTGAGTGGGGGGGGGGGGACTCGAGTGAATTGGCGTGCATTCGTAGTTTTTATTCATTTATTTATTTTTTGTAGTAGGTGTGATGGCGTTGAACTTAATGGTCACACCCCAACCCCTTAAAATTCGACTGTGAATGAATTAAGAGGAAACTCCAACTTATTTCTTATCTGCATTTTTACGTTTTGATTAGACACACACTCACATCCGAGAGAGAGAGAGAGAGAGAGAGAGAGAGAGAGAGAGAGAGAGAGAGAGAGAGAGAGAGAGAGAGAGAGAGAGAGAGAGAGAGAGAGAGAGAGAGAGAGAGAAAGAGAGAGAAAGAGAAAGAGAAAGAGAGAGAAATAGAGAGCAAGAACACCAGAATTCTGCAATATAACTCATGGTTTTCATGACATTAACAGCGTGTGGAGTGCTTTGAAGAGATTCTTACTTTGAAGGTAAAACATTATACATCCGCTTTTGAATACATTCATATCAAAATAAACATTACACAAGAGCTAGAGGATGGATGCCAAAAACATTAGTTCAAAGAGCAATCTAAATATAGGCAAAGTATTTGAATGAACGATATATATACTACATCTACATGTGTGTATATTTTTACGTTGGTTCGTATGTGAACGTGTGTTTGTAAGCTAGTGTCTGTACGTGTCTGTGCCTGCTAGTGCCAGTGTGTGTGTATATGAATAAAACCAGATATAAAAGTTAGTATATTTTCAACAGAGAAAATAGGACCCTGAAACTCTACCAATATTTGAAGTCCAAAGACATATCACCAGACAGGAGATACGAGACTCAAATAATTCATTTTCATCTTATCTCTCGTTATTATCATTTGTCTCTTTTTATTTTCGTTCTCCACCCCTTTTCGTCCATTCTCATAATTCTCCTTTCCTTCCCTACGTCACATATCTTCTTTATCGTGCTCTTGCTGTCTTCAACCCTTTGCTATTTACATACGTTTTTTAACCCCCACCTCCTCCCTTTTATTACTGATTATGCCTTCTCACCCCTTTTCCATTTTCTGAAGTGTTCTTCTCTCCCCCCTCCCCCCTCCCTCCTCCCACCTTCTATCAAACCCATTTCAACCCCCCCCCCAATTCCTCCTCAACCCCTACTTGACCCCCTCCCTTCCCTTCCTCCCCCCTCCCCTCCTCCCCTCCTCCCTTCCTCCCCACCTCCCCTCTTATGCTATACATCTTCATTTATTCTCGTCTCTCTCTCTGACCCCTTCGTCGTAAATCGCAGCTGTTCTTCTAACTAACAAGCAAACTATCAATTAGGTGTAAACGAGAAGAGAATCGATAGATTTGGATGAGGGGAGGGTGGAGGGTGGGGATGGGGGTAGGGGTGGGGGTGGAGGGTGGGGGTGGAGGGTGGAAGGTGGTGGGGTGGGGTGACAGGAGAAGTAATGGGTTGACGAGGGAAGAGGGGAAGGGAGAAAGGGAGAGTAGGGAAGAGGAGAAGGGAGAAAGGGAGAGGAGGGAAAAGGGGAAGTGAGAAAAGGAGAGGAGGGAAAAGGGGAGAGGAGGAAGGGAGATGAGGGAAGAGTGGAAGGGAGAAAGGGAGAGGAGGGAAGAGGGGAAGGGAAAAAGGGTGAGGAGGGAAGAGGGGAAGGGAGAAAGGGAGAGGAGGGAAGAGGGGAAGGTGGAACGGAGGGTAGAAGAAATAGGGGGAGAGGAGGGAGGGAAGAGGTGGAGAGAAGAAAGGGTGTGAGGAGGGAAAAGGGGGTAAGGGGAAGAGAAAGGGTGGAAGAAAGGGGTGAAGAGGGGAGAAAGAGAGGGTGAAGTGAGTGAAAAAAGAAGAGGAAAAAGAAAGGGTGATGATGAGAGCCGGGAAGAAAAAGGGTGAACATGAGAAAAAAAAGGGTAAGAGGGAAAGGAGGGAGAGAGAAAGAGGGGAGAGGGGAGGGAGGGGAAGGGTGGGGAGAAGGGAGAAGGGAGAGGGGAGAGAAGAGGGGTTGTAAGAGTGACTAGGAATGCAATTCTTTTATCATTATTATTTTGAATGCCTCATTACACGGCAGCGTTGAGAGGGCTGACTTTTTTATTTTTATTTTTTTTATTTTTTTCTGAATCCAGCTGATGTGGAGAAGACAGTATGATCTTTAATTGGAGTCTCTCTCGACATTCTTGATTGCTCATTTTAGAGCTTCCCTTATCCTCTCTCTCTCTCTCTTCCTCCTCTTCTCTCTCTCTCTCTCTCTCTCTGTCTGTCTGTCTCTGTCTGTCTGTCTCTCTCTCTTCCTCTCGTTCTCTCTCTCCTCTTCCCACTCCCTTTCCCTCATTTCCTACCTCCCTCCCTCCTTCCATCACTACCCTCTCTCTCTCTCTCTCTCTCTCTCTCTCTCTCTCTCTCTCTCTCTCTCTCTCTCTCTCTCTCTCTCTCTCTCTCTCTCTCTCTCTCTCTCTCTCTCTCTTTCTCTCCACCCATCCACGCTCTTTCCATTCCTACTTTCATCTTTCTTTCTTTCTCTTTCTCTCTCCTTTTCCTACTTTATTCCCCTCCCTCCCACTCTCTGTCTCTATCTTTCACCTCTCCCCGGCCTCTTTCCCTCATCCCCTCCCCTCCCTCTCTCTATCTTTCTCTCTCCTCTTCCCATCCTCTTTCCATCACCACCATCCTCTCTACCTCCGTCACATCTCTTTCATCCTTTCTCTCTCTCTCTGTTTTTCTCTCTCTTTCTCTTTCTCTAACTCTCTCTCTCTCTCCCTCCTTCCCCCACCCTCTCTTTCTCTCCTCCTCTTGCCCTCTTTCCCTCTCCCCCGCCCTCTCTCCCCATTCCCTCTATCTCTCCCTTTCTTTCTCCTACTCCCTCTCTTTCTCCCTCTCCCCCACCCTCTATCTCTCCCTTTCTTTCTGCCACTCTCTCTCTCTCTCCTTTCTCTTCTCCTCTCTTCCTCTCTCCCTCCTCCCTCTATCTCCCCCTTTCTTTCTGCCACTCCCACTCTCTCCTTTCCCCACCCTCTCTTTCTCTTCCCCTCTCTTCCTCTCTCCCTCCTCCATCTCTTTCCCTCTCCTCTCGCCCTCTCTTCTTCTCTCTCTCTCCTCCTCTCACCCTCTCTCTCATCCTCTCTCCCTCCTCCCTCTATCTCTCCCTTTCTTTCCGCCACTCCCTCTCTCTCCTTTCCCCACCCTCTCTTCCCCTCTTTCTCTCCTCCTCTCACCCTCTCTCTCCCCCCCTCCCTCTCCCCTCCCTCCTCCCTCTATCTCTCCCTTCATCTCCTCGCCTTTTTTCAAGGAAGAGGCATAATCAATAAACACCAGTCATCGTAGATTCTTGTCTACTATTTTGGCTTCCTCGAGTGTCAGCGTTTTGTGATGCGAGAATAATTCAATAATTCCAAACCTTCTGGAATTTAATGTTTTTTTTTCGGTTTTCTCAATAGGGTGTCGTTACTTAAAGGATTGTGTGTGTGTATTTGTGTGTGTATACGTACATAGACATACATATATACACGTGTATAGACACACTCAGATACATATATATACGGATGCACGTACACACACACACACACACACACACACACACACAGATATATATATATATATATATATATATATATATATATATATATATATATATATATACATAAAAGAGCGTGTATATATATGTGTGTGCATGTGTATGTGTGTGTGTGTGTGTATATATATATGAGTATGGGTATGTGTGTGTGTGTGTGTGTGTATGTGTGTGTGAGCGTATGTATGTGTTTCAGCACATATAAACACACACTTATCACATAAACCAACCTCTCTTTTCACCAAATATCCCCCACTACCCCCCTTCCCCTCCCCCAACCCCCGACCCCTCCGCCCCCAAAGTAATATGACAATCAGTGTTAGACATCACACTCATATCTCTCCTTCTTTTCACCTTTTATCGCTTTCCTTCCGGTCCACAGAGCAGTATCTCCAGCCGTGGGAGATCGATGTGTAATACACGTAAAGAAAACCATTTTTTGAAAGTCAGAAGTTCAGAAGATAAAGTGAATTTTTTTTTTTAGGTTGAACGAAGCATGCGTCGGTGGACTCCGTTTTCTATATCTCTCTACCCGCATAGAAAACGGAATTAGCGTAGACTGCGCGAAACGCCAGATTTTTAATTTTTTTTCATTCCCATTTTAGTTCCCTTTCTATTTCCCTTTCTTCGAGCAAAACGAAGAATACATAAGATAAATGATCATACACCCTTCAAGATAATGAATTTCTTACACTTGACTGACCGTAAAAGATTAAAGGAGAGGCGCTCAAAAGTGACAAAACTACACGTCCCCCCCCAAAAAAAAGGGCGTGCCATTTGTCACTATTATGCAAATCAGCTAAAACTGCACTTGGGTTTCTCCGCTTCGCTTTGTTAATGTGAAAGGATGATGGGACTAGAGGAAGGGGGGAGGGGGGGAGGGGGGGAGGGAGGGGAGGGGAGGGGAAGGAAGGGAGGGGAGGGGGAAGGAGGGAGGGAAAGAAATGGTGATGAATAATTGAGTGATATTTATGATGAAAGTGACGGCTTTGCTTGCTGAAAATAACAACGACAATGACTATGATGACAATGATAATAGTAATAATAATATGATGATAATGATAATGATGATAATGATAATGAGAGTATTAATCATAATTATTATAAAAATAATGATAAAGATAATGATAATAATAATAATAACATTAATAATAATAATGATAATATTGATAATGCTATTAATAATGATGAGGATAATAATGATGATGATAAGTGTAACGGTAAGAATGATGATAACGATAATGGCAATAATGATA
>NW_028234433.1:24314389-24329389 GCF_977035675.1 Penaeus japonicus
GGTCATTGTCATAATGGAATGAAATAAAAAATAAAATATGTACGGAGTGAAAATAGAAGAAAAAAGAAAAGAAAAGAAAATAACTTATATATGGATAACAGATGAATAAAATCACAACGATTAGCTTTCAGTTAAATGTTGCATCTATTGGTGACAATAACAGTAACGAAGACTAATGTAATGCAAACTTGTAAGAAGAGGGAATAGTGATATAAAAAGTTATGCCCGGTTTGAATATGGAGCAGAAGGAAAGCTGTGTAGTTAAGGTTGGGGAAAAGTTTTGACGTACAATAGCGTTCAGTTAGCGTGTGTTTGCATCTGTATATACATAGAAGAAAGAGCATACATGCAGACACACATATATGTATATATATGTATGTATATATATATATATATATATATATATATATATATATATACATATACATATATATATATATATATATATATATATGTAAATATTTATATATATGTATATATATACATACATATATAAAATATATATATATATAAGTATATGTATGCATATATATGTGTATGTGTGTGTGTATGTATATACATGTGAGAGACAGAAGAAGAAGAAGAAAAAAATCGAATCCGTGCTCAAACGCATATGTACTGAAATCCTCTTCAGAATACCTCCCATCCAGGTCCGTCTACATAACAATAACACTTAATAACACTTAATAACACTTAATACACCCAAACTTCCGAGCGGGGTACAGTACCTTCGGATAACCGCCAGAGTCTTTAAGTGTTCATCTCCTTCCCTCTCTTTCTCTCTGTGCGATATTTCTCCTTCTCTTCCCTTCTTCCCTTCCTCCCTTCCTCACTTTTTCTTGCCTTCCTTACTTCCCCTTTTCACTTCATAATTACTCTTTACCCGTCCTGATGCAAATAACTTTGAGGACAATGGGTGAGGGACAATGCCAAGTGAAGACAGATTTCACGGGGTCTAAGCTAAATAGATTTCTTTTTTTCTTTTCTTTTTAATACAAAGTCTTGGATTTTATGTTATTGTGGTGTTAAAGTCGTGTTATGTTTTGGTTTTCTTTTTGTTTCCATTCGTGGTGGTAAATCATTTTAGTTTCTTTAATATAAGGGGAAGAAAGCTGCTCTTAGGGTATACGAGCATAATTCGTAATCTTATATGGGGGGACTCATATATATTTTTTTTTATATGATTATGACTTTTATTAATGATTGTTGATAAATAGAAAGGAAATGCTGGTATATATGAATAAGATTTGATTGATTTATGTAATGCAAATGTCTTTCACAGTCTGATGATGTTAATAGCCATTTATTAATCTCACTCTCCCAAAAAAATATTATTCGTCATCATAACTTTATTATTGTAAAATAATGTCCAATTTGATATATGTATATATATACATATATATATATATATATATATATTATATATATATATCTATATTATATATATATATATATATATATATATAGTTAGTTAGTTAGTTAGTTAGTTAGTTAGTTAGTTAGTTAGATAGATAGATGGATTAATAGACAGCTAAATATACAGAGAGAGAGAGAGAGAGAGAGAGAGAGAGAGAGAGAGAGAGAGAGAGAGAGAGAGAGAGAGAGAGAGAGAGAGAGAGAGAGAGAGAGAGAGAGAGAGAGAGAGAGAGATTAAGAGAGAGAGAGAGAGAGAGAGAGAGAGAGAGAGAGAGAGAGAGAGAGAGAGAGAGAGAGAGAGAAGGAGAGAGAGAGAGAGAGACAGAGAGAGAAGAGAGAGAGAGAGAGAGAGAGAGAGAGAGAGAGAGAGAGAGAAAGAGAGACAGAGAGAAAGAAAAGAGAGAAAGAGAGTGAATGAGAGAAAGAGAGAGAGAGAGAGAGAGAGACAGAAAGAGAGAGAGAGAGACAGAGAAGAGAGAAAGAGAGAGAATGAGAGAAAGAGAGAAAGAGAGAGAAATAGAAAGACAGAGAGAGAATGAGAAGAAGAGAGAGAAAAAAAATAGAGAAAAAGATATATTGGGATAGAGAGAGAGAGAGAGACATAGAGAGACAGAGAAAGATTGAGAGAGAGAGAGAGAGAGAAAGAGGGAGCGAGAGGTCATATATTAATATTCCCATTTCTTCACTCACACCCTATAGAACCTACCCTACCCGGTCCATCCCTCCTTCCTCTTCCCTCTAAAGCACTTTCCCTCCTTTTCATCAAATTTTCCCTTTCCCCCTTTCCCTCTTTCTCTCCCCCCCTCTCCCCTCTTCCCCCCTTCCCCCCCATAACGGCCTCCCATAGCACTAATCTGGATTTTTCTTCCGGTCCATTTCATCATAATAGTGTCTCTATCAGCTGTCTTCTTGCTTTTCTTCCAATCTCTTTCTCTCTCCTCCTATTTATCTTGTCTTTCTTTTCTTGTTTCATGTCTCTCGTTTTTGGTTATTGTTGTTGTTTCGTATTTGTTTTGTCTTTCTCGTTCGATTTTTTTTATTTTTGTTTACTGCTTTTCTTGATATATATGTATATACATGTATATATATATATATATATATATATATATATATATTATATTATATATAGATATATATATATATATATATATAGTGTTTGGTGTGTGTGTGTGTGTGTGTGTGTGTGTATATATATATATGTATATATATATTTTTTTATATATATATATTATATATATTAATATATATATATATATATATATATATAATATATATATATATATATATATATGTATATATGTATGTATGTATGTATGTATGTACACGCACACACACATACAGACACATGGCAACAGTCCCCGGAAGTACGTAAGCATAAAAGAAAAGACAAGAAAGATTTTATTGCTTTGATTACTTAAACTTCAAAGGATCAAGGTAGGAGCTCAACCCCCCCTCACCCCCGCTTACTCCCCCCCTTCCCCTTACTCCCACTGGCTTCCTCTGTCCGCGATTTACTAAGAGAAGTAAGATCAAACAACATATGTAAACACGCAAATAACAACTTTCTCTCTCTCCTTTATCTCTTTCTTTCTCTCTCTCTCTCTCTCCTTTATCTCTTTCTCTCTCTCTTCTATCTCTCTCTCTCTCCTTTATCTCTTTCTCTCTATCTCTTTTATCTCTCTCTCTCTCCTTTATCTCTTTTTTTTTTCTCTCTCTCTCTCCTTTATCTCTTTCTCTCTCTCTCTTTTATCTCTCTCTCTCTCCTTTATCTCTTTCTTTCTTTCTCTCTCTCTCCTTTATCTCTTTCTCTCTCTCTCTTTTATCTCTCTCTCTCTCCTTTATCTCTTTCTCTCTCTCTCTCTCTCTTTGTCACCTTCATTTGCTTTCTCTCTCTTTCTCACTTATTTTTATCTATTCTTATGCACTCTGATTCTCTCTCTTTCTCTCTTGCTCTTTCTTTCTCTCTCTCTCTCCTTCTCTGCCTCCCTCACTTCCTCTATCTCCCTTCTCTCTATCTCTCTCTCTCACTCCCCCTCTCTCTCTCTCTCTATTTCTCTATCTCTCCCTCCCTCTATCTCTATATCTGTATCTCTCTCTCTCTCCCTCCCTCTCTCTCTCTCTCTCCATCTCCCCCCTTCTCTCTCTCTCTCACCTCTCTTTTGTACACACTATCACCCATACGGCACAATGGACGGCGCTTGCAATTGAATTTCCGCATTTTGCATGAATTGGCAAAGGTTATTATCGCATTAGTGAAACCCGCTCCTCGTTTATAATAGCACAGATGCGAGGGTAGTTTTGAGCGGCGCGCACGACAGTAGGCACTTGTTTTGTTGTCGCTTTTGTTTGCGTGTTTTTGGTTTAGTTTGGTTTCGCTCTGGCGTTCGGAATCTGGCGAGGTGGATTTTGTTGTGGTATTTGAGTTTTGTCTTGTGTTTGTTTGTTTGTGTGTGGGTGGGTGTTTGTGTGTTTGTTTGTTTGTGTGTGTGTGTGTTTATGTGTGTGTTTATGTGTGTTTGTTTGTGTATGTGTGTATATGTGTGTGTGTATGTGTTTGTTTGTGTTTATGTGTGTTTGTTTGTGTGTGTGTCTGTTTGTGTGTGTGTTTGTTTATGTGTTTGTGTGTGTTTATGTGTATGTGTCTGTTGGTTTATTAATGTATTTATTTCTCCTATCTGTGTCTAAATGTGTTTCCGTTTATGTATGTGTCTGTGCATACATATAAGCGTATGTGCGTGTATATGTATATGTATGTATGTTTATATAAATTCCTTAGGTATATGAATATCAGTCTAAATCCGGCGTCAGAATATAAACTTTCCTGACAGTCAGCAGCTGCCAGAAAATTATCCTGCCGTGTATCAGAAACAATTTCCTAAACGCATTTTACGCATTCATACAAAAATATTCTAAAAAAAAAAAAAAAAAAAAAAAAAAAAAAAAAAACCAGCGACACAATCATTCCATAATTGGAAACTGCAACGGAGTGCAATGTCAGAATGCAATACTGGCGTAGGCAGGAATATCACTTGATATATGTTGCATAATTCTCAACATTTAACTGCCATAAATCTTGCCTTTCGCTTCTAATGAAAAAGTGCAATGAATTGAAATATGAATTGCTCTATATCTTAGAAGATGAATGCACGAAATATAAGACTTTGCAAATAATAGAATCTATATCTCAAAAAATTAATATATACAATACACATAAATTCTCCTAAATATGCGACCCATTGTTTTTATTCCATTTTTCATTTTCTGTTTTTTTTTTTTTTTTTTTTTTTTCTTTTTCTTTTTTTTTGGTGACACGCCGAAGGGTCGTTGTGATTGGCTTGTGTTTATTGTTTGTTTGTTGATCTTTCTCTCTCTCGTATGAGTTTGTTCTCTGTCGTTGTTGCTAGAATTGCAGAATTGCTTTCCATTGGTCTGTTTTCTTTTCGTTACTGTTCGTCAATCCGAATTGTTATATATGGATTTTGATACTCTGTGTATGTCTTTTTTTTTTTTTTTTTTTTTTTTTTGAAAGATTAATATCTATGTTGGAGTCAGTTTTTGTTTGTTTGTTTTTTTTGTCTTTGTGTTTGTTGATTAGTTAATTGATTTGTTGTTTATCACTCATTTAGTATCATTGGTATTATTATTGTTATTATCGTTATTCTTCTTATTGTTATTATAAATGCTATCGGTATTAGCATTGTCATTGTTTTGATGATTATCTTCATTATCTTTTATCATTACTATTACCATTATCTTTATCATTAATACTTCATTACCATCATTAGTCTCGATGTTATCATTATCATCATTATTACTATTATTAGTATCATTGTTATTATTCTCTTTAACATCAATTCTTTTTTCTCCCCCTCCCCCCCTCTATCATCTATCTATCTATCATACTCTCCTTTCCATCTATATCCCTCCCTATTTATCTCTATGTATGATAACTATAAATACATCTCTCTCCTTCTATCGACCTATATATATACGGTCATCCTTCTCTCTCTCTCATTCTCTCTTTCCCTCATTTTCATCACTTCTCCCCTCTCTCCCTCTTCCTCTCGCGCATTCTGCCGTTACCCTTTTCCGGCTTCTCCTCTTCGCTTCTATTCCCCTACTTCTTGTCTTTATCCCCCCCCCTTTCGCCACTGGTCTTCGACATTTCCCATTCCCTCCTTTTCGTTATTATCCTCTCCTCTTCTTTCGTTTCTTCTTCCAATCTCATTCTTTTTTCCCCTCTCTTCTCTCATTTTTTTCTTTTCTCTCCTTTTCCTTTCTCCTCTTCTCTCGTTTCTTCCCTACCTCTCCTTCTTTTTTCCCTCTTTTTATTTCATTTTTTTTCCTTCCCTCTCTCCTCTCTTCCTTCTCTCCTTTTTTTCCCTCCCCTTTCCTCTAAGATCCCGTTTCCGTCTCCTCCCCATTTCTCTCTCTCCCCTTCATTTCTCCCTTCCTAATATCATCCTCCATCTTCATCTTCGCTCTTTTCTTCTTCTTTCTCTTTTCTTCTTGTTTCATACCCTCCTTCTTCTTCTTCTTTCCTCTCTATCTCCCCCCTTCCCCCCTCCCCTCTTTCCCCTCCTCCCCTCTCCCCCTCTCTCCCCTCCTTCCCCTCTCTTCCCACCCCCTCCCCTCATTCCTCTCCCCCTCTCTTCCCACCCCCCTCCCCCTCCCCTTCATCCCTCCCCATCCCTCATCCCTCTCCCCCCCTCTTTCCCCTCTCAATCTTCTCCTCCTTTCTCTCTCCATCCTCCCCTCAGACGCCACATTCCGGAACAGTGAAAGAGGGTAGTCAGGCAGAGAGCTGGCCAGAAGAGCAGTCAGAGTTCCTGTAATCAGCCAGTCATTGTGAGGGGTTGGCAGAAATTCCCCTCGTGGAACACTCTCCTTAAGGATAGTCTCGGGTTTGTCACTCTCCCCTCTCGAGGATACTTGGGGAGAGAGTCGCCAGGACGATTTTGGAAACTTTCGTCTTTTGGTTTTCGTTGTTTGGTTGTCTTTGTTTGGTTGGGGTGTTTATGTGTGGATGTGGTTTGCGTGTAGTTGTCTTTGTCTGGTTTGAGTGTTTGTTTGTGAGTGTGGTTAACGTGTGGTTGTTTATGCGATTGTGGTTTGCGTGTGGTTGTGGTTTGTTTATGGTTGTGTGTGTGGTTGTTATTTGCGTGTGATTATCTGTTTGTTTGGTTGGTTGTGCAGGTTTAGTTTGCGTGTGGTTTTCTTTGACTGGTCTGATTTTTTTTTGTCTTATTTTCTTGTTCTTTCTATGTGTTTCATTTTTTCTCTCTCTTTCTTTCTCTGTCCCTCTTTCTCTCTCCTCTCTCTCTTTCTTTTCCTTCTCTCTCTCTCTCTCTCTCTCTCTCTCTCTTTCTCCCGATCTCTCTCTCTCTCTCTCTCTCTCTCTCTATCACTCTCTCTCTCTAATAAAGAATATTTAACAAAATGACAAAGAGAATCACCAAAAACTAAAGAATAACACGAACAGAATAAAAAAAGAGCATCAGAAAGCGCAGGAATGAGTCACTTGGCCAAGGGAGGGGATGGGGGGGTGAAGGAGAGAGGGGGTAAGAGGGGTGTGGGTGAGAGGGGGGAGGGGGGAGGTAATGGGGTGAGGGGTGAGTATTAGGTTGGGGGACGGAAGGCGGGGGTTGTGGGGGAGGGGAGGCGGAGGAGGAGGAGGAGGGGGAAGGATACAAGGGGAAGGATGTCTGTGGGGGTTGGGGTAGTAGGAGAGAGAGAGAGAGAGCGAGAGAAAGAGAAAGAGATAGAGAGAAAGAGAGAGAGAGATAGAGAGAGAAAGAGAACGAGAAAGAGATAGATAGATAAAGAGAGAGAGAGAGAAAGAGAGAGAGGAAAGTGCGTGGGTGGGGGATAAGCGAGAGGTAAGGGGGAGGGGGAGGGGTAGGAAGGTGGGGATTAGAGAGACGATATGGTGAGTGAGGGGAGGGGGTGGGTGAGGAAGAGAGGATGGTTGGGGGATGAGAGAGGGGTGTGTAGGGGGGGGGGCGTAGCGTAGGAGGCTGAAGGCGTGGGGTGGGGGGGGCTGAGGGGGGCCTATAACGACTTCCTGGCGAGTGAGAGAACCATCCGTCGGAATGAAAGGGAGAGAGAGAAGAGAAAAATAAAATCTGATGCCGGAAAGATTTGCTTGTTTTATATTATTCGTTCTTTTCTTTCTTTCGTTCTTCCTTTGTCTCTCTCTTTTTTTTTCTTCTTCTTCTTCGTTTCCGTTTCTTTTTTCCTTGTCCACTTGAGATTTGTTGTTGTTGTTGTTGTTTTCTTTTTCTTTTAATCTTCCTTTTTCATCTCTTTCTTCTTCTTGTTTTTTCTTTCTTTTATTTTCGTTTCTTTCGTTCTTTCTTCTTCCTTTTCTGTTTCGATTTTCTTGTTCAATTTGCCTTTTTTCGTTTTGTCTTTATATTTTCCTCTCTAATTTTCCTCTTCCTTTCCCTTCTTTACACATTCCTATCCTTCTCTACTTTGTCTTGTTATTTTCTTTTCTTCTTTTCCTCTTCTTATTCCTCTTCCACTTTCTTCTCTCTTTATTTCCATTTCTGCTTCTTTTCACACTGTTTATCAATAATGGGTAACTTAACACTAAACATATACATATACGTATACTCTCAGTGAATATCTATCTATCTATCTACCTATCCATTTCTATCTATCTACAGTACATATGTGTATAGCTTTGTAAATCTTAAAGTTTGATAAAGAGAATGATATCATATCTATATTTACTTTGGACTTGCTTCTGTATGCAAATCAGTTTCCACTTTTTTCCCATATTTCTTAAGGGTATATTTACCTTTGGTCTGTATTCCTCTATCTTCTTTATTTTATATTTTCATCTATTTTTCTTTTCTTAATATTCTTGCATTATCATTATCTCTTATTTTAATCTTCCTATGTCATTTTCCATTGCTGGTCTGGTATATCTTTTGTTCTTTCTATTTTCTCATTTATTTGTGTTATCATTATTTCCTCATTTCCTTTCATATGATTTCTTTTAACTTATTCCTTCTTATCTCTGTGCTTCCTGCTTGATTGGCATTTCGTATTTTCTCTTTTTATTTTGCATTATCTCTGTACATCAATTTTCATCATTATTCATCCCTTGTATTTTCCTTTACATCTTTGACCTTCCTCTTTTATCATCATCATTATTATCATCATTTCTCCTTTCGTTAAAAAAAAAAGAAAGAAAAAAAATCTTCCCCATAACAACACATCACTCACTGAGTATTTCCTTTTTTTTCATTTTTTCCCAAATCAAGTATGTGATTTATAATAATGTTTATCTCTTTAAGTAAAGCTTTGGCGGCGACCCAAGATATTGAGGGGAGGTGAATGGAGAAGAGGGGAGGGAGAGGGGAGAGGAGAGGAGAGGAGAGAGAGATGTAAGGGAGGAGGGGAGGGGAGGAGTGGAGGGGAGGGAGGGAGGGAAAGAGAAGGAAGGCAAAGATGGGGGAATAGGCAGAGGGGAGAGGAGAGGAGAGGAGAGGAGAGTGGGGGGGGGAGGAGAGGAGAGGTAAGGGAGGAGGGGAGGGGAGGGGAGGGAAGGAAAAGGAAGGCAAAGATGAGGGAATAGGCAGAGGGGAGGGGGAGGGGAGGAAGAGGGGAGAGGAGAGGGGGAGGGGAGAGGAGAGGAGAGGGGGGAGAGGAATGGTAGAATGGTAAGGGTAGAGGGGAGGGGGGGGAGGGGAGGGAGGAAGGGAAAGAAAAGGAAGGCAAAGATGGGGGAATAGGCAGAGGGGAGAGGAGAGGAGAGGAGAGAAGAGGGGGGAAAGGAATGGTAAGGGAGGAGGGGAGGGGACGAGGATGGGGTGGGTTGGGGGTGGTGATGGTGGGGGTGGGGAGATAGAGGAAGGGTAAGGATTAGAAGGAGCAGAAGATGAGGGGTGAGGGGTGAGGAAGAGAGAAAGGTGGGAAAGAAGGAGTAAGATAATAAGGAGGGGGAGTAGAAGACGAAAAAGAACAAAAAGGAAGAAAAGGAGAAGGAGGAGGAGGAAGAGGAGAAGAAGGAGGATGTGGAGGAAGAGGAGAAGAAGGAGGAGGTGGAGAAGGAGGTAGAGGAAGAGGAGAAGAAGGAGGAGGTGGAGGAAGAGGAGAAGAAGGAAGAGGTGGAGGAGGAGGTGGAGGAGGAGGAGGAAGGGAGGGGGCAAGGGGGGGCAGGAAGGGCAAGGAGGAAGAGAAGGGGAAATGGAAAAGGGGGAGTGATCGTGCAGCGAAGCCAGAATGGGTTGTGATTCGTCTCTCTCTGTCTCTCTATTTCTCTCATCTGCCTCCTTTCCGCATTTTTTTTGCCCCTTTTCATTCTTGCTCTCTCTCTCTCTCTCTCTTTCTCTCTCTGTCTCTGGCTCTCTCTCTCTTTCTCTCTCTCTCTCTCTCTCTCTCTCTCTCTCTCTCTCTCTCTCTCTCTCTCTCTCTTTCTCTTTCTCTTTCTCTCTCTTTCTCTCTCTCTCTCTCTCTCTTTCTTCGTCCCTTTCCCCTTCTCTCTCTTTATTTTCTCTCTCTCTATCATTCCTCTCTATTTTTCTGTTTCCTTCCCTTCCCATCTCCTTCTCTCTCTGTCTTCATTCTTCTCCTTCTCTCCCCCCCCCCTCATCTCTCTGTTCATCCTCTTTCTTTTATTTCCCTCTCCTTCTCTCCGCGAATCTTCATTCCTCACTCTCTTTCTCCACCACTATCCCTTTCTCTTGCCTCCCTCTCCTTTTCTTTCTCAACCCCTCTCTCTCCCTCCTCCCTCTTCCTCCCTCTCTTTCTCAACCCCTCTCCCTCCTCCCTTCCTCTTCCTCCCTCTCTTTCTCAACCCTGCTCTCCCTCTCTTTCTTAACTCCTCTCCATCCCACTCTTTCTCAACCCTTCTCCCTCCCTCCTCCCTCTCTTTCTCAACACCCCTTTCTCTCTCTTCCCTCCCCCCTCCCACAGTTTCCCAAACCTCCACTCCCTCCTTCCTTCCTCCCCCCCTTCCCACTATTTCTCAACCCTCCCCCACCCCGCTCCCACCCATCCCCACCCCCCTCCCTCTATTTCTCAACCCTCCCCCACCCACCCCAACCCCCACCCCCCTCCATTTCCCTTTGATGTGTGGGCCTACCGCTGTGCTGAGGCCTGAGGCTAATAAAAGGAAGGCACGGTCTAAGATAAGCAGTGTGTGTCTCTCCTCATGAAAATTGGGCGACGCTTGGCCCGAATCCCAAATTATTATTCTGATTGTTTTTTATGTTTGCAATAATGAAGTCTGCAAAGCGCCGGTGAGTAGCTTTTCTGGGATGACTTTATTGCATTTTTTTTCTTTTTTTTTTACGTAAATGATATTGGGAGAGAATGTTCCTTCAAAACCCGAAGATTAAACTGTTGTGAAAGGGACTGCAGGTTCCAGGTTGGTTGCAGATTGCATAAACGGCCTCCTAAAATCTCGCAGTTAATCTTACAAAGGCAGAAATGGTATTGTGTGGATTCAGTTTATGATTTACTGTTTATGAGTGTGTGTGCTTTGCCGTTGTGTCGGGAAGTGAATTGTTATCCTTTCGGAATTTCAATAAACTTTCCGCCATAAATCATGAATCGATTTCTTTTTTTTTTGAGCCCTTCTAGTTCTTAAGGACAAAGAAAATATCTTGAGGAAAAAATACTGAATATATTGAGATAACAGCTTCCACTATTTATTTTCGACTCAAAGATCTCTTCTACCCCTCCCCCTCCCCCTCCCCCCTCCGCTACACAGACGTATTATCCAATTATCAAAACCCCTTTTTTTCTCCCCGTCTTCCCATTTATATTTCGTCTCTATCTTTGATGCGTAGTGTTTCTATTTAATTAAATTCAATTTGATTCTCCTTTCAGTCCATGATGACTGTTCCTCACTCGGGGTTAATTTTAGATTTTTTTTTTTTTTTTTTTTTTTTTTTTTTTTTTTTATTTTTTTTTTTTTAGTCTACGAAACAATTTCTCACCCTGTTATCATCACACTTCGCTGACTTCCTTTATCTGACGACTTCTCTTCCTCCTCTTCCTCCTCTTTCATTTCCTTCTTCCCCCTTTCTCTCACTCTCACTTTTTCTCTCGCTGTTGTAGTTGGTTCCTTTTTGCTTCTTTTTTTCCCCTTTCAAAACAAAGGTTTACGGCGAAAGGGGTTCACGCTTTGTTCGAATAAGCTATTAAGTGATTTCAGCGCCATTAAATATTTTGCGTTTTCCTCTAGTTCCGTCGTTATAACCGGTTATTTATCGTTCGTGTTTTTTTCATGGATTATCTTTCTCTACTCGTACCCATCCTCTTCTGCTGTTTGTTATCTCTTTCTTCGTCTCTTTGACTCTCTTCTCTCTCTCTCTTTCTCTCTCTCTCTCTCTCTCTCTCTCTCTCTCTCTCTCTCAACCTCTCTCCCTCCGTCTTCCTACCATCTCCCTCTCTTTCTCTACCCTTCTCCTTTCCTCCTCACTCTCCTCCCTTTCTTTCTCAATCCCTCTCCCTCTTTATCCACGCCTCTATATTCCTCCCTATCTTTCCCTCTTGTGTTCTCCCTCTCTCTCTCTCTTCTTCCTTCCCCTTTCTCCCTTCACCTCTTCGTCTTTCCTCGTCTTCTTGAAAAGTTGAGAAGTTTCTTTCTCTCTCCTCTCTCCCTTTCTTCTCTCTCTCTTCATCCCCCCATCTCATCTCCTTCCCCCTTTTCGTCATCTTCATCTCTCCCTCATTTCCATCCTCTCTCCCCCTTCCATCTTCATCTCTCCCCCATTTCCATCCTCTCTTCCCCTCCCTATTCATCTCTCCCTCATTTCCCTCTCTCTTCATCCCTCCCTCATTTCCATCCTCTCCTCCCCTCCATCTTCATCTCTCCCTCATCATCCCTCCCTCATTTCCATCCTCTCTATCCCCCTCCCCTCTTCCTCTCTCCCTCCCCTCTTCCACCTGTTATTTCCAGACACCGCGTTATTCCCCAACAATGCGTCACGATACCATTGAGTCGCCATTAGCGTCTTCGTCACTCGGCGATAAATTGCGAGCATCGTCTTGCTTCGCTGTCTTCGTGCTGGTGTTTACTACGTCTTGCTTAGGGAGGGGGGAAAGGAGGGGAAAAGGGGGATGGGGGTGGGGGTGGAGAGGGGGATGGGGTGGGGTGGAGAGGGGAAGGGAAGGGGGGAAGGGGGAAAGGGCTGGGTGGGATGGAGAAGGGGAAGGGGGGCTGGGGATGGGGTATGGTGGAGAGGGGGATGAGGTGGGGTGTGGTGGAGAGGGGAAGGGGAAAAGGGGGGTGGAGAGGGTGGAGAAAGGGGAAGGGGAAAAGGGGGGTGGAGAGATGGGAAGGGGGGTGGAGAGGGGAGAGGGGGGGTGGAGAGGGGATGGGGAAAAGGGGGGTGGGGTGGAGAGGGGAAAAGGGGGGTGGGGTGGAGAGGGGAAAAGGGGGGGGGGGGGGAGAGGGGAAAAGGGGGGTGGGGGGGCGGGGGGAAAAGGGGGGTGGGGTGGAGAGGGGAAAAGGGGGGTGGGGTGGAGAGGGGAAAAGGGGGGTGGGGTGGAGAGGGGAAAAGGGGGGTGGGGTGGAGAGGGGAAAAGGGGGGTGGGGTGGAGAGGGGAAAAGGGGGGTGGGGTGGAGAGGGGAGAGGGGTTGGGGTGGAGGTGGAGAGGGGGAAAGGGGGGAAGGGGTGGAGAGGGGAAGGGGGGTAGGGGTGGGGTGGGGTGGAGAGGGGTGGGGTGGAGAGAGGGGAAGGGGAAAAGGGGGGTTGGTGGAGAGGGGATGGGGGAAGGGTGGTGGGCTGGAGGGGGTTGGGGGGCTGGGGGTGGAGAGGGGATGGGGGGTTGGAGAGGGGGATGGGGGGGTGGGGATGGGGGTGGGGTGGAGAGGGGAGAGGGGGTGTTGGGGGTTGGGTGGAGAGGGGAAAAGGGTGGAGTGGGGTGGGGGCTGGGGGCTGGGGTGGAGAAGGGAAAAGGGGGGAAGGGGTGGAGAGGGGAAAGGAGGGGGTTGGTGGAGAGGGGAGAGGGGGGTGGAGAGGGGATGGGGTGGAGAGGGAAAGAGGAAGGGGGAAGGGGAGAGGGGTCGATATGGGATGGTTTCGGTGCCAACGAACCGTTCATTCGGGACTTCGAGATTCCAGACTGAGAGGGCTGTGGTGGTGGGTGGTGGGTGGGGGGTGAAGGGAGGAAGCGCTGTTTCGAAGCTTCGGGAGGTTGATCATTTTTCGTTTTTTTTTTTTTCACGTACTCTGAATCAAGAAGAGGTCGATGAGTGATACGTATATGCTGTTTATCCGTATGGCGTTTGGATTATAAACGGAAAGGATATTTATACATACACATAAACACATACACACACAACACACAAACAACACACACACACACACACACACACACACACACACAACACACACACAAACACACACACACACACAACACACACACACACACACACATACACACTCACACTCACACACATACAAACAAACCAACAAACAAACACACACACACACAACACACGCACACACATATCTATCTACATGTATATACGTATCTATCCACATATGTACAGACAATCATACACACGCACGCCCACACTCTACTTTGCGCGTGCATTTAACTGACATCTAGATCCCGGGTCCTCTACGTGTGAAACAAATGAATGGAAAGCAATGGGATAAAAGAGATGCAACAGCAGGCTATATAAATGCAAATTGATCAAAGAATACATTAATGCATGGCTAAATTGATATATAGGCGGACTGGCACGATTTTCGATGCGGATAAATCACATATGCACAACAACACACACACATGCAGGTTGAATCTATATAGACGGGGGTCGTATCTACGTTTTTTATTTTTTTTTATCATTGTCTTTCTAAATCACTCTTTTTTTTATCTCGTTTTTCTCTGTTTCTCTTTTTTCTCTCTCGAGCGGCTGCACATGTAGTATGTATATATATATATATATATATATATATATATATATTATATATATATATATATATATATATATATATATATATATATATATATATATATGATTGAATCTGACTGTGAACTTTAAACATGTTTTATGCACGTTACATCTACCTTCATTAAGATAAATGCAATATTCTGCAATATTCTCCTGCTTCATTATCAGCAAAATATAGATTTCTAAGTCAGAGGTTTCTTATGAACTACAGCTGACCCCTCTCTGACCTTTTGAAATACAGGTTACCTGAAGTTCCCTGGATCAGCTTATTTCAAGCGATCTATACATCTCTCTCTCCCCCCCCCCCTCTCTCTCTCTCTCTCTCTCTCTCTCTCTCTCTCTCTCTCTCTCTCTCTCTCTCTCTCTCTCTCTCTCTCTTTATCTATATCTCTCTCTCTCTCTCTCTCTATAATAATCTCTCTCTCTCTCTCTCTCTCTCTCTCTCTCTCTCTCTCACTCTCTCTCTCTCTCTCTCTCTATATATATATATATATATATATATATATATATATATATATGTATGTGTGTGTTGTGTGTGTGTGTGTGTGTGTGTGTGTATATTCTTATATATATATATATATATATATATATATATATATATATATATATATAACTATCAACACACACACACACTCCCAACCCCCCACCCCACCCTC
>NW_028234433.1:24346889-24349389 GCF_977035675.1 Penaeus japonicus
TCCTTAGCCCTCTATTGTCCAACCTCTCTCCTCTCCCCCCTCTTCATCCTCCTCTCCCCTCTCTCCCCTCTTCATCATCCTCTCCCCTCAACCCCATCTTCATCCTCCTCTCCCACCTCTTCATCCTCCTCTCCCCTCTCTTCCCACCCCTCTCCCCCTTCCCTCTATGCCCCCATCCCTCCCTTCTACATCCTCCTCTCTCCCCTCTCCCCCCTCTTCATCCTCCTCTCCCCTCTCTTCCCTCTTCATCCTCTCCCCACCCATCCCCTCTTCATCCTCTCCTCCCCTCTCCTGTTGACAGATCAGAGAGCGGAGGCTGAGAACGCGGAGGCTGGGAGGTTAGAGGCAGTTTGTTCAGGCCTTGTTCATTTGCAACGTCACGCTTGTCAATAAGGGGGGCGGGGGTTGAATGGGGGGTTGGGAGGGGGGAGGTGGGTTGGAGTGGGAGGAGGGTGGGGGTTGTAGTGGGAGGAGGGTGGAGGGGGTTGGAGTGGGAGGAGGAGAGGGGTGGAAGTGGGAGGGGTGAGGGGGGTTGGAGTGGGAAGGAGGAGAGGGGTGGAGTGGGAGTAGGAGGGAGGGGGTTGGAGTGGGAAGGGGAGGGGGGGTTGGAGTAGGAGTAGGAGGGAGGTTGGAGTGGGAAGGGGGTGGGAGGTTGGAGTGGGAGGGAGGAGGGGGGTGGAGTGGGAGTAGGAGAGGGATTGGGGTGGGAGGGGGGTAAGGGGTGGGGGTACTGGGTCATGAATGAGGAGTCATAAGGTGGACTGCTCTTTAGGGGGGCTGTGAGGGGGGAGGGGAAGTAGGGGGGAGGGGTTGAAGAACGTAAGAGCCAACTTTATCATTGTTATTATCATTATCATTACTCTCACTCAAATAAATCATACACATTCAGTAAAAATTAAATATATAAATAAATAAAACATACAACAACTTACATCACAACCAAAACATTCAAATACCAAACACACTCCAAACAAAAAGACAGAAAGAACAACAACACCAGCAACAAGAACAAACAAAGAGCGTGATTACCTTCCATCATTAAAAAAAAAGGAATAAAAAAATACTCAACGGTAATAATTTCCCGTTATTAAACCCTCTACTTTTCATGCTACATTTCAAGTACCAGGGAGGCTTAGAGGCTCGTATCCCTATGCCTATTCTGTGAGGAGGAAGAGGAAGAGGAGGAGGAGGAGGAGGAAGAGGAGGAGGAGTGGGAAGAGGAGGAGGAGGAGGAGGGGGAGTGGGAAGAGGAAGAGGAGGAGGGGGGGGGAGGATGAGTAGTGGGGAGGAGGAGGAGGAGGAGGGGGAGGGGAAGGGTGGAGGAGGAGGGGGAGGAGGAGGAGGAGGAGGAGGGGGGGGGGGGGGAGGAGGAGGAGGAGGAGGGGGGGGGGGAGGGTGGAGGAGGAGGAGGAGGAGAAGGAGGAGGAGGAGGGAGAGGAAGAGGAGGAGGAGGAGGAGAAGGAGGAGGAGGAGGGGGGAGGAGGAAGAGGAAGAGGAGGATAGAGAGGAGGAGGAGGAGGTAGAAGGGAGGAGGAGAAGGAGGAGGAGGAGGATGAGGAGGGGAGGGTGTGAGGAGGAGAGAGGGAGGAGGAGGAGGGGGAGGAGGAGGAAGAGGGGGAGTGGGAGGAGGAGGGGGAGGAGAAGAAGGAAGAGGAGGAGGGGGAGGAAGAGGAGGATAGACAGGAGGAGGAGGAAGAGGAAGAGAAGGAGGAGGAGGAGGAGAAGGAGGAGTAGTGGGAAGGGGTTGGAGGAGGAGAAGGAAGAGGGAGAGGAGGAGGGGGAGGAGTAGGGGGGGGAGGAGGAGAAAGAGAAAGAGGAGGCAGGAGAGAAAGAGAGGAAGAGAGGAAGAGAGAAAGAGAGAGAGAGAGAGAGAGAGAGAGAGAGAGAGAAAGAGAGAAAGAAAGAGAAGAAGAGAAAGAGAGGAAAAGAGAAAGAGAAAGAAAAACAGTAAGAGAAAACCAAGTCGGTATGAAAGGAACCAACCCACACAGACAGAAAAAACAAACATCAAAGAGAAACAAACAAACAAACAAACAACCCCCCACCCCCTACCCAACAAACCAGAGACCATAAGCAAACGAATAACCCCCCCCCCAAAAAAAAAAAAAAGACAGCAAAAAGCAAAAAAAAAAAAAAAAAAAAGAAAAAAAAAATCTTTCCGCCCCTCTCTTCTCTTGTCAGAAGCAGCGGCTCATTAGAGTTTGGCAAAGCGGCAGCCTCACATGTCAAGGGGACACTCAAAGAAAACGGAGTTGGAGGGGAGACATTACTAGAGTAAGGGAGTTATTATGATTTTTTATCTTTTTCTTTTTTTCGTTTTCGGTCCCTCTCTATCTCTGTTTCTGTGCGAATATTAGTGGGATTAGTATATCTGAAATAGGGGGGTTGTTTCTGAGAGGTGTTGGATTATATATGTATATGCATATATGTATTCGCTATTTACTTACACAATACTTTGTGGGTGTGTATGTGTGTGAGTGTAGTGTGTGTGTGTGTGTGT
>NW_028234433.1:24354389-24356889 GCF_977035675.1 Penaeus japonicus
TTCCCTCCTCCTCCTCCTCCTCACCCCCCTCCCACCCTTCCTCCTTCTCTATCTACTTCCCCTTCACATTATCCTCTTTCCCCTCTTCACCGCCTCCCTCCCCTCTTTCCTCCCACCCTCCGCTTATTCTAAATTGAGATCGATTGGCGGAAAATGTCACACTTTCTCTCTCTCTCTCTCTCTCTCTCTCTCTCTCTCTCTCTCTCTCTCTCTCTCTCTCTCTCTCTCTCTCTCTCTCTCTCTCTCTCTCTCTCTCTCTCTATCTCTCTCGCTCGCTCGCTCGCTCGTTCACTCTCTTACTCTATCTCTCTCGCTCTCTCTCTCACTCTCTCTCTCTCTTTCTCTCTCTCCTCCCCCCACCCTCTCTTTCTCTCTCTCCTCCCCCCATCCTCTCTCTTTCAATCTCCTCCCCCCACTCTCTCTCTTTCCTCTCTCCTCCCCCCCCCCCTCTCTCTCTCTCTCTCTCTCTCTCTCGCTCGTTCACTCTCTTACTCTCTCTCTCTCTCTCTCTCTCCTCCCCCCCTCTCCCTCCCTCCCTCCTCCCCCCCTCCCCCTCTCTCTCTCCTCTCCCTCCTCCCCTCTCTCTCTCTCTCTCCCCCCCTCTATCTCTCTCTCTCCTCCCCCCTCCCTCCCTCCCTCCCTCCCTCCCTCCCTCTCTCTCTCTCCTTCCGCCGGCTCTGTGTCAGTGACGCCAGTCCGACACGCAATTATCGACACCCGATCGCTTCCGGATCTTTGTCGAAGTCTGAATAAGGAAGGAGGGAAGGAGGGGGAGGAGGAGAGGGAAGGAGGAGGGAGGAGGGGAGGGAAGGAGGGAGGAGGGGAGGGAAGGAGGGGGAGGGAAGGAGGATGAGGGGAGGGGAGGGAGGATGGGGTGAGGGAGGGAAGGAGGATGGGGTGAGTTAGGGAAGGAAGGAAGGAGGGGAGGGAAGGAGGATGGAGGAGGGAGGGAAGGAGGGGGAGGGGGAGGGAAGGAGGAGGAGGGAAGGAGGAGGGGGGAGGGAAGGAGGATGGGGTGAGGGAGGGAAGGAGTGGGAAGGGAGGGAAGGAGGGGGAGGGGTAGGAAAGGGAGGGAAGGAAGGGGGAGGGGTAGGAAAGGAGGGGGAGGGGAGGGGAGGAGGGGGAGGTGAGGGAAGGAGGGGGAGGGAGTGGATGGAAGGGGGAGGTGAGGGAAGGAGGGGGAGGGAAGGGAAGGAGATGGAGGAGGGAAGGAAGGGGGAGGGGAGGGAAGGGAAGGAGGGGGAGGGAAGGAGGAGGAAGGGAAGGAGGAGGGGAAGGAAGGAGGAGGGAGGGGAGGGAAGGAGGATGGGGTGAAGGAGGGAAGGGGGGGAGGGAGGGAAGGAGGGGAAGGGGAGGGGGAGGGGATGGAAGGAAGGGGAGGGGAGGGAAGGAGGATGGGGTGAGGGAGGGAAGGAGGGGGAGGGGAGGGAAGGAGGGGGAGGGGAGGGAAGGAGGAGGAGGGGTAGGAAAGGAGGGGGAGGGGAGGGGAGGAGGGGGAGGGGAGGGAAGGAGGTGAAGGGAGTGGATGGAAGGGGGAGGTGAGGGAAGGAGGGGGAGGGAAGGGAAGGAGAGGGAGGAGGGAAGGAAGGGGGAGGGGAGGGAAGGGAAGGAGGGGGAGGGAAGGAGGAAGAAGGGAAGGAGGAGGGGAAGGAAGGAGGAGGGGGGGGGGGGAAGGAGGGGGGGGAGGGAAGGAGGGGGAGGGGAGGGAAGGAGGAGGGGGGAGGGGAGGGAAGGAGGGGGGAGGGAAGGAGGATGGAAGGAGGATGGGGTGAGGGAGGGAAGGAGGGGGAGGGGAGGGAAGGAAGGGGAGGGAAGGAAGGGGAGGGGAGGGAAGGAGGAGGGGGAGGGAAGGAGGAGGGAGGAGGGAAGGAGGAGGGGGGAGGGAAGGAGGGGGAGGGGAGGGAATTAGGGAGAGGGGATGGAAGGAGGATGGGGTGAGGGAGGGAAGAAGGAGGGAGTGGATGGAAGGAGGAGGGGGGGATGGAAGGAGGGGGAGGGGAGGAAAGGAGGGGGAGGGGAGGAAAGGAGGGGGAGGGGAAGGAAGGAGGGGGAGGGAGGAGGGAAGGAGGGAAGGGAATTAAGGGGAGGGGAGGGAAGGGGGAGGGAGGTGAGGGAAGGAGGAGGGGAGGGAAGGAGGGGAAGGGTAGAGGGGGCGCGGCGTCGGTGTGAATGTGTCGATTTATTTCATTTGGTAGGCGTGTGCATGTGTGTGGGGGGTGTTGGGTGGGGGGAGAGTGTGTGTGTGGGGGGGGGGGGGGGAGGGGGGGGGATGAATGGGATAAGAAAATTGATAAAGAAGAGAAAACGAATAATAATAAGAAGAAATTAGAGAAAGACGGAGAAGAAGAAGAGGATAAGGGAGAAGAAAGCAGAAGAGAAAAGGAAGAATAAGAAGAAAAGGAAGAGGAAAACAAAAGAGAAAACGAAGAACAAGAAAAAAAGATAAAACAGAAGATAAAATTAATAATAATAAGAAAACAGAAGAATAAACGAAGAAAAA
>NW_028234433.1:24376843-24384343 GCF_977035675.1 Penaeus japonicus
CTTCCTCCTTCTCTTTCTCTTTTTTCCTATTTTCTTCCTCCTATTTTTTTCCTCTTCTCTTCCTCTTCCAACTCCCTTCTTCTCCTCATCCTCTTTCTTCTTCTTCCCCCTCCTATTTTTTTCCCCCAAAGGTGGGAGGGAGGGAGAGGGGGAGTAGGAGAAGGAGAAATAGGAAGAGGAGCAGGAGAATGAGGAGGAGAAGGAAAAGGAGGAGAAGAAGGAGAAGTAAGTGGAGGAAGAAGAGGGAAAAGAGAAAGATGAAGAGGCGAAGAAGAAGAAGAAGGAGGAGGGGAGGAGAAAGAAGAGGAGGAAAAGGAGGAAGAGGAAGAGGAGTGAGAGGAGAAAGAGAAAAAAAGAGGAGAAGAAGGCGAACAAAGAGGAAGAAGAAAATGAAAAGCGAGATGAAAAAAAAGAAAGATGAAGAACCAAAGAAGAAGGAAAAGGAAGAGGAGGGGAGGAGGAAGAAGAAGAGGAAGAAGAGGAGGAGGAAGAGAAGGAGGAGAGGAGGAAGAGGAGGAAGAAAAGGAGGAGGAAGAAGAGGAGGAAGAGGAAAACCCGGAGAGTGAACCGTGGAAGAATTCCATCCGGTTGCCATTCTCGACGTTGGTGGGAATGGGAATGGGAATAGGGAAAGAGGAGGACGAGATGGAGGAGGTAGAGTAGAAGAGGGGAGGAATGGGAGAGCGAGATGATAAGGGAGGAAGAAGAAGAGGAGGAAAAGTAAGAGGTGGAGGAGGAGGTGGAAAAGGATGAGGTGGAAAAGGATGAGGAGGAGGAGGAGGAAAAGGATGGCGAGAAATAGAGGAGGAAGAAGAAGAGACTGAAGTGTAAGAGGAGGAGGAGAAGGAGGAGAAGGAGGAGGAGAAGGAGGAGGAGGAAGAGGAAAAGGCAAGAGAGTGTGAGAAGGCAAAAGAGGAAGAGGAAGAAGGGGAGGAGGAGGAGGAGAAGAAAGAAAGAAAAAAGATGGGGAGGAAGAAGAAGAAAAAAAAAAAGAAAAAAAGAAGAAAAATCATAAGAAGAAAAGGAAGAAAATGAGAAGAAGAAAAATAATAAGAAAATAATAAGGAAAAAAGAGAAGAAGAAGAAAAAGAAGAAGAAGGAGGAGAAGAAAAGGAAGAAGAAGAAAAAGAATAAGAAAAGGAAGAAGAAGAAAAAGAATAAGAAAAGGAAGAAGAAGAAAAAGAATAAGAAAAGGAAGAAGAAGAAGAAGAAAATGAATGAGAATTAGGAGAGAGAACGCCCGGACAACATCGAGGGGGAAAAGGCAATTGATGATGACAGAGAATGCCATAAGAAGGGAGGCTGATAAGAGGAGAGAAAGGGGGAGATAAGATTAAGTGAAAGACGAAAGACGGGAATAAGACAAAAGACCGATAATTATGAGAATGGCTAATAAGGGGCGAAGGATGAAGGAAGGGGCAAGACGGTTAAGAAAAAGGGGTAACTATAAGAAAAAAAAACGATTAAAAAAGGAAATAGCGAATGAGGGAAGAGAGAGAAAGAGAGATAGAGAAGGAGAAGAAGAAGAAAAATAACATGGTATGATTAAGGACAAAGTAATAAAAGGGGGAAGAGGGAAAGGACTTAATCTAATAAGACAAAATAAAGATAATTCGGAAGATAAGAAAAAAAGATAATTGGCAACCGGATGCATCAGTGATAAAGAAAAAAAGAAAGAAAAAAACGAGAGGTAATTAAATTAATTGACATGGACGGCGGAGAGAAAGAAAACGGAGTGACGAAGAAAACGGAGTGATGTGACATGATGTGTTGATATTCAATGAATTGCAACATTATATTTGTTAATGATGTGATTTTTTATGTTACAGGTTAGACATGACAGAGAACATGAGACTGTGAAATATTTTCCTATTTAAGTTTGACACGATAAGAATCAAATAAATCTTTTAATTAAAAGTGGATGCTGATAATTTAAGAAATTCCATACTGTCTTTCCATCAAATATAGAAAACGGGAAAACATACTGACTAGGAACCTTTTGCAGGTTTTCACAGGTAGGACTAAATTATTTTGGTTGACCACGTGCCCGGAGCAGTGTGGGATTTTTTTTTTTTTTTTTTTTTTTTTTTTTTTTTTTTTTTTTTTTTTTACAGGAGGTTCAAGATGTTGCTAGAATTGCAACAAAAGAGAGGTAGAAAAACATTTTCGTCGGCCTATTTTAATATTGCCTTTTCGGTTAGATTTACTTTCAGGGTATGAAACGATACTCACATATTGACATAGACGCATACGATATCTAACGAAGAAAACTCTGAAACACTCCCTATAAAAGTTCCTCCTAAATTAAGAGAGAGAAAACGAGAAACCATAACCAAAGAAAACGGAAAAACCTACCAACTCTCCATCCCTGAAATAAAATACCTCACACCTCAAAAACAAACAAACAAACAAACGAACAAATCCTACAAAAACAACAACAAAACATCCATATACAACACACACAAAAAACAGCCAAGAAATCGCTAAAGAAATTGGTATTCTACGCAAACCTAAGTGAGTGTTTACTGAGCTCCACTCCATTACAAGATGTAATTGCCTTCCGTTTTCTATGTCGCTGGAACATTTATAGAATATATTCCTTTTTGGGGGAATATGTTTGCGTGCGTGTGCTTGTGCTTGTGCTTGTTTGTGTGTGTGTGTGTGCGTGATTGGCCGTGAGGTTTGATTCAGTGACTGATATAGGTTGTAGTTTGTATGGTTTTGTTGTTGTTGTTATCATTATTGTTCTTATTATTATTGTTGTTATCATTTTTATTGATATTGTTATCATTGTTGTTGTCCTGTTGTTATTATCTTTATCCTCGTTATTATTGACATTGTTAAGGTTTTTATCATCATCATTATTATCATAAGTAGTAGTAGAAAAGAAAGTTGATAATGATAATGATAACAACAACAGTAATAACGATATTGAATTTTAACAATGATACTCCTACTACTAAGTAGTTGTATCATCGTCAAAAATATTATTGTTGTTCTTATCAATATCGTTATTGATTTTATTTTCATCATTATCATTACTTCAGTATCATTATGATAATTTCCCGGTGTTTCTTCTATTGCTGTCTTTCTATTAGTCCGCGACTATGCTTAATTATTTCTCTCCTCTCCCTTCCTTTCTCTCTCTCTCTCTCTCTATCTATCTATCTTTCTCTCTCTCTCTTTCTCACTGTCTCTCTCTCTCTCTCTCTCTCTATCTATCTATCTATCTTTCTCTCTCTCTCTCTATCTATCTATCTATCTATCTATCTCTCTCTCTCTCCTTCTCCCTTCTTCTCGCTCTCTTCCCTCTTCCTCTTTTCCACCCCTTTAATCTCGCTCACATCCTCTCACTCTCTCTCTCTCTATCTATTTGTCTATCTCTTCACTCCTCTTCCTTATTCCCCTCATCCTTCACCCAACTCACTGTAAAGGAAATGATTCTTCGATATTACACGCCCACTTGAAAGAGAGGAAGAAGAAGGAAAGGAAGAAGAAGAAGATGATGAAGAGGAAGAAAGAGAAGAAGAAGGAGAGGAAGAAGAAGAAGGAGAGGAAGAAGAAGAAGGAGAGGAAGAAGAAGAAGGAGAGGAAGAAGAAGAAGATGGAGAGGAAGAAGGAGGAGAGGAAGAAAAAGAAGAAGGAGAGGAAGAAGAAGAAAAAGAAGAAGAAGGAGGAGAGGAAGAAGAATAAAAAGAGGAAGAAAAAGAAGAAGGAGAGGAAGAAGAAGAAGGAGAGGAAGAAGAAGAATGAGAGGAAGAAGAAGAAGATGGAGAGGAAGAAGAAGAAAAAGAAGGAGAGGAAGAAAAAAAAGAAGGAGAGGAAGAAGAAGAAAAAGAAATAGAGGAAGAAGAAGAAGAAGGAGAGGAAGAAGAAGAAGAAGAAGAAAATAGTTAAGACGAAGATGATCTTGAGGATGATAATATGATGATGAAAAAAATGTTCCATTTAAACGGCTATATTTTCTGAAACGTTTGCGGAATAGGAAGACAAACAAAACGAAAAAGAAAGAGATGATGAAGAAAGAGATAGCAGTAATAAAAGAACAAGAAGAACAAGAAGAAGGAGAAGAAGGGAAAGAAGAAAAGAACACTAAAAAAAAACGTTAGCTACGCTTTAACGTCACATGACATAGATTATACATTTCCTGAAACGTTTGTGGTTTTGTTGTTGTACTTGTTGTGAAGAGGAATAATTTATGGAGGACATTAAGATTCATGATAATTTTGTTTAGTGTTTTTTTTTTTTTCTCTCGAGGGGGGTGGGGGTGGGGGGTGAGTGAAGGAGGTAGGGGTAGGGGTAAGGGGTGAGGGGTAGGGGTAGGGTAGGGGTAGGGGGGGTGAGGGGGTGATGTTTCTTCTTCGCAGTTTTATGGCTGACAATTTTTACAGCTTAATAGTATAAGTATGAGTGATTTTTTTTTTTTTTTTTTTTTTTGGGGGGGGGGTGTTTGGGTGTTTGTGGGGGAGGGGGAGGGGGAGGGGAAGGGGGAGGGGGGAGGGTGTGTGTTTTTGTGTGTGATTGTGTGTGCGTGCTTGTGTGTGCATGTGTGTTTGCCTGTGTGTGTTTGTGCGTGTGCGTGTGTGTGTGTGAAATGTGTTTAAGTATGTAAGTGGGGGGAGGAAGAGGAGGAGGAGGTGGGAGGGAAGGGGGAGGCGGAGGGGGAGGGTGTGTTTGTGTGTGTGTTTGTGTGTTAGCGTGTGCGTGCTTGTGTGTGCATGTGTGTATGTCTGTGTGTGTTTGTGCGTGTGTGTGTGTGTGTGAAATATGTTTAAGTATGTAAGTGTATGTTTTTTTTTTTTTTATCATATGCATGTTTGTTTGCGTATGTGCTTTAAATATATATCTTTGTATCTTTGAGGGAATATGTTAGTATATGCCCACGCGTATGGTTTCAGCATCTTCCCAAAATAGAAATATAAACATCACCTTTTCCCATTCACCAAATCTTCTTACATTTCCCGGGAGCTTGATGTTGCAAATCACAGTGCCATTGCAAAAGAATTTTCCAACGCACGAGCACAATCCTAGGTTTGCAAAAGGAAGAGGTCTTGACGACAGTCAGGTTGCAGAAGTTGCGCAGGGATTCAGATGATGTATGGGGGGAGTGGGGTGGGGGGTAGGGGGTATATGTGTGTGTGTCTGTCGGTGTGTGTGTGTGTGTTTGTGTGTGTGTGTGTTTGTGTGTGTGTGTGTGTGTTTGTGTGTGTGTGTGTGTTTGTGTGTGTGTGTGTGTGTGTTGGAGTGTGTTAGTGAATGTTTTTTTGGAGTGTGTTTGTGTGTGTATGTGTAAGAAAGAGATAGAAAGAGAGAGAGAGAGATAGATAGAAAGAGAGAGAGATAGATAGATAGAGAGAAAGAGAGAGAGAGAGAGAGAAAGAGAGAGAGAGAGAGAGAGAGAGAGAGAGAGAGAGAGAGAGAGAGAGAGAGAGAGAGAGAGAGAGAGAGAGAGAGAGAGAGAGAGAGAGAGAGAGAGAGAGAGAGAGAGAATGAGCGTGTCAATATATGCATTTAAGAGTCTGTTTATGTATACATATGTTTCCTTAGGTACATGTGTCTGTCTATGTGGGTGAGTGTGTGTGTGTATGTGTGTGTGTGTGTGTGTGTGTGTGTGTGTTTCTGTGTGTACGCATGCGCATGTGTGAGTGTGTGAATGTGTGAGGTGAATTTATTTCTGTTTGTGTGTGTTGGGTACGTGTGAAAGGGAATATGTACATATGTGTATTTTATCACAGCATTTAATCCTTCTTTTGTTTCAATATAATTTATCCAGCTGTGACAGCGTGTGTGTGTTTTTTTGTTTTTTTTTATGTAGATTACTTTCTTCTAAAAGGTTTCACTGTATGTAGTCTTTACGTAAGCGTATCTTTGAAGGATTTTGCTCAAGGCTTGTGTTTGTACGGGGAATTTTTTCACTCTTTGTGTTATTCTCCCTTATCTTTTTCTGTCTTTGTCTCTCTCTCTGTCTCTGTCTCTCTTTTTCTAACTCTCTTGCTCTCTCTCTCCTCTTTTTTTTTCTCTGTCCTTTTGTCTCTGTCTTTCTCTGTCTCTGTATTTCTCTGTCTCTGTCTTTCTCTCTCTATCTCTGCCTTTCTCTCTTTTGTTCTCTCTGTCTTTTTAGTTCTTTCTCTCTCTCTTTCTCTCTCTCTCTCTCTCTGTCTCTCTCTCTGTCTCTCTCTTTAACCCGGTGGAAAGACATAAATGTTCTCTTGTTGACGTACTTTATTGGGTCAGAGGTCAAAGCTGTGTGATTCGCTGTTTTGACCTGATCACCGCCTGCTTTCCTTCTCTGTCCCTTTCTCTGTCTGCCCTTCATTATATGACCCATTTCCGTGGTGACATTAGCAACTTGGGTCACTTTCTCTACAGCTGAAGGGACCGGAAGCAACCTTTCTCTCTTTTGTTCTCTCTGTCTTTTTAGTTCTTTCTCTCTCTCTTTCTCTCTCTCTCTCTCTCTGTCTCTCTCTCTGTCTCTCTCTTTAACCCGGTGGAAAGACATAAATGTTCTCTTGTTGACGTACTTTATTGGGTCAGAGGTCAAAGCTGTGTGATTCGCTGTTTTGACCTGATCACCGCCTGCTTTCCTTCTCTGTCCCTTTCTCTGTCTGCCCTTCATTATATGACCCATTTCCGTGGTGACATTAGCAACTTGGGTCACTTTCTCTACAGCTGAAGGGACCGGAAGCAAACTAATGCATGACACGTAGTAAATGAGAATTCAATACAATCAGCTGATGGTAAAGGAGAGATGGAGAGTGACGTCTGCAGATGTTTCCAGCTAAGACATATAAGGAATAGCTGGGTAAAGGAAGGTGTTAATGGTGCTTCCGGTCTGGGCTTGGTCTGGGTGTGGGCGTGTCAGCTGTAGCCAGGCGTGGGTCAAGAAAGGAAGCAGGTGTTGGACTGGGTTTCTTTTAGTTATTAAGGAGAAGTGTGTCTTAAGGAATTGATTTACAGTGATAATACAATATGATAGTCATATGAATCAGTGGGTTTAGAGTCTCTCTTTCTGTCTCTCTCTCTGTCTCTTTCTCTCACTCTATCTGTCTCTCTCTCTCTCTCTCTCTCTCTTTCACTCTCTCTCTATCTCTCACTCTCTATCTGTCTCTCTCTCTGTCTCTCTTTTTGTCTCTCTATCTCTCTCTCTGTCTCTCTGGCTCTCTCTCTGTCTCTGTCTCTCTGTCTCTCTCTCTCTCTTTCTCTCTCTCTCTCTCTCTCTCTGTCTCTCTCTCTTCTTTTCCTCTACTTCCTACATTTGTCTTTGTCGTCTTCATATCCACTCTCTTCCTCCTCCTCCTCTCTCTCCATTCCTGCCTCCTCTATATTTTCCTCCAACTCTTTCCTCTTATCCCTTCTTCCTCTTTCCCTCACCGTCCATCTCTTCATCCTCCCCATTAACCCCTCTTCCCACACCCCTCCCCGTCCACCCCTCTTTCCCCTCCCCTTCTCCTCTCCCTCCCTTCCCCTCTTCCTCCCTCCCTCTCCCTGCCTTTATCTAAT
>NW_028234433.1:24391843-24394343 GCF_977035675.1 Penaeus japonicus
CCTCATAGACAGGCTTTCCATCCCCCTACACCTGTACATTGCATAATTGAGAATCGAGATCAGCTGATTCGTGCCAAACGTTTATTAAGGGAAACGTTTGTATGTGTCAGAGGTTTGTTCTGTGAATATTGGGTTAGGTAAGGTCTGGAGTCAGTTAATACCTTGTTTGTGAGTTATTGTGGGTGCTTATTTGTTTGGTTATATTTGTAGGTGTGTGTGTGTTGTTGTTGTGTGTGTGTGTGTGTGTGTATGTGTGTAGTGAAAAGCAAATCCAGTTTATTAATCTACTTTGTAATCAACCCCATAAAAAGAATAACAAGTCAGTAAATATACAATTCAAAGAAAAACAACCCCCCCCAAAAAAAAAAAAAATAATAATAATAAAACAGACACACAGAAACAAAAACAAACAAAACGATATAGACCACCCTGAAATGATAGTCCGTTTTCATCCTCCCAACACATATCTCTCATCATTTTCCTCTACCATTAGAAATGCGAAGGCAATGCTCTATCGCCAGAACACATCTACATCTGGATTACATATCATATAAGCTCTGCGGATGCTCTCAAGCTGGTAAAGGAAGAAGAAAGAAAGAAGAAAGAAAAAGAAAAGATTACTGTACAACTGCCTGCTTCAAAGCCCCTGTCGAAGTGGAGGACTTATGTAATCTGTTAGGTGGTAGGTTAGGTGGAGTGTGTGGTTTTACAAGCAGTGTTGGTGTGTGTTTGTGTTTGGGGTGTGTGTTTGTGGGGGTTTGTAGGTGTTTGTGGTTGTGTGTGTGTGTGGATTTGTGTTTGTGGGTGTGTGGATTTGTGTGTGTGTGGATTTGTGTGTGTTTTTGGTTTTGTGTGTGTTTGTGTGTGGATTTGTGTTTGTGTGTTTTGTGGGTGTGTGGATTTATGTGTGTGTGGATTTGTGTGTGTTTGTGTGGATTTGTGTGTGTGTGGATTTGTGTTTGTGTGTTTTGTGGGTGTGTGGATTTGTGTGTGTTTGGGGTTTTGTGTGTGTGTGGATTTGTGTTTGTGTGTTTTGTGGGTGTGTGGATTTGTGTGTGTTTGGGGTTTTGTGTGTGTGTGGATTTGTGTTTGTGTGTTTTGTGGGTGTGTGGATTTGTGTGTGTTTGTGGTTGTGTGTTTGTGTGTGGATTTGTGTGTGTTTGTGGTTGTGTGTTTGTGTGTGGATTTGTGTGTGTTTGTGGTTGTGTGTTTGTGTGTGGATTTGTGTGTGTTTGTGGTTGTGTGTTTGTGTGTGGATTTGTGTGTGTTTGTGGATTTGTGTGCATTTGTAGGGGTTTGTGTTTGTGTGTGTTATTTTTTATAACTTTTTATAATATCGCGTTTTTGGATGAGTTCGTGTGTTTGTGCATTTGTATGTGTTTGTGTATTAGAGGGGAATCTCAATCTTATCTGCGCATGTATGTGCATATATGCATGTATATGTATGTGCATGCATTTATGTCAGAATGCGCACGGATATTCGCGCGCCCGTAAAAATATTTGTATCTGTGCTGTTGCATGCAATAATTCGAAATGCATAAACCTATAACGAACGGAAGTTTATCTGTTTGTTTATTTTTCCACTGAAATCAGAAAGGCAAAGAGTAATTGTCGAATCTATTGCATTAATATTACCCTTTCATATGGTCCTCGTTTCGATGTGTTTGTCAAAAAAACAAAAAACAAATTTATTGCAACGTCGCAGTTTTCGAAAAAGAAAAAAAAAATGCGAACAAGACTGGCTGCGTCCGTGCTATATTGAATTATCTTTTTTATATTTTTTTCTGTGGGGAAAGATGACCTCATAAAATGAATGAATATAAATAGATATAGATAAAAAAAATATTTGACCTCCCTTCTACCTTCAGTAGTTATGACTCTGAATGATCTAATTAATATTCAAATGGATTATATCATTCGTTATTTTCTAAATTTATGGTCTGTTTATAGCCATTTGATATAAGATAGCTTCGCCCCCTAAAAAAAAAAAAAAAAAAAAAAAAAAAAAAAAAAAAAAATATTTGCATACTGAGAGAATACCAATAGGATTATTGCAAACATGCGGCTCCATATTTTATATTTAATATTTTCAAAATTCATTTTATCCCCGTCACTCACCGACACAGCAGCTATACGATGCCAGTAACTTCTAATTCAAGCTAACACACTTTTTTTTTTTTTTTATATATATACCTTTTTCCAGTTCTTGATTAACTTTGTGATATTATACATATAGCTATATATATATATATATATATATATATATATATATATATATATATATATAATATATATATATATTTTTTTTTTTTTTTTTTTTAATTGTTTGATGTTTAATTTCTCTTTCTTTTATTGTTATTATCATCCTTATCATTATTATCATTATCATTATTATCATCATCGTCATTACCCTTATCATCATTATCATCATTGTTAATATAATTGTCTCTATTGTCTTCATCATCCTCATCCTAAATATTATCATAGAGAGAGAGGGATA
>NW_028234433.1:24406872-24418708 GCF_977035675.1 Penaeus japonicus
TTTGTTTGGATCTCTCTCTCTCTCTCTCCCTCTCTCTTCCTCTCTCTCTCTCTCTCTCTCTCTCTCTCTCTCTCTCTCTCTCTCTCTCTCTCTCTCTCCCTCTCTCTTTCCTTCTCTCTCTCTCTCTCTCTCTCTCTCTCTCTCTCTCTCTCTTTCTTTTTCTTTGTCTGTCTTTATCTGTTTGTTTGTTTTGATATCTGTCTCTGTTTGTTTCTGTTTGTTTGGATTTCTTGGTTTTGTTTTTTTGTGTTTGGGTGTGTGTGTGTGTGTGTGCGTGTTTTTGTTTGTTTGTTTTTACCCTTTTATATGCTTTCTTGTATAAATTTTCGTGCAGAGCAATGTTTATCGTATTTTTGTGTGTGTGTGTTTGCCTTATCTATAAATATGATACACATTTCTTTTTATCATCTTCCTGTATTAATAGGATTTTTTGCATTATGCGTTTTTGTATATTTTAGTCTTGTTATCCTATCTATATATATATTGTAAGGATAACTATGATATTTCGTTTAAATTTTAACTACTCAAGACTTCCCAGAACCATTTCTGTCGCGAATTTTCAAAATCGGATGAATTCGTAATGTCCATCGCCCTCGGAACTTCAATTACGTTATTTTTACGTTTTCGAAATTCCCATTCATCTTACTTTCTCTCCGCCCTTTCCTCTCTCTCTTTCCTCTCTCTCCCCTTCCTTCCTGCCCCTCCCCATTTTGCAATTTAGTTCTTGCCCCCCCCCCCCTAAAAAAAAAAAAAAAAAGTTGAAAGAAAAGAACATTTTCAAGTTCAGCTTGGAAGTTCTGCACCGTCTTTACTGGAAGAAATTAATCAAGTTATGCCTTGAGGGACAAAACTTCGTAAACCTAAGTGAATCAGGGGCTTTTCCCCGGAAATATTCCACCAGACAAAATAAGATTAATAACTTTCACTCAAAGAATTCTCAACTGCTTTATAACGACTGCACTTTTTAACAAGTTTGGCTACGAGGCATTTGGCACACACTGTATTTCGTGTTTGATTTTTTCTAAAGTCGTTAAAATATTATTAAAATATGTTGGATAGAGTGTAGGTATAATATTTTATTTCATGTGACTAGCCATTCTAGGTATTTAATTGTCACTGTTAACAACATTTATGTATAAATAATATATATGTTACGCTGTTATTTAACGTCACAATTTAAACCTAAATAACTTCATAAGGGCCAGCTCTGCGCCATGTTGCCATATTGATACTCAAGTTTTATAAGATATTTTCCATAAAACCCTCCTAAAATAAAATAAACTAAACTACATTCATTTCACAAAATTAATATTCGAATACGACTTAGATAAAATCAACTGGAACATATATTCGGAAATCCAGTATCACAGAGCAAAAAAGAGGTAGAAAAAAAAAGATGGGAAAGAAAAATTCACTAATAGTCACTGCTGGAGTGAGATTGAATGATTGGCTAACAAGATCGTGACGTCATGATTGTAAACAGACAGGCATGGAGGACAGACGTGGGAGGCCACACATGGTCAGAGTTCATTATTAGAATAGGTCGTGTTACTCTTTGAGTTTGGTGTTTATGTTTGATGTTGTATATTGGTGATTCGTTTCTTTTTATGATTGAATCATAGTTGTGATTCTGGTTGCAAGGTATGCCCCTGTATATATGTAAGTGTATAATTGCTATATACAGGCACACACAGAACACTAACACACACAACACTCACACAGACAAATGCAACAAACAAACACATACATAAACACTCACAAACAAACAAACACATAAATACACTCACAAACAATTAAACATAAATACACACTCACTAACAAACAACCAAACAAACACAGATCCGCACGCCCCACACTACCTCATATACACTTTAATAGAGATATATTACACCGGTATTTTTTTCTATTTCCTTTTTTTTTTGAGTATGGGCTAAAGCTGCATATTAGTCTTCACTACAAAAGAAAACGGAGCTGACCCTCCCCCCTTCCTTGACCTAAACCAACGGAAGCCATTCACCAAAATCTAATAAATTTAATGTACTCGAAAGTCTCTTTCAAACAACAAAATATCGTTTGTGTGCGTATGCGTCTTTTGTAAGTTTTTCTTTGAAAAAAAAAAAAAACGCCGTTTTGAAAGAGGAATGGAGGAAATATACGTATGTACAATAAGGGCGGATGAACGTGTAGACATAGAGTTGTTTGTGTGTGTGTGTGTGTGTGTGTTGTTATTGTTTGGTGTTATTTACTGTTATTGTTGTTATTTGTTGTTATTGTTTTTCTTATTGTTATTGTTCATCTTTACTTGTTTTTTGGTTTCGTAACTTTTCTTGAATTGCTGTAGTTGCTATCATGAATTATTGTAATAATTATTATTATCATCATCAGTAACTTTGCCATCATCATCATCATCATCATCATCATCATCCTACCGCCACCATCCCCCACACCCACATCCCCACACCCCACACCCCCCACACCCCCACAATCGCCCCATCCCCCCACCCACACCCACCACACCCCCACCCACACCCATCACAGAATAACATAGACCTTACATCCTACACAGAGGTATCAGTAAACCACAAGGGTCAATATAATGGAATCCTGCAATGACCAGCCTGGATATGCAACAGATAAGATGCAATTGCTTTGTGAGATGAAGAGAGAGTGATTGATGCTGTGGCCTTGGGTGGTTGTGTGTGAGCTGTGTTATCTGGGTCGTTTAGGGGTCGTGTTGTGGGATGGGGGAGGGGGGTGAAGGGTGGGGCGAGGGAGAGGTTGTCGGGTTAGGGGGTGGGATGATTGGCGAGGGCGGTGGCTGGGTGGGGTGGGAGGGGGAAGGGGGAGGGTAGTGGGGTGGGAGGGTGGTGGGAGGATGGGGGGAGGGAAGGGGGGTGGGAGGATGGGGGAAGGTAGTGGGTAGGAGAGGGGATGGAAGGGGGGTGGAGGAAGGAAGGGGGATGGGGGAGGAAGGGGGGTGGGGGTGGGAGGAGGGAAGGCAGGTGGGGGTATGGGGAGGGAGGAGGGGTGGGAGGATGGGAGAGGGAAGGGGGGTGGGAGGATGGAGGAGGAAGTGGGAGGGGGGAGAGTAGGAGAGGGAGAGGGAGGATGGGAGAGGGTAGGAGAAGGAGAGGGAGGAGGGGGATGGGGAGGGAAGGGGGTGGGAGAATGGGGGAGGGAAGGGGGAGTGGGGATGGAGGAGGGAGGGGGATGGAGGAGGGAAGGGGGGTGGGAGGATGGGGAAGGGAGGGGGGTGGGAGGATGGGAGAGGGTAGGAGAAGGAGAGGGGGTGGGAGGATGGGAGAGGAAAGGGGGTTGGGGAGGGGGGAGGGAGAAGGTTAGAGGAAGGGGGGGCGAGGAGAAGGTGAGGGGAAGGGGGAGGGAAGCTGAGAAGGAGGCTGAAGACGAGAAAGAGATAGAGAGATAGAGAGAAAGAGAGAGAGAGAGAGAGAAAGACAAATACAAAGAAAAGGACAAACAGGGAAAGAGAGAGTGACAGACAAAGAGAAAAAAGAAAGAGAGAAATCACATTTCCCAATCAATGCATCCCATCCCCCCCAAAAAAAAAACAAAAAAAAAAACGAAACACTAAAATTTAAAAAAATAAAGAATACAAGAATACATTAGTCTACCATGAATCGTCTCTTCGCAACACCTAAGACATGTAATGGAAAGATTGACCTCAGATTCCCCAAGAATACGTAATGCAATGCATCTAATGTGCAACGAACTCGTAAGTGTTCTTCCATTATTGACAATGTTCATCAGAGTTATTAGGTAAACAGTTATTAATGAGTACACACCCGCGGCGTGTACTGTTCAAATTGAGGGCTTTTTTTGTTGTTGTTTTGCAAGCAAGATGGTTGTTTTTTTTTTGTATTTGTTTTTGCTTCTTGTGTTTGTTTGCTGCTTGTTTAAAAAGATTGTGTGTTCTTTGTTTTGTTTTTTGTTTGGTTGTTTGTTTTGGTTTTTTACCTGTTGTGTTTGTTTGGTTTGTTTGTTTAACATGAGTTTCGTTGTAACTGTTTGTTTCGTGTGTGTTTTGTATTCGTGTTTGTGTCAGTGTTGTTGCTCTGTAAAGTGTTGTATATGTGTAAAGAAAGAAGAGTTCGTGATAGTGTGCTTATTTATTTATTTAATAATTTGCATTGTCTTGTGTTTACATTTCGTAAGAGTCATGACTTTCTTTCCTTATTGATATTTTTGTATTGATATATTGTTTCTCTAATTGTTCGGGTAGTATAATGTTTTTATCGTGTTATGGATGGGGAATGGGAATTAATTATAATTTTACGGGTTTATGTTTATTTTTGTTTCAGAATATGGGGAATTAATGTAGATTTGATTTTGAGCGCAGGATGAAGAAGGAAAATTATTCCAAAGGGTTAGTATTCTTGATTTTATGAAACAAAGAATAAAATGCATGGATTAGATGTTGCTTTGTCTGTTGGAGGGGTGTGTGTATGTGTTTAGTCATATATATATATATATAATTATATATATATATATATATATAAATATATATATATATATATATATATGTATATTTACCTATATTATATATATTATTATATATATATATATATATTTATATATATTTCATATGTAATTATACATATATATATATATATATATATTTCATCATATAATAGTATATATATATATATATATATATATATATTTATATATTATGTATATTATACATATATATTTATATTTATATTAATATATATATATATATATTATATATATTATATATGTATATATACATATATATATCATATATATCATATATATATATATATATATATATATAAGATATATATATATGTATATTGTCATTATATACATATATATATATATATTATATAGTATATATTATATATATATTTAGTATATATATGTTATATTATACATATATGTATATATAATATACTATATATATATATATATATAGATTATATATATATAGTACATATTATATGCAATATATATGTATATATATATGTTTGTATATTTAGTATATATATATATTATATAATATATATTATATCTATATAATATATCTTTTATATATATATATCTATGTATATATTTTTATATATTAATATATATATATGTCTGTATGTGTGTGTGTAGTGTGTCGTGTTGTGTATGTATATGATATATGCTCATTAATATAATTTATTGGGGGGTGGGGCATTAGGTATATATAATTTTGACTATATATATATATACTATATATATATTATATATTTATATAATCTATATTCATTACATACATCATCCACACCCTATATCTAACATAAATAAAATTACACAAAAATATAAGCAAGAAAAATGACTGATCCAGCAACCACAAACCCAATACAACTGAATCAAACCCGCGGTTTTTTATCTTTTCAGTCCAACACCGATTTCATACCAGGATTAAAGTCCTATGTAAATATATTTGATAATGCATTTCCTATAACTCTCCCACGCCTTGTCATCGAGCAAGTCTTGGGATTAAAGGCCAAATTTAGGTAAGGCGTTTTCCTTCATAATTATAAGTAAAAGTTTTTTTTTTTTTTTCTTCTTTTTTTCTTTTTTTTTTTTTGGTAACCTTTTTTTTGTGACAAATATTATTAACTCTGGTGTTGTTGGTTGTTTTTTTTGTTTTTTTAATTTAATTCACGTTTGATAGGTTTTAAACGCTATGTGTGTTGTTGTTTGTTTTCCTTCCCATTCGTGTGTCTGTACGAGCTGTGGATGTCTATTGTGAGTCTAGTGGCGATCGAATGTGTGGTGTGCGTGTGTGTGTGTGTGTGTGTTGTGTTTCTCCCAATCTTACTTTTCTCTGTTCACCTCTTCTTCTTCATTTACATTTCTGTGAGTGACATGCAATCTACACTTCTCTCGTTTTACACGTAACATTAGATAGGCGGGCCATTGTTGATATGTTGATTAAAAAACTTATCCTTTGAATTATATTTTCGCGGGTAGCAAAAGTTTATGTTTTTCTTTAACATATTACTGGATAAAAAAAAAAATAACAATGACGATATTACATAAAACTCCATTACACAACATAAGGCTCAGGAGAAAAAATAGATAAATAAAAGATAATCAAACTGGCTACAAGGGAACTTAGCACCAAAGGAGAATAGGAATAAATATATGAATAAAGAAAGTGAATAGGAAACGAAAAACAAACTGTGAAAGTGACTTTTTTTTTTTTTTTTTTTTTTTTTTTGAGTGTGGATGCATTATTATATTTCCTGTTCTTGTGTGTGTAAGAGAGAGGGAGGGAGAGTGAGAGAGAGAGAGAGAGTGAGTGAGTGAGAGAGAGAGAGGAGATGGAGAGAGAGAGAGAGAGTGTGTGTGTGTTTTTAAATATTTTATTTTTCTTGTTTGTAGATTTGATTTTTATATTACGAATATAATGCATATACGCATACACACTCTCACCAATATTTAGAGAATTTTCTTTTCTTATATACATATATATATGTATATATATATATATATATATATATATTATATATATATATATATATGTAGGTATATATATATTCATTTATATATATTTTATATATATATTATATATATATATGTATATATATATATATATATATTCTATATATATATATATATATATATATATATATATATATATGTATGTATATATGTATATGTATATATATATATATATGTGTGTGTGTGTGTGTGTGTGTGTATGTATGTATGTATGTATGTATGTATATGTGTGTATGTGTGTGTTATTATATACAGTATACACAATCTCTCTCTCTCTCTCTCTCTCTCTCTCTCTCTCTCTCTCCCCATCCTCTCATCTCTCCTCCCCCTTCTTCCTCTCCTTTGTGGCTCCCCCTCTCCTCTCTCTCACCTCCCCTCCTCAACCAAATGAGACCCGCTCTATAGCTCTTCTCACTCTTCTCCCATCTCTCCAAACTCCCTCCTCCCGGGGTCCTCTCTCCTTGCACTCCTCTCCCTCCCCAATCTGTCATATCTATTCTTCCTCATTCGCCCGCCAACCTCCGCCTTTCCCTATTCGGCCCCTAACTCCCTTCTTCTATGCCCCCCGACACCTCCTATCATCACCTCTTCATACAACTCTGCCAGTGTCTCTCAACATCTTTCTCTGCTCTTCCTTCTCTTTTTTCCAGGCATCTTCTCCCACCTTCTCTTCCCGCTCTCTCCTTCACCACCACAACGCTCCCTCTCATCTCGATTCTCTCTCTCTCTCTTCTTCTCTCTCTTCTCTCTCCCTTCTCTCCTCTCAACTCCTCCTCTCTTCTCCTCTCAATCCTCTTGCTCCTCACTCTCCTCTTTTCCTCATACATTAGGAATAAGATTATCTCAGGTCTGACATAAATTGGCAATAGAGCGACAGTATGCACCAATCACAAAAACAAACCCGACTTGGGGGGTCAACAGACGAGTCTGAGTTATGATTGGTCCAATTACAGGTCTGGTAAACAGGGCCGCGACACTCCCCCACGCCGTTTCGATTTTTTGCCATCCTGCGCCTTCCCAGTTGTTGCTGAGACGGTGTTCGGAACCATTGCAAATTGCAAGGATGCGACATGGGTTGCTCCTCGGCTGTTTGATGTGTGGTTTCGTTTGTTTATCTTTTTGTTGGAGTATGTTTCAGTGTCTTGTGTTTGTATTTGGTAATTTACTTTGCTCTATGTCTTTCATTCTCTTATTTCTCTCTCTCTTTCTATTTATGTCTATCTATCTATATATTAAATACATATGTAATATTTATATTATATGTAAATACTATACATTATTATATATATATATATTATATATATATATATATATATATATATATGTATACATACAACACACAACACACATCACACACACGACACACACACTACAACCACAACAACACACACACTCACACACCACAACACACCCAACAACACATCACACACACACACACCAATATATATCATATATATTATATATAATATATATATATATATATATATATATATATATATACCAACACACACATATAACACATACTACACATATGTGTGTGCGTCTGTGTTGTACAACATGCATACATACAACAATACATAACATATCTATTATTTTCCCCTTTTTTTCCATATAAAACATTAATTAAGACATAACAAAGAAGCGTTTTAGTCTTATATAATAAATAAATACAAAAAACAAGAAATCATCATGTAAAAATCGATTTGATAAAAAAAAAAAAAGGGGGGAACATTGAAATGTTATGCAATACATTCCTATTCGTAAAAAAAAAAAAAATTGAAATCATACACCTTATCTTATCAAAATCATATCACATTACATAAAAATCACATCAAGATATTTTAACCTTAGATTTATTTACAGATGACAGGACTTTAAATACGAGAATTGATAATCTTTGTTAAGCTTAATCTAATATGTGATACTTAACAAGACAAGAAATACATAAGTGGATTTATAAGTGAAATCAGAAATATAGGAAAATGTGATAGAGCGTTAGAGCAAAAGAAGGGAAATTAAAAGCGAATAAATAATATAAATAGACGAAGGTATTGACAAATAAATGGAAATATAGAAGAAAAAAAGAGGGAGATAGAGAGAAAAGAAAATAATAGCCATATGAAAAGAAGAAAAAGAAGAAAAGAAAAAAACATACAAACATTCTAATGCCATTTTTACTATTACACTCAATCAAGTTGAAATTCTAAATAACCTTATCTTCTCTTCCACTTTTTTTATTTTCTCTCTCCCCCTCATTCACTCTGCTTTCTTACCTCATATTCGTAATTATACATAATGGGGGGATCGCGAATTCCCTCTTAAGACAGCGTTAACAGCTGGGAAAAATGGGTTCAGTTTTATGTGCTCCGTTGTTGGTTTATTGCTACTGAGAGACGAAGAAGAAGGAAAGAAACGTAATATACTGATATGTAAGTCATGGAGATCAACAATTCTTGGATTTTTAAATCTATATTGGGTTGAAATTTATGCACATATATACAAGCACAACGCACACCACAACACATATAAACACACACACACAACATACACAGACACACATATATTATACATGTGTGTGCTGTTGTATTATATGTATATATATGGATATATATATATATATATAAGTTATATATATATTACATATATATGATATATATATATATTATATATATATATATATATATATATATATATCAATAACGCACACCTTGTATTGAATGTAATATGATAACCATAAGCCAGATAGAGCGAAAAACCTCCAAATTGCAAGGGAAGAGAGAAAGGAGTTGCAATTATAAAGTAAATGTTATTGCAATATTAATGCTGTAAGTCGTTTCCCTTATGTTTTAATATTCCATTCCTTCTATTTCTCTTATAAGCTACAATCGAGTGGCCTTTTTATGAATATTAAGAACGATTTATGTTATGTACTTCTAAAGGTTTATGATGAAAAAAACATGTTAAATTTATATTTACAAAATCATATAATTATGTCGAGATATCTGCATGTTTTACATCTTCAAAGAACATATGGTAAGTTTTAAGAACTATGTAAATTGTATATATTCATAAAAAAGAAGAAGAAGAAGAAAAATAAGATTGTTTGATTTCAGAAAATTTAAATAAACAGAATACTATATTCTGTTACCGCCTTAAATCATATGAACTTTGAAATGTATATTTTGCAAATTCAAAGTGTCAGATATCCTCTTGCTATTTCATCTGTGAAGAAAAGATATGAAACGACAAAACAAAAATCAAAAATTCAAAAATAGAACAATCTATTACATAAGCATATACATATTTTCCCTATATTTCTTTTTCATTACTGGGGGGGGGGGGGTAGGGAGGAAAAGCCTATTGATAGAGAGAGGGAGAGAGAAAGAGAGAGAGCGAGAGAGAGAGAGAGAGAGAGAGGGAGGGAGGGAGGGAGGGAGAGAGAGAGAGAGAGAGAGAGAGATGAGAGAGAGGAAGAGAGAGGAGAGTGAATGACGAGGCAGAGTGAGAAGAGAGTAAAGACAGACTGGAGAGAGCGAGAGAGTGAGAGGAGAGAGGAGGGAGCGAGGGAGAGAGCAGAGAGAAGAGGGGAGAGAGAGAGAGGGAACGAGAGGCGAGAAGAGTGAAGGGAGAGAGAGAGAAGTGTAAAAGCAGAGAGAGCGCAGAGATAAGCTACGAGTGGAAGCGGAGAAAGAGAAAAAAGAGATAGAGAGAGTGCGTAAGAGAAAAAGAAAGCGAGAGATAGATAGATAGAGATAGAGCGAGAGATTATGTGAGTAAGAGAAAGAGCGAGAGATAGAAAAATAAAGAAAGAGAGAAAAAAAAAAAAAAAAAAACTTTATACACCTCATAAACCAGAGGCACGAGCGAGCGAACTGCCAATAAACACATTCATAAAGGAAGAGACAAAGTCGATCCGCCATTGTTTGTTGACAGAGTGATACTGACGAAGGCGCTGTTTGCTGAGGGCTTGACCTGCTATTGCCTGTTCCTCTCTTTCGCCTCTCTTTCTCTCCTTGCTGTTTACCTCTCTTTCGTCTCTTTCTTATCTCTTTTCTGTTCCTCACTCTCTTTCTGAACCACTCTACTTTCGCTCTCTTTTCTCTCTTCGCTAGCTTTTTTCCCGTTTTCTTTTTATTTTTTTTTTTTTTTTTATGTGGTGTTGTGTGTGTGACTCCCCCCCCCAACAAAAAAAAAAAAAAAATATAAAAAATATAATTAATAACACAAAAATAAACAATTTTAAAAAAAAATTTGACTCTTTAATTTAAAAGCCGCCATTTCATTTTTGCATCATGACCTAGCGTCTGCCAGTTGATTAGTCCCAGTCATTCTGCGATACCAAAGCCTCTTTATCAAATTGCAAGGAAGATTTATATTTTAGAAGACGTATATAATCATCGACCGCGTTTTTGATCAAAAAAAAGAACAAAAAAAAAAAAAGAAAAAAAAAAAAAAACAAAAATAAAAAAACAAAAGAAATAAAGAAAGAGAATCTATTCTTGTCCACAAGGATTCATTTAAGCTCCACCTCCCCCCATCCCCTACACCCCCACCCTTTTCCACTGCTCCTACCTTCCCTATAAGGTTCTTGTTTCCTGTTCATGTTCTTTCCCTCCCTCTTCTCCCCCCTCCCACATCACCTCTTTCCCTCCACCTCCTCCCCTCCCCCTTCTTCCCCTCTTTCCCTCCTCCTCCTCTCCCTCATCTTCCCCTCTTTCCCTCCTCCTCCCCTCCCCCTTCTTCCTCTCTATCCCTCCTCCTCCCCTCCCCCTCCCTTCTTAGTCCTCCTCCTCCTTATCCCCTCTGTCCCTCCTCCTCCCCTCCCCCTTCTTCCCCTCTTTCCCTTCTCCTCCCCTCCCCCTTCTTCCCCTCTTTCCCTCCTCCTCCCCTCCCTCTCCTGCCCCTCCTCTTCCCTTCCCCCTTCTTCCCCTTCTCCTCCCCTCTCCCTTCTCCCCCTCTTTCCCTCCTCCTCCCCTCCCCCTTCTCCCCCTCTTCCTCCCCTCCCCTCCCCCTTCTTCCCCTCTTTCCCTATCCCCCTCTTTCCCTATTCCCCTCTTTCCCTCCTCCTCCTCTTCCCCTCTTTCCTTCCTCCTCCCCTCCCCCTCCCTTCTTAGTCCTCCTTCCTCTCTCCTTTACACTGATTCCTCTATTCTCTTGTTCCCTATTATGCTTGCCTCTTGCCTCCCCTACCCCTTCCCCTTACTAACTACCATCCCCTAGCATCCCTGGCCTCTCCTACCCCTTCCCCTCCCCTCCCCCCTACCCTCCTCTCGTCTCGTCTCCCTTACACCTTGCTTACCCTCTTCCTATCACTAAA
>NW_028234433.1:24418808-24423808 GCF_977035675.1 Penaeus japonicus
TTTATTTATCTATCTCTCTATCTATTTATCTCTCTCTCTCTCTCTTTATCTATCTATCTATCTATCTATCTATCTATCTATCTATCTATCTATCTATATGTATATATATATATATATATATATATATATACATATATATATACATATACTTATATACACATGTATTTTCGTATGGATATCTGTCTATCTATCTGGCCCTTCAAATAGATATTGTCTACCTTTCTCTATATTTACATTCTTCTTATCTACTGATTTTTTATTAAGTTTGCAATTTTTTGCCGTTGACAAAATGTCATTATCCTTATAGATAGAAATAGAAATCACAGACTCTAGATATCAGAATAAATAGATAAATAAATAGATCTGAATAAATAAATAGATAAATAGATAAATCTAAATGAATAAATAAATAGATAAATAAATAAATCTAAATAAATAAATAAATGAATAAATAAATCTAAATGAATAAAACAATCAATCAAAATAGATAGATAAATGAATAAATAAATCTAAATAGATAAATAGACAAATCTAAATGCCAGAATCTAAACGATGATAACAACGAAACTCAAATAAGATTAAGACAAAAAAAGAAAAAAAAAAAGAAAAAAAAAATTGAGACTATCTCTTATTTGTAAATAGATAAAAAAAAAAAAAACTCAAGGAAGACATACAAGACAGGCAAGAGAGGAGACTAAGAACAAATGAGGTTGTATTTTATTCTGAAATCTGAAGAAAAAAATCCCCCATACAAATGATCAACCTAAGATGAATGAAGATAATAGTAAAAGAAAGATAAAAAAGAGGGCAGAAGAGCGTCGTCCCACTTATGTACCATAGATGAAAGGAATTCCTCTCTCCTCGTACTCGTCCTCGCTCATCTGCGTCGCGCTCTCGCTCTCTTCTCCTCTTCTCACCCGTCGCTCGCTCGTGCTCTTGCTCTCTCCTCTTTCTCTTCTCTCTCGCTTCTCTCTCATCACTCGCTCAGCTCTAGCTCTTGCTCTTTCCTCGCTCCTCTCTCTCTCTCTCGCTCTCTGGCTCTATCCCCCTTCACGCCTCGCTCTCTCTCTCTCTCTCTCTCTCTCTCTCTCTCTCTCTCTCTCAGGAAGACTGACGCAAGAAGATGTGGAGAAGCAGGGAAATGAGGAGGAAGAGGAGGAGAAGAAGGAGGAGGAGGACTAATATAGGAAGAGGAAGAGGAGGAGAAGGAGGAGGAGGAGGACTAACATAGGAGTGGAAGGAGGTGGAGGAGGAGGACTAGCATAGGAGAAGGAATAGGAGGACTAACATAGGAGGAGAAGGAGGAGGACTAGCATAGGAGATGTAATAGGAGGCAGACTAACATAATAAGAGGAGGAGGAGGACTAGCATAGGAGGAAGAGTAATAGGAGGAGGAGAAGGAAGAGGACTAGCATAAGAGGAGGAAGAGTAATAGGAGGAGGAGAAGGAGGAGGAGGAGGAGCACTGGCATAGCAGGGTAGTGATCCATCGCCCACGTCCAGCCCAGCATCCGATCAGCATCAGCATCATCATCCTCTCCCCATCTCACGGACAGGGCGCATCCATACTCATCCATCCCTGCCAAGCTACATGATATAGGGGTAGGGGAGGGGGGTGGGGAGGAGGCAGTAACCCCCAGGGACACTATGGTTATGGTTATGGTAGTTAAAGGTCTCTCTGTTTTTTCTTTTTCTCTAACTTATTTTTTTACGCATGTTTTTTTGTGTTTCTATATATTTTTCAATTATTTATTATTACTATTATCATTATCACCTTTTTTTTCCTTTGAAGGTTAGATGGACACAATATGTTTACTTTGTAACCTTTTTGTCTCTTTATTTATGTTTTTTGGTTCATTATTTTTATTTTTCATATATAATATATTTTATTTATTTATCTATTTATTTCTGTTGGGGGCGGGCGTATGTACTTGCAAATTTATTAAGGTAGAATCTATACTTCTTTGTTGTTGTTGTTTACTTCATGTGTACATAGATAGAAGCACACAGATACTTTATTTTTGTTGTTTTCATTTTTATACATATTCCTTATCATGCTACTACTATTATTACTACGACTTCTCCAAATACACTTATTAGTACTATTAATATTACTATGCGTCATAGCTACATCACATCACGCCAGAACATAAAACTCTTTCTCTCTCTCTCTCTCTTTATCTCTCTCTCTCTCTCTTTATCTCTCTTCCTCTCTCTCTCTCTCTCTTTATCTCTCTTCCTCTCTCTCTCTCTCCCTTTTTTTTTTCTCTCTCTCCCTCCCTCTCCCTCTCTCTTTCTGAAAAAAGGTAATTTCATTTTTTTTTCTCTTTTTTCTCTCTCCCTTTTTCTCTTTTTCTTACTCTATCTTTCTCTCTCTCTCTCTCTCTCTCTATCAATCTCTCTCTATCTCTCCTTCCCTCCCTCCCCCCCTCTCTCTTTCAAAAAAAAAAAAAAAAAAAAGTAATTTCCTTTTTTCCCTTTTTTTTTCTTTTTCTTTTTTTCTCTCTTTTTCGCAGGTAGACAAAACACCACAAGCCCATTAAGCTTAGCTGCCGGTGAAGGTAATTGCATCGCCCTTGGACGTGCCATTAACAGTGGGAATCGTGCCATTAATGGGGGCAGCTAAAGTGACCCTTATCTTGTCCCCTTTTGTGCACTTGTCACCTCGCTTCTCTGCCCTGGGTTTATCCTGGGAGAGTTGCTCGGGTATGTGTTGGATGTGTGTGTGTGTGTGTGTGTGTGTGTGTGTGTGTGTGAGTAGCTGTCTGTTTTTCTATCTATCACTCTATCTGTCTCTATCTGTTTGTCTGTGCTTGTCTGTCTATGTTTCTGTTTCTCTCCCACCGCCCCTCTTTCTCTTCCTCTCTCTCTCTCTCTTCCCCTCGCTCTCCCTCTCTCTCTCTTCTCCCCCCCCCCCCCTCTCTCTCCACATATCACTTCATGACCTCATACATTTTTCTCATAAAACCGCTTTGTTCACGACCCCCCCCCACACACACTCATCCCCTCCCCACCTCCCCACCACCCCCTCACCCCCTTCCCACCCACCCACCTTCCGTACCCACCCACCCGAAAAAAAAGTTCTCATATCACCATCAATTTTCATTTTCATGGCAAAGTTACTATGCTTTGGGATTTAGTGGATTAATTTCCTGTATCTGTTATTGGCACTCGGAAATTAAATGTTTGGCACTTCATACATAGAGGTGGTGGAAATGCTCCCTCTCTCTCTCTTTCTCTCTTTCTTTCTTTTCTTCTCTTTGTGTGTCTCCTTTCGTTGTGAATCTGTCTGTTTGACTCTCTCTCTCTTTCTCTTTCTCTCTCTCTCTCTCTGTCTGTATGTATGTATATCTTTTTGTGCCTTTATCTATGTATATCTTTTTGTGCCTTTATCTATGTATATCTTTTTCTGCCTTTATATATCAGTTTATGTACATCTCTTTCTCTCTATGTTTCTATCAGTCTCTCTCTCTCTTACGTTCCCCCCCCTCTCTCTCTCTGCCTCCCCCCCTCTCTCACACTTACTCGCTCACTCATTATATACATAATATATATATATATATATATATATATATATATATATATATATATATATATATATTATATATATATATATATATATATATATTGATTATCATATGTATAATTGTTGCTAATATTGTCAAACAATTTCATATATGTATTCCTGAATAATTTTACCGACTTATTTATAATCATCATGAACCTTATCTTTATCATTAGTATTGCTCATAATTACAATTAATGTCATAATTACCAAAATCCCTAATTATGAGATAATGTAGATATACATATAAATTATCCAAAACCTAAAACTTCACCCAAGACCCAGCCCACACGCCCATATACCAAGCTGTGGGCGTGTTGTTGTTATGTCCCTTATTTTTCTTACTCACTCACGCCCATACCCGGGTGTGCTTACATGAGTATTCTATTCCTCACAAATAACTACCTCACGCCCACTTTCCAGCCGGAAGCGTGTAAGTATGAGTTTTAAATTCCTCCATATATCATTCACTCACGCCCACCCTCCAGTCATGGGCGTGAGAGGCGTGAACACGGACCGCCCATCACGCGGACTATCCCCACGTGTCTACGCCCAAAGTTTTCTTAGTTTGTGGAAAGAGAGAGAGAAGAAAGGTATATATTTAGTTATTTACCTTATCTATCTATCTACCTATCTATTTACCTATCTATCTATCTATTTATCTTACAATACAGTTGGGTAATTGTATGATTTTTTCTTCTTCTTCTCTTCCTGTTTTTCTTTATCCTCCTCTTCATTCCTTTTCTTTTCTTATTTTCACTTTTTCTTCTCTTCTCTTTTCGTTTCTCTTTTTTTCTTTATTCTTATTTTTATTATTGTTCTCTCGTATTTTTTCTTCGCTATTGTTATGCGCTTATTTCTCTTCCTATACTTCTTTATATATTTCTCTCTTCTATCTCTGTGTCCCTTTCCCATTTCCTTTCTTTTTCTTTCTCTCTTTTTCTTATCATTTATCTTTCAGTAGCGGTATCATCATTATCAATTTTAAAAGATTAATGATAATGATGATAATTAAACACAGTTGTTCAAATATGATCTTTTCTGTACCATTTCCAAATTTAAGAGTCTTCTTTATTGTAATAATCTCAAATTCTTGAAATAGATCAAAACAAAACGATTTTTTTACCCCACCAAAAAAAAAAAAAAAAAAAAAAAAAAAAAAAATACAACAATTTTCGAAGTCTGGGGTCGAATTACATCCCATTTTCTTTCGCGTATGACAAAGAAAGGCCATTTATCAAAGTTCTCTCGTTCTTTCGTTATTTCTCTGCGGTTTTAAAGAAAGATATGACCTATTGTTCAAAATTCCCGAGAGACAAATGATGATTGATTTGTGATGAACAAATGGTACGATTTTTTGGTATTGTTGGTACGCCTGTTTGTTGATATGCTTGTTTTTTTCTGTTTCTTTCTTCTATGTTTTGTTATTGTTGGTC
>NW_028234433.1:24428808-24433808 GCF_977035675.1 Penaeus japonicus
AAACAAACAAACAAACTCAACGATGTAAAAATACCGTTCTTATCCATTTTTTTCTGTTTGTTTGTTCATTGCTTAATGGTCTTCTACTTTATAACACCAATTACTTAAACACCAATCTGTACAGCCATTACGCAACGCCTCTCCACGCACACATCTTTATCCTGCGCGTGTTGCATCCTCTTGGTTGTTGCAAACACATTTAAAATATGGAGGATCCTAAGTATTCGTTAATCTTGCTGCTCATGTGGAAAACAAACAGTCACTGGTTTCTTTGATATACGAGTTTTGGAAACATTTATTATCGTTAGACTCGGGAGAGAGGATTTTGTTATTTTTTAAGGGATTTGAGTGTGTGTGTGTATATATATATATATATTTATATATATATATATATATATATATATATATATATACATACATATATAAATATACATACATACACACACACACACACACACAAATATTTTTTTTTCTTTTTTTTTTCTTTCTTTCTTTCTTTCTTTCTTTTACTACTTCACTGTTTTACTAAGTTCTTATTTACCGGCAGTGTGAATGACTTTTTATCTTTTTTTTACAATTACTGTACTGTTTTACCGACTCGTTATATATTTCATTAAGCATAGACATTGGATTTTGCATTTTCGTAATGTATCATACTATTTTACTTTTAATTCTCTTATCTTTATTGAATTTCGTGTTTTTTATAACTTTGCATTATTTGAAATAGTTCTTGAGGTATTTTATTCAATATAAATATTAATTCTATATCTTGAAATTATTATATACTTTTTTTATCCTTTTCTTCTCACTCTTATTTATCTGACTGTGTTTTTATACAATTACTGAGTATTGTTTGAATCAGTCGTTTACAACATAACAATTTGATTCGAATATTGCATTGATTAATGTTGTAACTAGTACACTCTTTTATTCTAGTGTATATATATTCTAGTTCACTTTTTTGTCGTTTTGCATATTAGAAAGTTCTTTATTGCAAGAATCAGTTTAATGCAAGAACTTGGTCTTGTAATCTTACTTGCATTCAAAATCAATGTCTGCAAGTATTAAAACTAAATAAAGTCTGAATTATAATTATTTATATTATCCTTATCTCTGTTTTCATTATCCTCCCGCCTCCCCCACCCCCCCCAATAAGGCATCCTAATGCAGTATTATTTACCTCAGTTCTTTTAACTTTATTTTATCTTAGATATATTTTGCATAAGCTTCATTATTATTCTTCGGTCGCCGTCTCCTCCGTTGCAGAAGCTAATTTGCATAGACTAGTACTTTCTCCAAGCAGTAAAGTTCACAAAATACTTCTCTTTCCATTTATATATATGTATATATATATATATATATATATATATATATATATATATATATATATTTTTTTTTTTTTTTTTTTTTTTTTTTTTTTTTTTTTTTTTTTTTTAGTTTTGTTGCATTCAGTTATTTGTTTATTTATCTATTTGTTTTAATTTTATATCAATTTATATGTTATTATTTTAATGTGTTATTAGCATTGTCTGTCTCTTTTTTGTTATTTTTTTCATTTTTGCCTCAAAGTTTTATTTCGGCTTGTTAGATAAACGATAAAATGACTTTGAGAATCGTTTTTGAAAATGACTCAATTATACATTTATAAAAGTTTTAATTTCTCTCTCGCTCTTACTAGATAAGTGTTTTGTCATCATTTGATACATTATTACTCAGTATTAAATTGTAAAGGGATTATGTTTAGTGCATGAAATATAACACAATTAACTATAAGCATATCAACCGAAAATCATCAAAACAAGTAAATGGTAAAAAAAAGAAAGAAAGAAAAAAAAAAAAAAAGTAATATTACATTCTTACAGTACCGAGATCTCAGGAATCTACGGTCTTTTCTCATACGTTTTCACACCAATAAATTTCACCGGCTTGTCGTGTTCTCCCTCCCCTCCCTATCCCCCCTCCCCACCTCCCCTCCCCCACCTCCCCTCTCCCCACCTCCCCTCCTCAGCTGTGTAGCAGGAAACCACGTTCGGTTTTATCTTTTTTTTTATCTTTTTTTCCTTCAAAGTATAATGAAAATGTGGACGTTTAACATTACCACAGGCAAGTCAAACAGCCGCATATGCTGACTAAGCATTCTGTTTGCGAAATTTCTCAGTTTAATCTCTCTGCTGTCTACCCCCCCCCTCTCATCCCCATCCCTTCCCACCCCTCCCTCTCCTCCCCACCCCTCCCTCTCCCTACCCTTTCCCTTCCCCTCGCCCCTCTTCTCCCTTCCCTTTCTCCTCCTCTTCCATCCTTCTCTGTTTATTCATCTTCTATATCCTTCCTCCTTTCTTCATTTTTTTTTTCTCTCTCTTTCTGTCTCCTTTTCCTCCTCACTTTACATCTTCCTCTTTCTCTTTCTCCCACGCCATCAGAGTCTTTCCTCTTCTCCCTCTTGCTTTTCCCCCCTGTCTTTCTCTCTTCCTCTGACTCCTCATCTTCCTCTTTTCATCTCCTTTTTCCTCTTTCCTCCTCCCACCTCCCTTCTCCTCTCCTTCTTCCTCCTTCCCTATCCCCCCACCTCTCTCTTCTCTCTCTCCTCTTCCCCCTTTCCCTTTTATCCCTCCTCCTTCCTGCCTATCCTCTACCCCTCTCTCCTCCCCATCCCCTACTTCTCCCTCCTCCTTCTCCACACCTTCTCTCCCCCTCCCTCATCCATCTCCCATCCCCCTCTCCCCCATCTATCTCCCTTCCTCCTCTCCCAAACCTCTTTCTTCTCCCTCCTCCTCTTCTCTCATCCCTCCCTCCTCCCCCACCTCTCTTCCTTCCCCTAAGACGTTGTGACATTTCTGAAAGAGGGGAAAAAAAAAAATCGTTTTTTTTTTTTTTTTTTTTTTAAATCTTACATTTGACGAATGCTTTCTTGAAGTAAAACAAAAAAGGAAAAAGAAAAAGATAAAAAGGGGGAGGGGGGAAATAGGAAAAAAAAGAGTGTGATTTGAGATTTATGATTAATGTATCCTTTGGGAGATACATGATCCTTGTGGGAAGGGAAAATAACGAAAGATGAGAACAATAAGAGAGAGGGAAAAAAAAGAAAGAGGTGTGAGAAGAAGGAAGAGAAGGGGAATGTAAATGGAGATAGAGGAAGAGATAGAAAAGATGATAGAGATGATAAATGAAGATGAGAAAGAGAAGAATGAGAATGAATGAGAAGAAGGAAGAGAAGGAGAACTAAAAGGAGACGAAGGAGGAGATGGAAAATAGAATAGGGAAGAAAAACGAGGAAGAGGAGGAATAAGAAGAGGAAGAGGAGGAAAGGGAGAATAAGGAGAAGGTAAAGAAAAAAAATGATATTAAAAAGAAAGAGAATAAGACAGGGAAGGAGAAAAACACTGAAAAATGGGTTGAAGGCAGATTAAAAGAAGAAAGAGAATGAAAAAGATAGATATGAAAATGAAAATAATGATAATGATGATAATTGTTATGAAATTAATGATATGATGATAGCTGTGATGATATTGGTAGTAATAATGATGACAGTAAAAGTAATGATAATCATAATGATGAATAGCAATAATGATATTAATGATGACAATAACAGTCATGGTAATATAATTAACAACAATCCAGGAAACAAACAAAAAACAAAACAAACGAAAAGAGAAACTGACAAAATAGAAGAAACAAAGAAAGAAATAACAACAAAAGAAGAAAAGAAAAAAACAACAACCAAACAAAGAAACAAGCAAACAAAGAAGAAAGAACGAAAGAAACAACCTAAAAACGCAACAATAACAGAGTAAACAGACAAACAAAAAACAAAAGAAAAACAAATACCCCCAAAAGATAAATAATCCAACACATATCTAAAGATAATATATGATGATCGGTGACAGGAAGTAACAACAATAAAAAACAACAACAAAAAAAAAGAGGAAAAAGAAACAAACAAACACAAGAGAACAACAACAAGAAACAAACAAACAAGACAACAACAAAATAAACAAGAAACTACAACAAAAAACAACAACAGTAAGAGAAGAAACAAACCAACAAATTAAAAACACAACAACAAAATAAGCAAGAAACAACACAAATAATAATATCTGATAATCGATAACAGATAGAAACAACAACAACAAAAACAACAACAGCAGGAGACGAAACAACAACATCAGCAAAAACACGAAAGAAGCAAGAAACAAATAGACAAGTAAAAATCCAACACACGACTCCTGATAACATCTGATTCTCGGTAACAGAAAAAAAAGCAAAGAACAAACAAAGACAATAACAGAAGACACAAAAAAACACAACAAAAACAACAAAAACAAACAAGCAAAAAGCAAAGAGGAATCTATCACACGGGTCCTAATAACATCTGATTTTCGGTAACAGAAAAGACAATAACAAAAGAAACAAGAAAATACAACAACACAAAAACAACAAAAACAACAGACAAAAAACAAGTAAGAATCCAACACACGACTCCTAATAACATCTGATACTCGGTGACAGAAAGAAAGAAAAAACAACAAAAGAAGAAAGAAAATACAATAAAAAAAAACAACAACAACAACAAAAAGAAAAAAAAAAAAGAATCCAGCACACGACTCCTTATAACATCTGACACTCGGTAACAAAAAAACAAAAACAAGACAATAACAAAGCAAACAATAGCAAAAAACAACAACAAAAATGGACAACAACAAAAACCCAAAACAAAAAAACAACAAATAAGAATGCAACACACGACACCTAATAACATCTCATACTCGGTAACAGAAAAAAAACAAGACAATAACAAAAGAAACAAAAAACAACAACAAAAATCAAAAAAAAAAAAAAAAAAAAAAAAAAAAAAAAAAAAAAAAAAAAGAACGCAACACACGACACCTAATAACATCTGACACTCGTCGGTGACAGGCCCGAGCCGGATGGCGAGTGTCACGTGTCACTCTATCACATCGCAAAGTACAAACGCATGTCATGGAGTAGAACAGATTTATCGA
>NW_028234433.1:24451308-24456308 GCF_977035675.1 Penaeus japonicus
TCTTTGCCTTACTGATGTGAAGGCCTTCCCAGCTCTTCCAAAGAAGAATGTGGTACGCTCTTCAAAGAAAGCCCAGGCATCACCCACAGCACCACCACCAACAGGAGCACCAGCTCCTGCAACACCAAGCACAACTCTAGTGCAACCTCCAGTACCCACCCCAACTCTACATCCGGCTCCAACTCCGACCCCAGCACCGCCCGCAATGCAACAGGATAAGCAAGAGTCCAACAGCGAAATCAAAGAACTGCTGTACACGCTGCTTAAGCAGATGGACAATATGATGAAACAGCAGGGCCACATGATGTTCATGATGCAACAGCAAATGGTCCAACAAACTAAATTCCAAGAAAGGATGGTCACTCTCCTGGAGCGACAACAGCCCACAAGGCTCGTCGAATTGCATCCGATAATGGACGTTGGAAGTGATCAAATAACGACCGATGGCTCCAAATAATTATTTGAAATGTATTACTTGGAACATTAATAGTTTGCAGAAACGCAAGGCAACTCTCTCTCAATATCTCCACGCTGAGGATGTTGATGTATGTTGCCTTCAAGAAGTCAGAACTAGTGCTCGCTATGCAAAAATTGCGGGATACACTTATTATGACAAACCTAATATGGCTAATCCCTCTACAAGAGGGCTTGGCATATATATTAAGAACTCCATACCATCTAAAGTGATCGATGACAAGCGTGACACATGTGCTGAATATCTCGGTGTTAGATTATTTCTTGATGGCAAAACTATCATTATTATTAATGTATATAACCCGCATGACAGTGAAGAGGTACCTAAACCTCCTGACAATATGATACATAATGATACTGTGTTATTATGTGGAGATTTTAATGCTCGCCATCCTCTCCTTGGCTCTGAGGGTAGCACCATTGGCAAAAACGGTAAGGTATATTATGATTATCTTCAACACACAAGTGACCCTGTACGTCTATTATGTCCCTTAAAAAAACTCATTTTCTAGGGGGCAAATTAGATTATGTAGCCTTGTACAATCAGCATTATTTACCAAGCACTACAGAGGTCATCCCATTCTTAATCAGCGATCACTGGGCATTAAGTATAACCCTACCATTATGTAAAAGAGACCCACCCCAGCCACGTTTACGATATCATATTGCCACTAAATATCATGACCAATTCATTGAAAGGATTGCCTGTTGGTATGAGGACTTTGCTCCTATCAATCTCGATCATTTTAATGATACACTCTGTCAGCAAATTGGCAATATCATTAATCAACTTCACCCCAAAACCCCCACCATACATAGGTCTCCACCTCCAGAGTCAACGTGCACGACATCTAAACAAAGATCCTGAGATAAAGCTTCTTATAAAATTAAAACGATCTATTGTGAGTCAGCTAAAACACCTAATTAGCAACCCCTACTTAGCTAAAGACCTTGTTTTCTTTAGTAGGAAACTGAACGAAATAATTACTCAAAAGCGAGAAGAGAGTTTGTATGCCTGGGCAGAATCAATTGACTCTACAACTCCCATGAGTAATGTGTGGAAGGACATCAATAAGATTAAAGCTAACTCATACAATGCAACACCTCATCCTCATCCAGAAACAGTAGCTTCATCTCTTCTTAACAAATGGTGTGAGGATTCTTCTCTTGATAATCTTCCATTATCCATACGCAGGTGCTCTTCCAATTTAAAACACAAAAATGAAATTGATTATCAGTGTCAATTAACAGATGATGCTGACATACCATTTACAACTGACGAACTTCTTGCAGCAATTAAGACTGGGAAATCCACTGCACCTGGGGACGATGGCATTACATATGACATTATCCGGCTCCTTGCTAAGGTACAGGCAAAGGGAAGAAATCCTCTTTTAGATCTCTTCAACTTAACCTATGCTACAGGCACTCTGCCTACCTCCTGGAAACAGGCTACCATCATTCCCATTCCAAAACCAGGACGCCCAGACGAATTTCGACCAATCTCACTAACATCCTGTCTCTCCAAAACCTGTGAAAGAATCCTTCTCACTCGTCTTCTTTATCAGACCAAAGACCAAATTCATCCATCTATCTTTGGTTTCCAGAAAGGGAAAGGAACACAGATGTGTTTAGCACAGTACCTAAATGGAAGCAAAGCACAGTCTTCATACTTCATAGACTTTAAAGGTGCTTTTGACAGAGCTTCTCCAACAGCAATTCTCCATGAATTAACTCTATTGGGAGTTAAGGGAAAGCTACTGTTATGGATAAAGGATTATTTATCTACAAGGAAAGTTAAAGTATGGTACCAAGGTACCTTTAGTGCTTTCGGTAAACTAGAGTTAGGTACCCCACAAGGGGGGGTACTGTCCCCTACACTATTTAACATACTTATGCACTCTATCTGCAAACTGAACAATGAGTTAGGAGACCTATGTAATATCATATCATATGCGGATGATATCCTCATCCAAGTCTTTGATAGGGGGGAATATGTACTCAGGAGATTCAGCAAAAAGTGTGCTTCTCTTGGCCTCATAATCAACCCTATGAAAACCAAACATATATCCAGACCTCGTCAACTGCCCTATATACCAAGCTTAGGTGGACAAGTTATTGCAAGGACTTACTCCTACAGGTATCTTGGTGTTCTGGTGATTGCTCCACACCTCATGTCACGCAATTCTCGTTTCACCCAGGAAATTATTCACGATATAAAAGAACGTTGCTTGGAACGTTTAAGACCATTACAATTTATATGTAACAGATACGTTGGTGCCTCCCTCAGAGTCCTGAGGTTGATGTATATTACCTTGGTTCGGTCCGTGATTGACTATGCGAGTCCGGTTCTTAGTCTGTTGCTTCCAAATACTTTCAAACTCGAAGTTCTGCAGAACAAGGCTATGAGAATTATACTCGGTTGCCCAATGACTGCCAAAGTTCTGGTCATGAGGAAAGAATTAGATCTCCCCACAGTCCACAGTCGTGTTACCCAAATTAATACCGTTCTTGGTACTAGAATCTTGCAGCTCCTACCCAAACCACAGATCTCCCAAGCTCTGGCAAATGAGATCAGTCACAGAGTCAGGTTTGCTCGGCCTCGATATTCCAATCTAATGCACTCCAACTTAGAATGGAAAGCCAAAACTGCCCAGACCATCCTCAGCTTCAATGTCTGGAGCGTTGATGCTCTTAATATCTCAGAAACCAAACTATCTGCACCATGGCATAGAACTCATGTATATGTCCATATTGACAAACTGCCAGGACCTAAATCCATGATTTTGACATCAGAACTGAAGTCTCATTACCTGAAGTATATAGAAGATATCCTCCATCCTCTTGATGGTGAACCCCACTTGCAATCTTCTGTGATGCCTCCACTGATCCTCATGGAGCAGCTGGAATTTGAGCCTTAATTTCCGACATTTCTTATAGAGAAAGTGTGCGGATTTCAGACTGGGCAAGCACAACTGATGCTGAATCATTAGCCATATACCATGCCATAAAGGAAGGTAGTGAACAGGGGCGCCACCTGGCTGTCTTTTCTGACAGTCAGGGTGCCCTCTATAGACTCACTGCATTTAACCCAGAAAACATGGTATCTAAAAACATCCTACATCAAATTTCCAGACTCTCAGAGCAGGGTATACAAGTGTCATTGCACTGGATACCGTCTCATATAGGAATACAATCATGTGAAAAAGTTGACCAGCTAGCCAAATTCGCACTTTCCTATGAAGAACCACACTATGCTATACCATTATCTCTTACTCAGATGAAAAGACGTATTAATAGCTCTTTAAGAGATTATGAGGATCAGGTATGGGCTACAGAAAAGATGAAAAAGAATGGACATGGCACTATCTGGCATTATGAAAGTATTGCCGGGACATCATACATGGACAAGCCCTATGAAATTTATAAAGGTCTGTCACGGAGGCAACAAGTTATACTAACCAGGCTACGCATAGGCTATCACTATACTATACAATATATGCAGGATGCAGTTTTGGATGCAAAACCAGTCACATATCACCACTGTAAATTGTGCAAAAAAGCTAAATCACATAATCTCAACCACTACTTGCTTTGCTGTACGGAAACTGCATCCTATCGATCGAACAGCACTGTACAAAGAACATCACTTGTAGATTATATTAATCTTATTATAGACACTGGTCTTGTCTTTGACATGATCAGTGACATAAAAGGTTTTTTACCGACTAGGTAAATCATGTAAATATGTTAACCAGTATAATGCAGCCCCTCAGGTATGTAAGATTTGTGCTTGACTAAGCCCTTTACGCAATAGAAGCTTAGCCAGTTTGGATAGATGCTTGACATCTTACCCTGGCTTTTTGCAGGGCATGTAAATTGTTCTGCAAATAAACTGTATCAAATCAAATCAATCTCTCTCTCTCTCTCTCTCTCTCTCTGTCCTTCTCTTTCTCTTTCTCTGTCTCCCTCTCTCTCTCTCTCTCTTTCTTTCTTTCTTTCTCTCTCTCTCTCTCTCTCTCTCTCTCTCTCTCTCTCTCTCTCTCTCTCTCTCTCTCTCTCTCTCTCTCTCTCTCTCTCTCTCTTTCATTCCTTTTAAGAAATGATGAGGAATGAAAGAAGAAAGTTATAAGAAAGGGAGTTATTCATCCTCTCCTACGCCCCCCCCCCCACCCACCCAACCCCAACTGGGATGAGTGTATGTCGGGTCATATCTCCCCCCCCCCTCCCACTCACCCATTAGTACCCTCCCTCTCCCCTCCCCTTTCTCCGTTCTTCTCCTTCCTCCTCTATTACTTCCCGGTTCTTTATTGGGCCTTTTTCTTCTTCTTTTCCTTTCCTTTTTCTTCTTCTTCTTCTCCTTCTTCTCCTTCTTCGTCTTCGTCTTATTTTGCGCTTTACTACTTTTTCTTCTTCGTCTTCTTCATCTTTTTCTTCTTTTTTCCGTCTTCTTTTTCATTCTCATCTTCCATACCCCCCCACCCCCATCTCTGTTTCTCACCCTCCCCCCCCCACCCCCATCTCTG
>NW_028234433.1:24473808-24476308 GCF_977035675.1 Penaeus japonicus
AGAGAGAGAGAGAGAGAGAGAGAGAGAGAGAGAGAGAGAGAGAGAGAGAGACAGCGATACAGAGAGAGAGAGAGAGAGAGAGAGAGAGAGAGAGAGAGAGAAAGGCTAGTCAACTGATTTATTGTGAGTTGAGTATGAATTAAGCTTCATTATATTAACTCAATATTGTGTAACAGGCATTCTTTCATGACCTGGGATTTCCTGCATCCTCTTCCGCTTCTAGCTGCACCTGGCTCTTGGCTGCAGCTGTGTTTGCCAGCCGGAAGCCCTAGGGCATGGGGGAGTATCTAATAGTTTATCTGTTTCACCATACAAACTATGTGTATAAGCAAGGGCAGAGAGAAACAGAAAAAAAACAGAGAGAAGGAAGGCAGGAGAAGCATAGCAGAGAAAAGGAAGACAAGAGAGGTCATAGCAGAGAAAGGGAAGGCAGGAGAGGTCATAGCAGAGAGAAGGAAGGCAGGAGAGGTCATAGCAGAGAGAAGGAAGACAGGAGAGGTCATAGCAGAGAGAAGGAAGGCAGGAGAGGTCATAGCAGAGAGAAGGAAGACAGGAGAGGTCATAGCAGAGAGAAGGAAGGCAGGAGAGGTCATAGCAGAGAGAAGGAAGGCAGGAGAGGTCATAGCAGAGAGAGGGAAGACAGGAGAGGTCATAGCAGAGAGAAGGAAGGCAGGAGAGGTCATAGCAGAGAGAAAGAAGACAGGAGAGGTCACAGCAGAGAGAAGGAAGGCAGGAGAGGTCATAGCAGAGAGAAGGAAGGCAGGAGAGGTCATAGCAGAGAGAAGGAAGGCAGGAGAGGTCATAGCAGAGAGAAGGAAGGCAGGAGAGGTCATAGCAGAGAGAAGGAAGGCAGGAGAGGTCATAGCAGAGAGAGGGAAGAAAGGAGAGGTCATAGCAGAGAGAATGAAGGTAGGAGAGGTCATAGTAGAGAGAGGGAAGAAAGGAGAGGTCATAGCAGAGAGAAGGAAGGCAGGAGAGGTCATAGCAGAGAGAATGAAGGTAGGAGAGGTCATAGTAGAGAGAGGGAAGAAAGGAGAGGTCATAGCAGAGAGAAGGAAGGCAGGAGAGGTCATAGCAGAGAGAAGGAAGTCAGGGGAGGTCATAGCAGAGAGAAGAAAGGCAGGAGAGGTCATAGCAGAGAGAAGGAAGTCAGGAGAGGTCATAGCAGAGAGAAGAAAGGCAGGAGAGGTCATAGCAGAGAGAAGGAAGGCAGGAGAGGTCATAGCAGAGAGAAGGAAGTCAGGAGAGGTCATAACAGAGAGAAGGAAGTCAGGAGAGGTCATAGCAGAGAGAAGAAAGGCAGGAGAGGTCATAGCAGAGAGAAGGAAGGCAGGAGAGGTCATAGCAGAGAGAAGGAAGGCTGGAGAGGTCATAGCAGAGAGAAGGAAGGCAGGAGAGGTCATAGCAGAGAGAAGGAAGGCAGGAGAGGTCATAGCAGAGAGAAGGAAGGCAGGAGAGGTCATAGCAGAGAGAAGGAAGGCAGGAGAGGTCATAGCAGAGAGAAGGAAGGCAGGAGAGGTCATAGCAGAGAGAAGGAAGGCAGGAGAGGTCATAGCAGAGAGAAGGAAGGCAGGAGAGGTCATAGCAGAGAGAAGGAAGGCAGGAGAGGTCATAGCAGAGAGAAGGAAGGCAGGAGAGGTCACAGCAGAGAGAAGGGAGACAGGAGAGGTCACAGCAGAGAGAAGGAAGACAGGAGAGGTCACAGCAGAGAGAAGGAAGGCAGGAGAGGTCATAGCAGAGAGAAGGAAGGCAGGAGAGGTCACAGCAGAGAGACAAAAGACAGGAGAGGTCACAACAGGACAACAGTGCACACATTAGTTTATTATCAGGCCACCCCAACAAAGTGCTGAGCAAGAGAACGTCATGTCAACTCACCAGAGTCACAACCGAAGCACCTGGGTGTTTACAACGGGTGTCAGCGCTGGTAACAACTGGAGCCATCTAGTTGTTTACAATTGGTGGCAGTGGGGACTGTTTGCATAGAGAGAGAGAAAGAATGAGTGAGAGAGAGAGAGAGAGAGAGAGAGAGAGAGAGAGAGAGAGAGAGAGAGAGAGAGAGAGAGAGAGAGAGAGAGAGAGAGAGAGAGAGAGAGTGAGGGAGTGTGTGTGTGTGTGTGTGTGTGAGAGAGAGAGAGAGAGAGAGAGAGAGAGAGAGAGAGAGAGAGAGAAGAGAGGAGAAGAGAGAAGAGAGAGGAAGAGAGAGAGGAGAAGAGAGAGAGAGGAGTGAGTGAGAGAGGGAGAGTAAGGATGAGTGAGGAGAGAGAGAGAGACAGAGAGAGAGAGAGAGAGAGAGAGAGAGAGAGAGAGAGAGAGAGAGAGAGAGAGAGAGAGAGAGAGAGAGAGAGAGAGAGAGGTTGGTGAGTGAGACAGAGAGAAAGAGAGAGAGAGAGAGAAAGAGAGTGAGTGATATAGTGAGAGAGAGAGAGAAAGAGACAGGCAGAGAGAGCGTATCTAATAATGAAAATTGTAAGATATTAATCCCTCCCTAATAAATAGAAAT
>NW_028234433.1:24481308-24488808 GCF_977035675.1 Penaeus japonicus
AAGGAGGACCGGGAGGGGGAAGGAGAAGAGAGCAGAGGGGGGGGGGGGGGGGGGGGGGGGGGGGGGGGGGGAGGGGAGAGCGAAGAGAGAAGAGAGAGAGAAGAGAGAAGAGAGAGAGAGGAGAGAGAAGAGAGAAGAGAGAAGAGAAGAGAGAAGAGAGAGAGAGAGAGAGAAGAGAAGAGAAGATAGAGAGAGAAGAGAGAGAGAGAGAAGGTGGGAGGGCTGGGGAGAGAGAGGGAGAAGAGAGAAGAGAGAGAGAGAAGAGGAAAAGGGGAGAGAGGAGCAGACGAGGAGAGAGAGGTGAGGAGAGAGGAGGGGAGCGGGGGAAAAAGGAGGGTGGCGAAGGGGGGAAGGAGAGGGGGAGAGAGAAGGAGAGGGGAGGAGGGGAAAGGGGAGGGGGGAGGAAGGAGAAAAAACGGAGGGAGGAGAAGGGGGTGGAGAGAGGGAGAGAGAGAGAGAGAGAGAGAGAGGGAGAGGAGAGGAGAGAGGAAAAGGAGGATAAATTTTTAAATTTGTTTGTGATTGTTGTTAAATGTAAATTTTGTTTGTTGTGATGAATTATATTTGAATGTGTGTGATTGTGGTTGTGATTGGAATAAAATGAATGTTTGATGTTTTTGTAAATTTGTAAATGATGTGGAATTAAAAATTGTTGGGAATGTGTGGGGATTGTGTGTGAATTTTTGGGGAAAAATATTGTTTTTTTTTAAAGATTGGTGAATTTGTGTTTTTTGAGATTGTTTGGGTTTTTTGGGGAAATTTGGGGTGGGGGGGGGGGGGGGGGTTGTTTTGTGATTTGTGAAGTTTTTGAATGATAAAGGTGAATAAAATGTGGAGGATGTTGTGAAGAAGAGGAATGATTGTGATGTAAATGAGTGAATGTGGATGATGATGTTGTGATGTTGGTTGAATGTTGAATGTGATAAAATGTTGAATTTTGGTTGGATTGATGTGGATTGGATGTTTTTAAATTGATGAATGTTTTTGAATGTTGTAAATAATTGTGAATGTTGTGAATGATGTTGGAAGGGATAAATGTGTTGAATTTGAATTATGTGAATTTGTGTGAATGTTTTGTGATGTGTGTGTGTGTGTTGATTGTGTGTGATTGTGTTGTGAATGATGTGTTTTGTGGATTGATTGGTGTGATGTGTTGTGAGGGATGTTGTGATGGATGTGTGTGGTGTGTTGTTTGTGTTTGAATGTTGTTTGATGAATGATGATGAATTTTTGAATTTTTTGTGTGTTTGTGTGTGTTGTTGAATGTTGTAAAATTGTAAATGTTTAAATTTTGTGTTTTGATGGGGTGAATGTTTGTGAATGTGTTGGGTGGTGAGGTTGTGTTTTGATTTGTGAATTGGTTGTGTGAATTTTTGATGTTTGAATTTGTGCAATGTTGAATATTTGTTGTGATGGTGTTGAATTGAATTGTGATGATTGTTGATTGTTGAATTAAAAGAACGATGATTGTGTGTGTTGTGAAAAATTGTTGTTTGTGTGATGATTGAATGATGTGGTGTGATTGATGATTTGGTGTTGTTGAATTGTTGTGGTTTGAATGTAAAGATGTTGTTGTGATTGATTGAATTTGTGTTTGATTGGAAATGTTGAACTGAATTGATGATGAGATGAGTGTTTAAAAATGTTTGATGAAGGTGGAGATGGAATTGAATTGAAAAATGATTGATTGAATGTTGATGTGTTGTTGTGAGGATGATGTGAATGAATAAATTTGAATTGATGTGTTGATGATGATTGAATGGATGAGGGATGCATGATTGTGATGAATGTTGTTGTAAAATGGGTGTTAAATTGGGTTTTGTGTAAATGATTTGTTGATGTGATGATTGATGTTGTTGTGTGATGATTGTGAAGATTGATTTGATAGATGATTGTTGTGTTTGTAAATGTGAATTTGAATGATTGATGATTTGTGATGTGTGATTGTGATGTGATGAATGATGATGAATGGATTGATGATGTGTTGTGATTGTGGTGTGTTGATTTGAATGTGTGTTTGAATGATGATGTGAATGTTTGTGATGATGAAGTGATGATTGTTGTTGGATTAGAATGATTTGATGGAATGTTGATTGTGAGTGTGGAACCCCCCCCCCCCCGCCCCCCCCCCCCCCCCCCCCTGTGAATGATGTTGTTGTGTGTGAATGATTGATGATGAATTGTTATGTGATGAATTGATGTGATTGAGTGTGTGATGATGAATGTGGATGAATGATTGAGTGTTGATGAATGAATGAATTGTTTTGTGTGAAGAAGTTGATGTGATGTGTGATGTGATGTTTATTGATTGATTGTGATGATATTGATGATGAATGTTGGAAGATGATTGTGATGTTTTGATGATGATGATTTGAATGATGTTGGATTGTTGATGATGAATTGTGTGATGATGAATGATGATTGTGTGTGAGATTGTTGTGATGATGATGTGTGTTGTAGATTTTTGAATTGAATGATGATGATATGTGTAATGTGAGTGTGAATGTGTGATGTTGTGAATGAAAATGAATTGATGTTTTTGTGTGTGTTGAATGAATTTGATTGAATTGTGTGTGTGATGTTGATGTGTGAATTGTGATTGTTTGTGATTGATTGTTTGTGAATGATGTGATGATTGTGTTTGAATGATGAGTGTGTGTGGATGTGATGAATGATGTGTGAGAATGAATGTTTGATGATGAATTTTGTGTTGTGATGTGAATTGTGATTGTGTGATGTGAATTGATGAATTGTTGATTTGTGTGTGAATAAATTTGATTAGAAATGATTGATGTTGTGTTTGGATGTATGTGATGAATGTATGTTGATGTTGAATTGTGATGTGTTGATGAGATGATGTGTTGTGAATTGTTGTGATGATGTTGTATGATGAATAAATTTGTTGTTGTGAATTGATGATTGATGAGATTGAATGTAGTTTGTGATGATTGAATTTGATTTTTGAAAGTTTTTTTGTGATTGTGTGTGTGTGATGATGATGATGAATGAATTGATTTTGTGATGTGATTTGGGGTTTGTTGAGTGGAATGTGATTGTTGTGATTTGAATTGATTGTTGATGATGTGAAGTGATGGTGATTTTGATGTTTTTGTTGTGTTTGATTTTTGTGTATGATGTGATTGGATTGATGAATGTGTGAATGGTGTGTGTGAATGAATGTGATGTTGATGATTGTATGAAGTTGAGCGGATGATTTTGTTGTGGAAATGAATGAATTGAATGATTGATATTGAATTGGTGATGTGAGATTTGTTGAATTGATTTGTGTGATGAATTGGAATGTATGTTGATGGTGATTGTTGATGATTTGATGATTGTGTGAATGTGATTGTTTGTGATGAATGAATGATGATGAATGATGATGATTTGAATGTGATGATGAAGGTGTGTGATTTATTGATTTGGATGAATGTGTTTGATGTATGTGATGTGTGATGAATTTGTTTGATGAATGTGTGATGAATTGATGATGTGTGATGTTGTGTGTGTTTGATTGTGAATGAATGAGTTTTTGATTGATTGTGAATGATGATTGATGAATGTTGAATGAAGATTTTGAATTGGATGTGTGAATGAATGTGAATGTGATTGATGAAAATGAATTGGAAATGATGAATTTGTGATTGTTGTGTGTGTTTTTGTGATGATGATGTGTGAAGCTGTTGATGAATTGTGAATGATGAATTTGTGATGATGAATGATGTTGATGATGTTGTTGATGAATGAATGTGAATTGAATTGTTGATGTTGTTGTGAGGTGATTGAATGATGAATGAATGTTGAGTGAATGTGAGTGTGTGATGAAATTTGTGTTTTTTGAATGTAAAATGATGTTGGTGTGTGATGTGGTTTTGTAAATTTGAATGGAATTTTTGTGTTTGATGTAATTTTTGGAATAAATGGATGTTTTGGTTGAAAGGATTGTTGTGTGTGTGATGATGTTGTTGTTGTGTGAACTTGAATTGATGATAGAATTTGAATTGAATGTTTATTGATGAATGTTTGTGAATGTGAATTGAATGAAATGTGATATTGAATGATTGATTTGTTGTGTGTGATGGGTTGATTTGTTGATGTTGAATTGTTTTTGGTGTTGATGTGTTGTGAGAATTGATGTGATGATGATTGATGAATTGTGATGAATTTGAATGATTGATGAATTGAAAATGTGAATGTTTGAAAAATTGTTGGAATTGATTGTGATGTGTGATGAATGTGTTTGATTGTTGTGATGATTGTGAATGTGTTTTTGATGTGTTGTTTTTGAATTGTTTGATGTGTTGTTGTGTTTGAATGTGGATTTGTTGAATTGAGGGTTGTTGTTGTGTTGATGAAGGTTGATGTTGTTGTGTGATGTGATGTTTTATGTAGGGAGAAGAAATAGAGAGAGAGAGAGAAAGAGAGAGAGAGAGAGAGAGACAAAAAGTGATATAGAAAGAGACAGAGACAGAGAAGAAAAGAGAGAGAGGGAAATGGTAGAATCAATAATAATAGATGCGAAAATTGCAAGCAAAAATGATAATAAAAGTTAACGAAAGAAGAGAAGGAAAAATGTAAATAAATAGATAAAGAAATGGAAAATAAATTGATAAACGAGGAGATAGGAAGACACATAAAGGAATGAAAGAAAAGAAGGATAAGTATATGTGATAGGTGTTATAAGAGAAAACACAAAGATAAAATAGAGGATGAGAAAGACAAACAAACACAACCAAATTAAATTAAAAAAAAAACATGGAAAAACATAAGAATTAAAAAAAAAAAAAACACGAAAACATAACAAAATAATGAATGAAGAATAAGGAAACGAAGAGCAAGAGAAAGAATATACAAAAAGGAGAAAATCAAAACAAAAAAAGAAACAACAACCAACCAAACAACCACACAAACAAACAAACAAATAATAAGACAAAAAAATACAAAAAAATACAAGAAACAAGAAACAAACCCACAGGTCACCTTTTCGCCATTAAGCCAAGGTCAGACAAAGGTCAAATCCTCCAGCGGGTCACAGCATGAGGCTGACTGTACTTAGCTCTGGCCAATAGTCAGGCTGTCAGTCACAAGATGCTATTAAGTCAGCAGCCGTGGCTATCTCGAGCAAGGGGCTGAGGGGCTGAGGGGCTGAGGGACTGAGGGGCTTAGGGTCTGTCTTAGCTGGTCTGATTCCTTGAGGTAATTTGGGTTTGGGTTTGGGTTCTCTTTCTCTTTCTCTCTCTCTGTCTCTCACTGTCTCTCTCTGTTTTGTCTGTTTCTGTGTCTTTCTGTTTATATGTCTCTGTCTATTTCTGTTCTGTTCTCTCTATTTTTCTCTCTCTCTGTATCTGTCTGTCATTGGTCTTTCTCTGTTTCCCAGTTCTATCTGTCGTCTGTATCTCTAGGGTTATCAATCTTCTAGGTCTTTGTTTCTATCACTTTCTCTCTTTGGGTTCTTCTTCTCTCTCTCCTCTCTCTACTCCTATTCTTTCTCTTGTCTGTGTTCTATTGTTTATTTGTTTCTGTCTGTTTCTGTTTTTTTTCCTGTATCTTTGGGTCTCTGTGTCTCTGTCTGTCTCTGTTTCTCTGTTTATGTCTTTGTCTCTGTCACTTTCTCTCTCTCTCTCTCTCTCTCTCTCTCTCTCTCTCTCTCTCTATCTATCTATATAACTGTCTATCTATTTATCTATACATCTATCTATCTATCTGTCTGTCTATCTATTCATTCAACTATATATATCTCTATATAAATATATATTTTTACTCACACACACACACACACAAACACACACACACACACACACACACACACACACACACACACCACACACACACACATATATATATAAATATATAATATATATTATATATATATATATTCTATATATATATATACACACATATATATATTATATATATATATATATATATATATATTTATATATGATATATATATATATAGACAGATAGATGGATAGAATAGATGGATAAGATAGATATAATACTATATCTATATATATATATAAAAAAATATATATATATATATATAATAATATTTATATATATTACATATATATATATATATTATTTAATATATATATATATATATATATATATATATATATATATATATACTCATATCCTGACGCATATACATATATACATATACACGATGCGTGTCTGTTTATGAGTCTATGTATATCCTCCTTCAATTAGAACTAACATATAATTCAAATACAAGACTAAAAGAATAACTAAATGAATGAATAAAACGTAAAAAAAAAAAAAAAAAAAAAATCTTGACTGAAGGATCTTACTAAGTAAACAATGATATTATGGATGCACGGGGCAGGGTAGGAGGATAGGGGGGGGGGAGGGTATTGGAGTGTTAAGGTGGGGGGGGGGAGATACAAGGGAGGGGTGGAGGGGATAGAAGGGATAGAGGGGGAGGGGGGGAGCGGGTGTCAGGATGGTTTAGATAGCCAATCAGATTTCTTGTCATCTCCATTATTTGATGCACTGGCAAGCAAGCACCCGGATCTAAGAAGAGAGAGAGAGAGAGAGAGAGAGAGAGAGAGAGAGAGAGAGAGAGAGAGAGAGAGAGAGAGAGAGAGAGAGAGAGAGAGAGAGAGAGAGAGAGAGAGAGAGAGAGAGAGAGAGAGAGAGAGACAGAGAGAGAGAGACAGAGACAGAGAGATAAAAAGAGAAAAGAGAGAGAGGGAGAGAGAGAGGGGGAGGGAGGGAGAGAGAGGCAGAGAGAGAGAGAGAGATAAAGAGAGAGAGATAGAGAGAGAGAGAGAGAGAGAGAGAGAGATGATGCGACGAGAGAGAGATGAGAGAGAGCAGAGAGAGAGAGGGAGAAGAGAGAGAGAAGAGAGAATAGCGGAGCGAGAGAGAGAGAGAGAGAGAGAGAGAGAGGGAGGGAGGGAGAGAGAGAGAGAGACAGAGACAGAGAGATAAAAAGAGAAAAGAGAGAGAGGGAGAGAGAGAGGGAGAGAGAGAGAGAGAGAGAGACAGAGAGAGAGGGAGAGAGAGAGAGAGAGAGAGAGAGAGAGAGAGAGAGAGAGAGAGAGAGAGAGAGAGAGAGGGAGGGAGGGAGAAAGAGAGAGAGAGATAGAGAGAGAGAGAGAAAATAAAAAGAATGAGTGACTGAGTAAAAGAGAGAGTGCGAGAAAGAAGGAAGGAAAGAAAGAAAGAAAAAAACATAGTGAGAGAGGGAGATACAAAAAAAGAAAAAAAAAAGAACGAAAGAAATATAGAAATAAAGGAAATAAAAGGAGAGAGAAAGCGACTAAGAGAGTAAGACAGACAGACAGACAGACAGAAGTAGACAGACAGATCACTAGACACAGCCAGACAGAAATAGACAGACAAACCTATTGAGGAAACAGAGCACCAAGAAGTCACGCTGCAATATTTTCAACAAAAGGAGAAAACACGTATTATGTTTATCTTTGTTTGTTTAGGAGAGGGATACCTTTGTCGGGACATGGGGGGGAGGGT
>NW_028234433.1:24508808-24513808 GCF_977035675.1 Penaeus japonicus
TGGAGAGGAAGGGGAGGTGGAGAGGAAGGGGAGGTGGAGAGGAAGGGGAGGTGGAGAGGAAGGGGAGGGGGAGAGGAAGGGGAGATCTGAGTCAGAGGTCAACGGGGAGGATGACAGAGGAAGGGGTGAGTGAGGGAGAGAGACATGGGAAATAGGGACGGTGAGTTAGCGGAGTCCCAGGATTATTTTAAAAATACCCTTTATTTTACAATAAATTTATAATATATCACTTTTGTCCCCCCCCCCCACCCCCCCCCCACCGTTGACCACACCTCACATTATGCTCCCCCCCCCCCCCCCCCCACCCACCGCGGGGGAAGGGAAGGGGGGAGTGCGGGAAGCGAGGGGAGGGGAAGGGGTGAGAGAGGAAAGGAGAAAGGGGGAAGGGGTGAGAAGGAAAGGAGAAAGGAGGAAGGGAGAGGAGGGGGAGGATGAGAGGAAGGGAGTGAGGGAGAGAGAGGAAAGGGCGAAGCAGGGGGAAGGGGAGAGAGAGGAAAGGGCGAAGGAGGGGGGAGGGGTAAGAGGAAAGGAGAAAGGGGGAAGGAGTGAGAGGGAAAGGAGAAAGGGGGAAGGAGTGAGAGGGAAAGGAGAAAGGGGGAAGGAGTGAGAGGGAAAGGAGAAAGGGGGAAGAGAGGGAAAGGAGAAAGGGGGGGAAAGGTCAAATAACTTCGCGTCGGAGGGCGGGGTATCTGCCGCTCGGTGCGGTCTATCGCGCTCTGATGGCGGGTAAAAGGGGGTTGTGACGCTTAAACCGTAGGTGCGGGAAGGCAGAGAGTAAATCAACGGGAAGAGGGGAAGGGAAGGAAACAGCACTCAGAGAGTCTCCGGGAACCGTCGATATCGAAGGGAAAAAAGCTCGAGTGCACATGAGGATAGGGAAAGGGAGATGCAGATGAGGGGTTGTAACGGGGTAAAGCGGGGATGCAAATATCACGTCTGCAACATGCAAATTAGTCCTTTAATGCGTTGAACATAATTTTTTAAAATCAAATTATTCATCATTATCCATCTACTCCATTTCTGATCTTTATATCTATCTACTTATTAATTTATCTATCCATCTATTTATTCATTTAGTTATTTAGATCATTCTTCACCAATTTCTATTCTTTACCTATTTTTCCTTTCTTATCTATTCCTTATCTATTTCTGTTCTTTACCTATTATCTATTATCTATCAATCTTTATCTACCATCTACTCAGAATACATCTATCAAACCCCTCTGACCTCTGACCTCTCCGGAAATCAAGGAAGGTCAAGCAGAAACCGAGGTCAGTCTTCATCACGTGACCCTGCTCCTCATTTTCGCCTCACAAAGAGAAAGAGAGGGAGAGGGAGAATGGGGAAGAAGTAGAAGGAAGTGATTGGGAAGAGAGGATGAAAGAAGAAAGGAGCAAGAGAACGGGGGAAGGGGAAGAAAAGAGAGAAGAGAAAAATAATAATTCTGAGTGATGGGAGAGAGGGAGGAGAGAAGAATAAGAAGATAAAGAGAGAAGGGAAAGAGGGGAAAGATTGAAGAGAAGCGGAGGAAAGTGGGAGAGGAGAGAAAAAGAAGAGAAAAAAAATAGAAGGAGAGAGGAAGTGCGCGGCGTGCGTGCGTGCGGGCGTGGAGAGTGTGGGCGTGAGTGCGTGAGAGAGGGCGAGTGGGTGTAGGGAATGAGTGGTTGAGGGGAGTGCGTGCGTGGGTATAGCGCGTGGGTGCGTGCGTGGGTGCGTGAGTGCGTGCGTGCGCAGTGGAGTCGCGTGCGATGTCTTTTTGGGGCCGAGAGCGTGGGCGCGGCTGGCGACGCTGCAGGGTGGGGGGGAGTGAGGAGGATGCTGATGCGGCTGGAGCAGGCTGCAGGCGGTCGTGAGCTGCGGCGGGGGCGGAGGCGGCGTGTGGGACAGGGGGATGAGGGGGCGGCGGCGGAGGAGAGAGAGGAGGTTGAGGCGGCGGCTCCGGAGCGGGCTGGGGCGGAGGAGAAGGCGACGTCTGCGTCGTATAGGGGGGGGCAGCTTGGGGCTGACGCAGGGGCTTGGCCGCAAGGCTAGCGATTCCGTGGGATGCTGAAGAGGCGGCGGCTACGGCGGGGTGCGGTGGGCGCGGGTGCGACTCCTCCGGCCCGCCGCAGAAGAAGCAGGGGAAAGCGGCAGTCCCCGCTGGCACCGCGGCCCCGGAGTGGCAGCAGTACGTCGGGCTCACCAGGCCCAGCCGCCGCCAGACTAGACTGGATTCCCCGGCCCCTTCCTCCGCCTAAATCTCATCCTTTCACCTCACTACCCCCGAATACTCCCCTTCGACGTGCTTACGCAGGCACCGGCGATGCTAGGTCCGCAGAGCGCTGCAGCTCGGCGCACACCCGGACAGTGCAACGCATGCACCCAGCCGCCTTCGGGCTCCCGGAGTACCTAGGTCAGTACAGCAGCCGCCGCCGACGGGCTTCAAGCAGGCGAAGCAAGAAGCAGAAGCGGCGAGGGACAGTCCAGAAGCCGACGGGCTCCGACAGGAAAAGAAGAAGCGGACGAGGCCACGAAGGAAAGAGAAGACACGAAGGTGCTCAGCTGGCCCCGCCGGGAAAGCGGCACTGACGAGGACGGGCAACGCCGACGACCGGGGACCGACGCCGCGGCACAAGCGCCGCAGGGCTCGGCAGGCCCCGACGCCGACGCAAGAGGCTCGTCAGCGCGGGGCACAGCAAAAGACGACGAAGAAGACGGGTCACGCCGACGCAGCGGCCGCCTCATCAACGCGCCACTGAACGGCGGGAGGGGGCGTCTGTGATCACTGGCAGCTGTAGGGGAGTGGTTTGCTGGGCGGGGTACGTGGGGTTTAGGTTGGGGGGGGGGAGAAGGCCTGAGGGGTGGGGGGGCGGGTGATGGGGGGGGAGGGTGGGGGGGGTGGGAGGGGGGGCAGGGGCGGGGAGGGGGGGGGTGGTGGTGGGGGGGGGGGGGTCGGAGGGGGGGACGGGGGGGGGGCGGCGGCGGAGGAAGGGATAGAGGGGTGTGGGGCGCGTGAGGGGGGGAATGGGGGGCGGGGCGGCGTGGGAGGGGGCGGGAGGGGGTGGGTGGCCGGAGTGGTGCAAGGAGGCGTGGGGGGGAGGAGGAGGGGAGAACCGGGTAGTGAAAGGAAGCCGACGCGGCAGAAGGAGTGCGGCAAGCGGACGAGCAAGGGAAGGAAAGAAGGGGGAGGAGAAGTCGTAGAGGTGGAGGAGGAGCCTAGCCCGCGACGGTGGAGAAGGAGTGAAAGGGAAGATAGGGAAGAATGCGAAGGGCGGCACGCGCGGGGAAGGAGCCACCCGGCACCGCTCGAGCAAACGGCGTCCACAGGGGCCGGCCAGCAAGGGAGGGGTGCGAGGCTTAAAAACCCCCGGAGCCGCAGACGCGGGAAGCGGAGGAGGCCGCGGACGAAGGCGGCCGCGGCCGCGCATTCGGGGATTGGGGAGGGAAGAGAACGGGGCGCGCCAGAAGGCAGCAGCGGCAACGGTAAGGAAGAGCGGCTGGCAAGAGGCGGGGAGACTAGAGTGGCACGGGGGCAGCGACGGAGAAGCCGACACGCTTTAGCAGCGGACGGAAAGGGGATGGTGGAAAGCGGCGAGGGGGAGGCCGCAGAGAGGCAGGATAAGATACGACGGACCGGCAGCGGCGGAAAGATACGAAGAGTCTGGAGGAGAGGAAAACAGACCGCTAGCCGCCGACCGCCGCCGAGGCCGGTCCGAGCGCCTTAGTCGCGCAATCGGCGAGGCCGGGACTCTGAAGAAGGAGAAAGCGGGGCAGCAAAGGCAGACGCCCGCGGAAGATACAAGCCGCGCCAACGCCCCAGCCGAAGAGGCAGGGCTACAGCAGCAGCAGAACCAGCAGGAGGCCCGCACGACCGCGTTTGGGAGAGCAAACGGCCGGAGGGGTAAGCAGACGAAAGAAGAGGGGGAAATACAGGCCGTAAGTGCACGTAGACGGCCGCGCCCGAAGCCTACGCACCGGCGCCGGAGAATCAGCACGGAAGCCGTTCCCCTCCGGCACGCAGCCTCCGCCTCATCCGCACTTTATTCTCCGCTGTACCCTCATCCTAGACGTCTCCGTTTCCCATCCTCCTCGGACTTTCCCGCTCCTCCTCCATTCCTCTCCTCCCCCTCCTCCTCCTCCCCCTTTTATCTCCTCTTCTTCCTCCTCCACTCCCCTCCTCCTCCTCCTCTTTTCCCCTCCTCCTCCCCCCCTCCTCTTCCTCCTCCTCCTCCCTTCACCTCCTCCACCCTACCTTCGCCGCATGGTTCCTTACCTCCGTTATTGATAGCCTGTGTCGGGGTTGTTGACACAGACCCTCGTTATGCTGTGTTCCTCACACGCTCTCGGTAGTCAGCCGTTGGCTAGCCGTTAGTCAGCGCTGATGATGGTGCTGGAAGCGGCTGACAACACCTCTTAGTTGTTGGGAGGTTGGTTTGGGAGGTTTTGTTAGGGGGTGAGTGCTGGTTGGGGTTGGGGGAGGGGTTTTGGGGTGGGGGGGGGTTGGGTTTTTTGGGGTGGTGGGTGGAGTTGGGGGGTGGAGTTGGGGTTTTGGGGTGGGGGGGATGGGTGGTGGTGGGTTTGGGGGGTTGGTAGGGGGTTTGTTTCCCTCGGTGTTGGAAATCTTTCCTCGATTATTGGTGATTGACAACATCTTTTCTTTTCATTATCGAATGGGTATTTCCCTCGGTGTTGGAAAATCCTTGACAACTGACGACTGACAACATTTATCCAATCGGAGGATTCTGTGTGATGTTGGAATGACTTACAACCGCTTGCCAACACCTTCACACAATTGTTGGCAATTTCAATAAAGACGACCCGACTGACACCACTGACAACTGACAACACCGAAATAACACCTTCCCACCTTCGTTGTGTTTTGGGAATTTTGTTCGTGGTGACCTTCGGGTCGGAGGTCAAGTTAGCTCCTAATCCCGAGGTTCAACAGCTATTTGTAATGTTGTTCAGCCGCTTCCTCGCTCCTCCTCCTTCTCTCTCTCTCTCTCTCTCTTCTCTCTCT
>NW_028234433.1:24516308-24533808 GCF_977035675.1 Penaeus japonicus
CTCTCTCTCTCTCTCTCTCTCTCTCTCTCTTTCTCTCTCTCTCTCTCTCTCTTCCTTTGAATACATTCATCATCAGATTAATCAGCTGTTCGACCTTCCATCTTTCGAATCAGCTGATTAACAGTAATAAGAACAGCTGGGTTTAGATGATTAACAATTTAAATAAAAATGACAACAATTATGATAGTGTCTTTGACGGGGTAATTATGACTATGATATCAATAGCATCCTTATCAACAGCAACCAAATTTGCAACAATTATAATAGCACCATCAACACTGATTTCAACAGATGATAACAAAAGAAGCGATAGATAACAGCGATAAACAACAGAAATCAAAATCATCATCATCACCATCACCATACAACACCATCATCACAATACATTATTATCAACGCTACTAGCACCAAACACCATCATCACAACAAAACCACAACACCATCACCACCATTCACACCACAAAACACCGCAATCAACCACCATTCCCATAAAACACCATACACCGCCATACACCATCATCACCATACCCACCACAAAATATCACCATCACCAAGAACCAACGCCTCCCACCACCACCATGATCAACCAAATTCACCACCAATCACCATCAACACCATCACCACAAAATAACAGCAATACAACCAACCAACACCACTAAACACCAGCTACCACCATTAACTAACACAGACCAACACAACCATAACCAACACCACTAACCAAACACCAAACGCCACCACAAAATAACACCAGTAACCAACCAAACACCACCACCCAAACACCACCCAACCAACACCACAACCAACCAAACACCACCACCAACCAAACAACACCAACCAAACACCACCAACCAAACACCACCCAACCAACACCACAACCAACCAAACACCACCCACCACCCAACCAACACCACCACTCAACCAACACCACAACCAACCAAACACCACCACTCAACCAAACACCGCCACCAACCAAACAACACCACCCAACCAACACCAACCACCAATAGCCCAAGACGCGGTTGTATTCCCTCTCCACGTAATGCAATTATCACTGACGTTTAATACCATTACGGGTGTTATGCTCTGTGTGACACCTCCTCCTTCACTCGCTATCACTCGAGGTGGAGTGTGAGTGGAGGGATGGGGGTGGGGGATGGGGTAAGGGTGGTAGGTGAAGGGGGAGGGATGGGGGTGGAGGGTGAGTTGAGGGGGGGAGGGAGGGGAGGGATGGTAGGTGGAGGTGGAGGGTGAGGGAGGGGAGGGGAGGGGGAGGGAGGGGATGTGGAGGGGGAGGGAGGGGATGTGGAGGGTGAGGGAGGGGTGGAAGGAGGGAAGGTGGGGTGGAGGAGGAGGATGTAGAGGGTGGGAGGAGGGAAGGTGGGTAGGATGGGGTGGAGGGTGGAGGAGGATAAGAGGGGGTGGAGGGTGGAGGAGAGGGTGGAGAAGGAGAAAGGAAGGGGGTATAGGATGAAGAAGGGAAGAGGAGGGGAGAAGGAGGGAAAGACGGGGGGAGGGGGTAATAGAGTAGGGAAGGGGAGGAGGAGATGAAGGAATAGGGAGAGGGGTTGAAGAGGAGGGAAGGGGAGGGAGGAGGAGGGAAGGGAGAGAAAGGAGGGAATGGAAGGAAAAGGGAAGCTGGGGGAGGAAAAAAGAGAGGAGGAGAGGAGTGAAGAAGGAAGGAGGAAGAGAAGGGAAGATAAGATAAGAAGGGAGTGGAGTGAGAATGAAAACAGAAGGAGAAAGCAGGAGAAGCAGAAGATAAAACAAGAGAAGGGAAGAAGTAAAGAAAAGAAATAGAAAAAGAAAGAATGAAAAGATGAAGAGAAAGATAGAGATGAGAGGAAGGAAAGGAAGAAGAAATAAAGAGGGAAAAAGAAAAGAAAATGAGGAAAGGGAGAGGATAAAGGAAGCAGCAAAGAAGAAATGAAGAAGGAATAGGCAGGAAGAAAGGGTGCCTAGGTGGGAGGAGAGAGAGAAAAAAGAAAGGAAGAGGAAGGAGGAAGCAAAAAAAAAAAAAGAAAAAAAAAGAAAAAAAAAAGAAAAAAAAAGATAGGAGAGAGAGAGAGAGAGAGAGAGAGAGAGAGAGAGAGAGAGAGAGAGAGAGAGAGAGAGAGAGAGAGAGAGAGAGAGAGAGAGAGAGAGAGAGAGAGAGAGAGAGTATGAAAGAGAGAGACAGACAAAATAAAGAGATAGATAGAAAAAGAAAGAGAGAAAAAAAAATAGATAGATACAGAAAGAGCTAGAAAGAGAGAGAGAGAGAGAGAGAGAGAGAGAGAGAGAGAGAGAGAGAGAGAGAGAGAGAGAGAGAGAGAGAGAGAGAGAGAGAGAGAGAGAGAGAGAGAGAGAGAGAGAGAGAGACAGAGAGAGAGAGAGAGAGAGAGAGAGAGAGAGAGAGAGAGAGAGAGAGAGAGAGAGAGAAGCAAGAGAGGGGAAGAGAAGAAAGGAGATTTGGGAAGCTTACAGATAGAGGGGAGACGAACAGTTCGAGATGTTTGGCAGAGAGGATGGAGATAAGAGAGGGGAGAGGGTGGGTGGGTGGGTCTGGGAGCGGGGTGGGGGGTGGGGCGGGGGTGGTGGTGTGCTGAAGGAAGTAAGACCCTAAGCACCAGGATCTGTCAAATAGATATCTATTTATTTCACTTTAGATCAGAAACAGACAGATACATGAATAAATAGATACATACATTACATATACATACATATGTGTATGTGCGTGTGTGTTTGTATATATGTATAATATATATATATATATATATATATAATAACTAGTAAAACTTATTATATATATATATATATATACATATAGGTATTATAGATATAATATATATATATAATAATATATATATATATATATATAATAGTATATATTATATATATATGGTATATGTAGTAGGGGGTATACGTATACATACTAGCATAATTGGGAGTTCTACATATATATATAAATATATATATATTATATATATATAATATATTATATATATATAGTATATAATATAATGTATCTGTAGCAATCATAATACATACAATACATACATATACATTTTATATATATATAATTATATATATATAATATATATATATATATATATATATATCATAATATATATATATATATATGCGTGTGTGTGTGTGTCCCATTTCCCTCTTCGTTTCTCTCTTCTCTTCTGCCTTCTCACTCCCCCCCCCTTCTCATCTACTCTCTCTCTCATCTCTCTCCTCGCTCGTCTCTCGTCTCTCTCTCTCTCTCTCTTTCCACTGTCTTTTGCCCCGGCCCTATTCCCGGTGTCTCCTTAAGGCTGAGATAAGTGACAACCTGCCAATACCGCACACGGGAAGAAGGGGGGAAGGGGGAGGGAGGAAGAGAGAGAGGGGGAGGGAGGGAAAGAGGAAGAGGGGGAGGGAGGAGGGAGGAAGAGGGAGGTGGAGGGAGAGGGGTAGGTGGAGGGGAGAGGGGTAGGGAGGAAGAGGGGGAGGTGGAGGGAGAGGTGGAGGTGGAAGGAAAGGGGGAGTGGGGAGGGAGGAAGAGGGGGAATGGGGAGGAAGAGGGGGAGTGGGGAGGAAGAGGGGGAGTGGGGAGGGGGTATGAACTGGAACAAGAGCGGTTGTAAGGTAGGGAGAAGGGGGAGGGGGGGAGGTAGGTGAGGGGGGAGTGAAGGCTGGCACCGTGTCAAAGTGGCTATCATACTTACTTGCAGGAATGGAGTGGTTGGGGAAAGAGGGGAGGGAGGGAGGAGGGAAGGGGGGAAGGGAGGGACGGAGGGAGGGAGGGAGGGAGGAGAGGAGGATGGAAGGGAGGAAGGGAGAGAGGAGGGGAAGGGAGGGAGGGAGGGAGGAGGGAAGGGAGGGAGTGGGGAAGGGAGGGACGGAGGAAGAGAAGGACGGAGGGAGGGAGGAGGGAAGGGAGGGAGGTTTGGAGAGAAGAAGGAAGGGAGTTAGGTGAGGGAGTAGAAAGGAAGGAAGGAGTTGGGTGAGGGGGGAGGGGAGAGAGTAGGGGAAAGGGAGGAGAGGTGAGAAAGGGTGGAGTGGTGGGGGTGACGAAGGGGGGAGGAAGGGTTGGAGAGAGTAGGATACGGTACGGTACGAAGGAGGAGAGAGAGAGAGAGATAAAAAGGAGAAAGGGAGTGAAAGAGACAAATGAGAGAAAGTTATGAAGGAGGAGAGGGTATGAAGGAGAGAAAGGAGGAAGGTAGGAGGGATATTAATAAAGGGAGGAAGTGAGGGAAAGTTAAGGAGAAGAAAGGAAGGAGGGAAGGAGGAAACCAGAGAAAGGAGGGAAGGAGGGAAGAAAGAGAAAGGGATAGAGGGAAAGGAGGATCAGTAGAAGGGATATTGATAGAAAGAGGGAAGAAAGAGAAAGAGATAAAGGGAAAGATGGATAAATAGAAGGGATATTGATAGAGGGTGTGAGAGAAAGAGAATAATCAAAGGAGGGAAGGAGGGAGAGAAAAAGAGATGGAGAGAAAGCCGAAGGATTGGAGAGAAAGAGAATAGACAGAGAAAGTTAAGATGGTGGAAGCCAAAGGAACAGGGATGAGAAAGAGTAAGAGAAAGAGGAAGAGAAAATGAAAGAGAGAAAGAGAAAAAGAAAGAGAAAGAGAAGAAAAAGTTAAAGAAAGAAAAATAGAAAGATAGATAAAGCGATAGTGAATAAAACCAAACAAACAAAATGATAATTTGCAATGAAAATAATAATAATAATAATAATAATGATAAAATATCAGACGAGGAAAAAAAATAAAAAGAATAGCGTGTTAACTTCTGGTAACGTTGGTGTTTGTACCCAATGACCTCTAGTGCCATCTCCCCCTCCCCTCTCCTCCCCTCCCCTCCCCTCTCATATCCTTCCTCTGTTCTTCCAACCTCTTCCCTAACCCCTCCCCTCCCCCCCTTTTACCTGTTTCCCCTCCCCTCTTCCCGCTCTGAGGTGCTCTCTCCCCTCCTCCCTCCCCTTCCCTAGCCCATATCCCCTCTAATGCCCTAGGATCTCTCCTCTCCTACCCCCCCTCCCCCCTTCTTGTCCCTTCCCTATCCCCCTTTCCCCTCACTCGGCTCCCCTCCCCTCCTGCTTTTTTCTCTCCTAGCTGCCCCCTCTTTTATCTTATCACTTTCCCCTCTTTTAGTCCTTTCCTTCTCCCCTCCCTTTCAATAACACACGTTCCTTCTCCTTTCCCTCCCCTCTCTCCCCCCACATCCCCCTAAGTTTCTTTGTCTAAGTTCCTTCTTATCCTTCTCTAAGCTCACATTCCCCTCTTTTCCCCTCTTCTCTAACCTCCTCCTCCTCCTCCTCTATCCTCTCCACTTCTCTTAATTCCTCCCTCGTTTTCTCTGTCTCCCCCCCCTCCCTCCCTTTTTTCCCCTCTCCCTTGTTCCCCCCATCTTCCACCCCTCATTCTTCTAATCTCCTCCATTCTCTTCACCCAACTTCGTTTTCCCCTTTTCCTAATCTCTTCCCGTCTCCCTAACTCCCCCCCCCCTACCCTCTCTCCACCTGCCCCCCCCCCCATTTTCTTTCTCCATTTCCCAGCTTTTCAGTTCTTCATTTTCTACCCCTCCCCCCCCACCCCACCCCCATCACTTCCACCCTCCTTCCTCCCCCACTCTATTCTCCCTCTTCTCTTCCTCCCCACCTTACTCTCTTTTCCCCATCCTGCCTTCTCTTCTCCCCTCCTCCCAATCTTACTTTCTCTCCTCCCCTTTTTCCTCCTCCCCTCCCCCCTCCCCGCCTGTCCACCCTTTCTCCCCATCAATACCCTTCAATACCTCCCATCTATTCACACCCTATCTAACCTTCCCCTCTCTCCTCCCCTCCTCCTCCCCTCCTCTCCTCCCCGCCCTCCCTTCCATCCAAACCCTACCTCCATCTCCTCCTCCCCTCCTCTCCTCCTTCCCATCCATCCATCCTCCTCCCCATCCTTTTTCCCATCCATACCCTACCTCACCTCCTTTCCTCCCACCCTACCTCCCCTCCTCCTCCCTATCCACCTCTCCTCCCATCCTCCTTCCCTCCTCTCCTCCCCACCCTACCTCCCCTTCTCCTCTCTATCCACTTCTCCTCCCCTCCTCCTTCCTTCCTCTCCTCCCCATCCTACCTCCACACTTCCTCCCAATTCATTCCCACCCTACCTCCCCCCTATCCCTATAATCCATCCCTCCCCCTCCCCTCCTTCCCTCCTCTCCCCCCTCTCCCTACAATCCATCCCTCCCCCTCCCCTCCTCGTCCCCTCCTCCCCCCCCCTTTCCACCCTCTCCTCCCTTTCCACCCTCTCCCTCCCCCCTTTCCCCCCTCCCCACCCTCTCCCTCCCCTCCTCCCTCTCCCCCCTCTCCCCCCTCACTCCCCCCAAAAAAAATCGCTCCCCAAAATCGCTCCCCAGAGATCAGACAAAGAGTGATCGGATACTCTCCCTCCCTCCCCCTCAGTCTGGATTTCGTCTGATGGAATTTCTCGCTCTGTTTGCCCTCAGATTAGACTGTTTACTGTCGAGATTTTTTTTTTGGGGGGGTGGGGGGGTAGGGGTGGTGGGTGGGAGAAGGATAGGGGGTGGGGTGGATTGTGTGTTTGTGAGAATGTGTGTGCTTCTGTGCTTGTGTATGTATGTATTTGTGTATATGTGTGTAGTGCATGTGTGTTGTGTGTGTGTGAGTGTGTGTGTGTGTGTAGTGTGTGTGTGTGTTTGTGTGTGTGTGGGTGTGTCTGTGGTTTTGTTTGTTTGTATGTTTGAATGAGTGTGTGTGATTATTTTTGCTTTTCCTTCTTTTCTCTTTCTGTCTCGCTATATATCACTTCATCTCTCTCCTTCTCTTCTTGAATTTATCATCAACAGCCATCTCTCTCTCTCTCTCTCATCAACTTCGCTCTCATCTCCTCCATCTCTCCTCCTCTCATCTCGTCTCTCCCTTCAACCTTGTATCCTCTACCATTCCCCCCCTCTCTTTCCCCCTCTTCCTCCTTGCGGTCCACTTCCTCTCTCCATTCATTCTCCAATTCCTAACATCTCTCTCTCCTACCTCTCTCTCTCTCTCTCTCTCCGCTTTCTTTCTCTCTCACACACACACACACATACACACACGTACTCCCCCCCCCCCCCCCCCAAAAAAAAAAAAAAAAAAAAAAAAAAAAAAAAAAAAAAAAAAAAAAAAAATATATATATATATATATAATATATATATATATATATACATACACATATATATATATATATATATATATATATTATATATATATGTAAATAAATATATATATATATAATATTATATTATCATATAGTACATACACATATATATATATATATATGTATATGTATATATATATATATATATATATATATATATATATATATAATAATAATAATAATAATAATAATAAAATAAAATAAATACAAAAAAATAAAATAATCATGCATAAAAAAACAGCAACAATAAAAAAACTAAGCAAAATTCAAAACAAAAGTCCACCCAAACCCAGGTCACAAAACGAAAAAACAAACAAACAAACAAGTAGCGCCCAGGACGTCAAAATAGAGTGACAGACTACAAAGACCTTTTCCTTTCGATAGATATATCTATTCCCTGGCGATCCTCTCTCTCTCCCCCCCCCCCACCCCCCTGTCGCAGGAACCCCTCGAGCTCGGGAACAGGTCCTTCGTAAGTCGATTGAATTTTCTGGTCACTTTGAGATAAGAGGTCTCACGGAAAGGTCTTACTTTTATCTCGCCTTCTTGCTCTGTCTTACTCTTTTTCTTTCTCTTTCTCTCTCTCTTGTCTGTCTGTTTGTCCTTTTTTTTTCTTTCTGTTTCTCTCTTTTGTCTGTGTGTTTGTCTTTTTACTTTTTTTTTGTTTGTTTGTTTGTTCGGCTGTCTCTTTCTCTCTTTCTCTTTCCCTCAGCTTTCTCTCTCCCCCTCTCTCCCCTCTTATATCCATTCCTTTTTTTTTTTTTTTTTTTTTTATTTTTTTTTCCTTTCTCCTTTCTTCTCTCTCATTGTCTGTCTGTTTGTATTTTTTGTATTATCCTTGGTTTTTTTTCTCCTGGGGGTCTTCGGACTGTCTTTCTCTCTTTCTCTTTCTATTTCTCTCTTTCTCTTGTTTCTTTCTTATGTCTCTTTCTCTTTCTTTCTCTTTCGCTTTCGCTTTCTCTCTCTCTCTCTCTCTCTCTCTCTCTCTCTCTCTCTCTCTCTCTCTCTCTCTCGGTCCTCGTCTCTCCTCTCATCTCTCTCTCCTCGTCTCTTCTCTCCACTCCTCTCCTCTCTCTCCTTTCTCTCATCTCTCTCTCTCATTCTCTGCCCATCTCACTCTCTCTCTCTCTCTCTCTCTCTCTCTCTTTCTCTCTCTTTCTGTCTCTCCAGCCTTGTTTCCTCAGACTTGTAATGGGGTGATAAAAGTCTACGGGGTAGAAGGCCCGTATTCGGGTGTATCTACTGCTGTCATCATGCTCTTTCTCTCTCTCTCTCTCTCTCTCTCTCTCTCTCTCTCTCTCTCTCTCTCTCTCTCTCTCTCTCTCTCTCTCCATTCTCCTCCTTCGCGTCTCTCCTCTCCTCTCTCCCTCTATCTAGCTATCTAATCTATCCACTGCACTCCTCCTCTCGTTCCCCCTCTATCTCTCTCTTTCTCTCTCTCCATCCCTTTCCCTCCCTCCCTCTTCCTCCCTCCCTCCCTCCCTCCCCCTGCCCTCCTCCCCTCCTCCCCTCCTCTCTCCCTCCCTCGTCCTACCTCCTTCCCCCTCCCCTCAGCCCCTACCGTACCTGCGTGACACCACATATGCGATTATGTCCACCCACATAAGCGCTTCTGTATGTGCGTTTACCAGCATATCCAACCACATATACATACACACACATGTAATAAACCTGTTTATGTGCCGTGCCACTGCTTGCACACACATGCACAAGGTTGTTCATGCATTGCAGTGCAAGCAAACTTATATTCCTTCCCAAGAATGACATTTCCATTATAAGTGTTTCCGGTTAGCTGGGACCAAGTCGAGATTCTTGTTCTTAAGAATAACTTAAGAACAAGTTGGACGTTAAGGTGATGTGGATTTACATGTGGTGATGAGGTGGGTGAGTGATGGATGAGTGAGTGAATGAATGTATGGATTAGTTTGTGGATGGATGAATTAATGTATGTATGTTTATGAATTAGTTTTTTTTTATAGATAGATAGATGGATGAATAAATAGATAGATTTTAATTGTTGAATTTTTGGATAGATGGGTAGACATATGAATGAATGGGTAAATGGAGAAATTATGATGAGTGAATGGATAGATGTTTATGGATAAATACTTAAATAAGTAATTAATGAATATGGTAAGTTAATAAATGATTGAATAGCAGAATGACGACTATATATATATTCATAGATAGATAGATAGATAGATAGATATAAGAATAAAGTGTTAAGTGAAAAATAAGTACAGTGAATCGATAGACAGATAGACAAGTAAATGGATAAAGAAGAGATAAAGAATAAATAACTAAACCCATCCACAAACACACACACACTCACACAACCCCCCAACCCCCCCTCCCACCCACACCCCAATTACACTCACACCCCCACACCCACACTCACCCTATACCCCCATCACACCCACACCCTCACCCACCCTTCCCCCACTCTACCCCCAACACCCTCACCCCTTACCCCCCTCATACACCCCCAACACCCTCACCCCTTACCCCTCCCCCACCCTTACCCCTTATCCCTTACCCCTCCCCCACCATCACCCATTACCCCCCACACCCACCCCACCCTATCCCCTCATCACATCCCTGCCATACCACCCATCCCCAACACCCCCACCCTCACCCCGCACCCCAACACCCATATCACATCCCTCCCACCCCCACCCCTTACCCCCAACCCACCCCAACACCCCCACCTAACCCCCACCCCTAACCCACCCAACACCCTCCCCCTTACCCCAACACCCTCACCCCTTAACCCCCCAACACCCTTCCCCCTCCCCCAACACCCCCAACACCCCCACCCTCCCCCCCTACCCCCCAACACCCTCACCCCCAACACCCTCCCACCCCCCCCATCACACCCTCCCCCCCTCCCCCAACACCCTTCCCCCTCCCCCAACACCCCCACACCCTTCCCTCACCCCACCCCTCCCCCATCACACCCTCACCCCTTACCCCCCTCATACCCCCAACACCCTCACCCCCAACACCCCTCCCCTCACCCCTACCCCCCCCCCCACTTTACCCCCCAACACCCCCTATCCCCCAACACTTTCACCCCTCACCCCTTACCCCCCCCATCACACCCCAACACCCCACCCCTCACCCCTCACCCCTACCACCCAACACCCCCAACACCCTCCCCCCCCTCCCCCCTCCCCCAACACCCCTCACCCCTTCCCCCCCAACACCCATCACACCCCCACCCTCTCACACCCGTAACACCAAGGTCCAAAGCCGTAAAGAATCGGAGGAGGAGTTCGTAGCGAGCGCGAGCGTGATCGACCCAAGAAATAGCACTGATTTCACACGCCACCCGAGGACCATCTCGTGCTCCTCCGATCTGCATCAGAATTGCAACGGAATCTGAATCGGGATCGTGCTACGCGATGCAACAACGGAGGGGGATCTGCGATGGGGACTGTTTTGTCATCTGTCTGCTTTTTTTTTTTTTGGATGGGGGGGGGAGGGGAGGGGGAGTGAGGAGGAGGGGGAGGGATGGGAAGGGGGGAGGGGGAGGAGGATGAGGGGATAGGAGGAAGAGGAGGAGGGAAGGAGGAGGAGGAGGAGAGGGAGGAAGAGGAGGAGGAGGAGGGGGAAAAGGAGAGGAGGAGGAGGAAAAAGGTTTTTTATTTCTTAAAGTTTCATGTTTCCTTTTCATCATTTTCTTCTTATCTTTCTTTCTTTTTTATCTTCCGGTCTATCTATTTCTTCATTGATGTCTCTTTTATGTTTGTTATTTTCATGCTTTTTTTCTTACTCTTATTCTTATTCTTATTTCTCTCTCTCTCTCTCTCTCTCTCTCTCTCTCTCTCTCTCTCTCTCTCTCTCTCTCTCTCTCTCTCTCTCTCTCTCTCTCTCTCTCTCGGTCTCTCCCATCTCTCTCTCTCTCTCTTCTCTCTCTCCCTCGCTCTCTCAGTCTCTCTCACTCCTCTCTCCGCGCGTCTCCCTCTCTCTCGATCTCTCAGTTCTCATTCTCTTTCTCAACCCCCTCTCTTCGTCTTCTCTCTCTCTCCTCGCTTTCCTCTCTCTTCCTCTCTCTCTCTCCTCTCTCTCGCTCTCTTCCTCTTCTCTCCTCTCTACACGTCCTCCTCTCTCTCTCCTCTTTCTCTCTCTTTCTCCCTCTTTCTCTCTCTCCTCTCTCTCTCTTTCTCTCACTCTTTCTCTCTCTCCTCTCTCACTCTTTCTCTCTCTCCTCTCTCTCTCTTTCTCTCTCTCCTCTCTCTCTCTTTCTCTCTCTCCTCTCTCTCTCTCTCTTTCCCTCTCTCTCTCTCCTTCTCTCTCTCTCCTTATCCTCTCTCTCTCTTATCCTCTCGCTCTCTCTCTCTCACAATCTCTCTCCCTCTCTAACTTCCTCTCTCTCTCTCTCTCCCATTCCTCTCTCTTTCTCTTTCTCTCTCTCCACTCTCCTCCTCTCGTCTCCCTCTCTCTGCTCTCTCTCTCTTCTCTCTCTCTCGTCTCCTCTCTCTCTCTCTCTTCCGCCTCTCTAAAGCTCCTCTCTTTCCTCTCTCTCTCTCTCTCTCTCATCATCTCTCTCTTGCTCTCTTCTCTCCCTGCTCGTCTCTCTCCTTCTCTCCGTCTCTCTCTTCTCTTCTCTCTCTCTCACTCTCTCTCGTCTCTCCCTCTTACTCTCTCTCTTTCTCTCGTTTTCTCTCATTCTCTCTCTCTCCTCTCTCTCTCTCTCTCCTTCTCCTCTCTACCATCACTCTCTCTCTCGCTCTCTCTCATCTCTCTCTCCTCTCTCTCTCTCTCTCCTCTCCTCTCCTAAATCCGTATCTCTTGTATATATATTAAGTATATATAAGTATATATATATATATATATATATATTTCTCTTCTTCACCTATATCTTTATATATCTCTCTCTCTTTATCTATCTATCTAACCATCCATCCCCCATCCCTCCCTCTCTCCCTCTCTCCCTCCCTCCCTCCCTCCATCCATCCATCCATCCCTTTCTCTTTCTCTCTCTTCCTCCTCCCTTTCTCTTTCTCTCTTTTCTCCCCTTTTCTCTTTCTCTCTCTTCCTCCTCCCTTTCTCTATCTCTCTTTTCTCCCCTTTTCTCTTTCTCTCTCCCCTCCCCCCCTTCCATCTTTCTCTCTCTTCTCCTTCCTCCCCTCCATCCATCCCTTCCCCCCCCCTTCCTCTTTCTCTCCCCCCCTCCCCCCTCCCCATCCCCCTCTTCCTCTTTCTTCCTCCCTCCTCCCCCCCATCCATCCCTCCCCCCCCTTCCTCTTTCTCTCTCTTCTCCCTCCTCCCCCCCATCCATCCCTTCCCCCCCCCCTTCCTCTTTCCCTTTCCCCCCCTCCCCTCCCAACCTCCCCTTCTCTCGTCTCACCTCCTCCCCCCCCATTCCCCCCCGCCCTTTCCTCTTCTCTCTCTTCTCCCGCATCCTCATCCCCATCCCTCCCTCCCCCCACTTCCTCTCTCCCTCCTCCCCGTGACCATCCCTCCCTTCCCCCCCCCCCCTTCCTCTTTCTCTCTCTTCTCCCTCCTCCCCTCCATCCGCACAAAATCCATCAAACCCTTTCCTCCCCAACACCCACGCTTCTTCTTTCTAACCCTCTTTCCCCTCCTCCCCCCCATCCATCACCTCCCCCCCCCCCTTCCTCTTTCACTCTCGCTCCTCTCCCTCCATCCGCATCCTTTCCTCTCCCCCCCCCCATCCTCCCCCCCTCCCTCCCCCCCCCCTCCCCTTCCCCCCTCCCTCTCCTCTCCCCCCCCCCCTACTCCCCCCCCCCCCCCTCTCCTCACCCCCCTCCCTCCCCCTCCATCCCCCTCCCCCGCCCCCCGGTTTCCCTCACCCCCTCTCCCCCCCCGCCCCCCCCCCCCACCCCATCCCCCTTCCCCCCCTCTCCGTCCCCCCCCCCTCCCCCTCCCCCCCCCCCCCTCCGCCCCCCCCCCCCTCTTTTCCCTCTCCCCCCCCCTCCCTTCCTTTTGGTTTTGATTTCCCCCGCGTTTCCCCCCCCCCCCCCCCCCCCCCCCCCCACCCCTCCCTCTCCCCCTCCCCCTCCCCCCCCCCCCCCCCCCCCCCCCCTCCTCCCCCCCTTCCCCCCCCCCCCCCCCCCCCCCCCCCCCCCCCCCCTCCTCCCCCCCCCCCCCCCCCCCCCCTTCCTCCCCCCCCCCCCTCCCCCCCCCCCCCCCCCCCCCCCCCCCTCCCTCCCCCCCCCCTCCCCTCCCCTCCCCCCCCCCCCCCCCTCCCTCCCCCCCTTCTCCCCCCCCCTCCCCCTCTTTTTTTCTCTCCCCCCCCTCCCCTTTCCCCCCCCCCCTCCCCCTCCCCTCCCCTCTTCCTTCCCCCCCCCCCCTCCCCCCCCCCCCCCCCCCCCCCCCCCCTCCCCCCCCCCCCCCCCCCCCCCTCCCCCCCCCCCCTCCCCTCCCTCCCCCCCCCCCCCCCCCCCCCCCCCCCTCCCCTCCCCCCCCCCCCCTCCCCCCCCCCTCCCCCCCCCCCCCCCCCCTCCCTCCCCCCCCCCCCCCCCCTTCCCCCCCCCCCCTCCCCCCCCCCCCCCCCGCTCCCCCCCCCCCCCCCTTCCCTCCCCCCCCCCTTCCTCCCCCAACCCCCCCTCCCCTCCCCGCTTCCCCCCCCCCCCCCCCCCCCCCCCCCCCCCCCCCCCTCCCCCTCTTTTCCCCTCCCCCCCCCCCCCCCGCCATCCTCCCCCTTGTCCCCCCCCCCCCCCCCTTACCCTTTCCCCCCCCTTTCCCCCCCCCCCCCTTCCCCCCCCCCACCCCCCCCCCCCCCCCCCCTCCTTTTCCCCCCTTTTCCCCCCCCCTTTTTTCCCCCCCACCCTCCCCCCTTCCTTCTCGCCCTCCCCCCCCCCACCCCCTACGCACCCCCCCCCCCCCCGGCCCCGCCCCCCCCTCCCCCCCCTTCAAACCCCCCCTTCCCCTTCCCTACAAACCGTCCCCCCCAACGTCCCCCCCCCCCCCCCGCCCCCCCCCTCCCCCTCACGCCATTCCCCCCCCCCCCCCCCCTACGCTCACACCCCTCCCCCCACCCCGTTTTCCCCCCCCCTCCTGCTTTTCCCCCCCCCCACCCCCCCCCCCTTTACACCCATTTTCCCCCCCTTTCTTCCCCCGTTCCTTTTACTCCCCCCTCCTTCCCCTTCCCCATTTCCCCCCCCCGGCCCCTCCCCCCCCCCCCATACCCCCATCCCCCCCCCCTTCCTCCCCTTGGTTTCCCCACCCACTTCAACCCCCCCCCCCCCCCCCTTTTCCCTTTTTCCTCCCCCCCCCCCCACCCCCCCCCGCCACCCCCCCCCCATCCCCCAGACCCCTCCCCCCTTCACCCCCCCCCCCCTTCCCCCCCCCGCTATTGCTTTTTTCCCCGGCTTTTCTCTCTCTTTTCCCCTCCCCAACCCCCCCCAGCCCCATCTACATAGAAAAACGCATCCCCCCCCCCCCCCCCCCCTTCCGCCCCCCCTGGCTGTCCCCCCCCCCCCATACACCCCCCAAAAACCCCCTCGTCCCCAAAAACCAACCCCCCTCCCCCCTACCCCCCCCCCCCCCCCCTTCCTCCCCCCCATCCCCCCCAGCCCCCTCCCCCTTCCCTTGTCCGAACAATCCCCCCCCCCCCCCCCCCCATGCCCTCCCCCCTCCCTCCTCCCCCCCCCCCTTTCCCTCCCCCCCCCCCCCCCCCCTCCCCCCCCCCCCCCCCCCCCCCCCCCCCCCCCCCCCCTCCCCCTCCCCCCCTTTCCCCCCCCCCCCCTCTCGCCCCCCGCCGCTCCCCCCCCCCCCCCCCCCCCCCCCCCCCCCCCCAACCCCCCCCCCCCCCCCCCCCCCTACACCCCCCCCCCCTTCTCTCCCCCCTCCCCCTTCTTTCCCTTAACCCCCTCCCCCCTCCCTCCCCCCCCCCCCCCCCCCCCCCTCCCCCCCCCCCCCCCTTTCCCCCTCCCCTCTCCCACTTTTCCCACCCTTTCCCCCCCCCCCATCCCATCTCCCCCCCTCCCCCCCACCTCCCCCCCCCCCCCTCTCTTTCCCTCCCCCCCCCCCCCCCCCCCCCCCCGCCCCCCCTCTCCCCCCCCTCCTCTTCCCCCCCCTCCCCCCCCCCCCCCCCCCTCCCCCCTCCCCCCCTCCCCCTCCCCCCCCCCCCCTCCCCCCCTCCCCCCCCCCCCCCCCCCCCCCCCCCCCCCCCCCCCCCCCCCCTCCCTCCCCCCCCTCCCCCCCCCCCCCCCCCCCCCCTCCCCCCCCCCCCTCCCCCCCTCCTCCCTTCTCCCCCCCCCCCCCCCCCTCCTCCCCCCCCTCCCCCCCCCCCCCCCCCCCCCTCCCCCCCCCTCCCCCCCTCCCTCTCTCCTCCCCCCCCCCCCCCCCCCCCCTCCCCCCCCCCCCCCCTTTCCTCCCCCCCCCTCTCACCCCCCCTCTGCTCCCCCTCCTCCTCCATAACCCCCCCCCCTCCCCCTCCCCCCCCCCCCCCCCCCCTCCCCCCCCCCCTCACTAATCCCCCCCCCTCCCTTTTATTTTCCCCCCCCCCCCCCCACCCCCCCCCCCCCCCCCGCCCCACCTCCTCCCTCCCCTCCCCCCCCCCCCCCTCCCCCCCCCCCCCCCCCCCCCCCCCCCTCCCCTTCCCTCCCTCCCCCCCCCCTCCCCCCCCCCCCTTCCTTTCTCCCCCCCCCCCCCCCCCTTCCCCCCCCCCCCTTCCTTTACCTCTCTTCCCCCTCCTCCCCCCATCCATCCCTTTCTTCTCGCCCCCCCCCCCCTTCCCCTCCACCCGCCTCCCTCCCCTCCCCCCCCCTCCCCCCCCTCCCTCCCCCCCTCCTCCCCCCCCCCCCCCCCCCCTCCCCTCCCTCCCCCCCCCCCCCCCATCCCTCCCTTTCCCCCCCCCCCCTTCCTCTTTCTCTCTCTTCTCCCTCCTCCCCCCCATCCATCCCTTTCTCTCCCCCCCCTTCCTCTTTCTCTCTCTTCTCCCTCCCCCCCCCCCTCCCCCCCCCCCTTCCTCTTTCTCTCTTCTCCCTCCTCCCTCCCATCCATCCCTTTCTCTCCCCCCCCTTCCTCTTTCTCTCTCTTCTCCCTCCTCCCCCCCATCCATCCCTTTCTCTCCCCCCCCTTCCTCTTTCTCTCTCTTCTCCCTCCTCCCCCCCATCCATCCCTTCCCCCCCCCCTTCCTCTTTCTCTCTCTTCTCCCTCCTCCCCTCCATCCATCCCTCCCCCCCCTTCCTCTTTCTCTCTCTTCTCCCTCCTCCCCTCCATCCATCCCTTTCTCTCCCTCCCCCCCCCTTTCTCTTTCCCCCCGCACCTCTCCCCTCCCCTCCACATCCATCCCTTTTTTCCCCCCCCCCCCCTTCCCTCTTCTCTTCTCTTCTCCCTCCTCCCCCCCAATCCATCCCTCTCCCCCCTTCCTCTTTCCCCTCTCTTCTCCCTCCCCCCTCAACCGGCCCCCCATCCATCCCTTTTCTCCCCCCCCCCCCTTCCTTTTCTCTCATCTCCCCTCCCCCCCCATCCATCGCGTTGAGGGAGGAGGGGATGTGCACTTCCCCTCTCCTTTTCCTTCTTCCTCTCTTTCTTTCCCTCCTCCCCTCCTCCTTTCCCCCCCCTTCCCCCTTTGTTGCTTTTTCCTCGGCTTGCAGTTTCTTCCCCCCTTCCCTCTTATCCATCCCTTTTCTCTCCCCCTTTTTCTTCCCCCCCTTCCATCTCTCTCTCTCTCTTCTCCCTCCCTCCCTCCATCCATCCGTTCTCTCCCCTCCCCCCTTCCTCTTTCTCTCTCTTCTCCCTCCTCCCCTCCATCCATCCCTCCCCCCCCTTTCTAAAACCCCCTCGGTCATAAAACAGCAAAATCAAACTGTATTCCAAAGAAGTATCTATAGATAGGTCACGCCTTTGGTGTAATACGGTGCAAAAAGTTATTATGCTAATTACGTGGTTTTGCAAATGCGATCAATGCAAGTGGGAGGGGGGAGTTTTTGGTTTCTTAGAATATAGGAGGAATTTGTATAATGTTGTATTGATGTTGAGGAGGGAGGATGGAGGAATATTTTAGAATGTTGAGGAGGGAGGAGGGTGAGAGAGGAGGGAGGGAGGGTGGAGGGGTGGGGGGGTGTCTTTGATGAGAGTGAGATGAGTTGCTTAGTTTTTTGTCTTTTTTATCTGTAGTTCGTTTTTTTTTCGTTCATTTTATTTTTTCTTTATATCTCTCTCTTTATTTCTCTCTCTCTCTCTCCCATCCTCCCTCTCAATCTCTATCTCTCTCTATCTTTCTCTCTCTCTCTTTCTCACACACAAACACACACTCTCTCACTCTCTCTCTCTCTCTCTCTCTCTCTTTCTCACACTCTCTCTTTCTCTCTCCTTCCCTCCCTACCCTTTCTCTTACTCTCTCTCCCTC
>NW_028234433.1:24538808-24541308 GCF_977035675.1 Penaeus japonicus
GACACCAGCACACACAATACACCACACTAAACACACACCACACCCACACATCCACACCCACTCACCCATACATACACACACACACACTACACCCACTCACACACACACACACACACACACACACTGACACTACACACACACACACATACACACCCACACACACACACAACACACACCCACACACTACACACACACACTACACACACACCACACACTCACTCACACTGATATATATATAGTAGATAGTATATATATATATATATAGATATATATCTACATACACACACACACACTCACACACACACAACACACACACACACACTGACACTACACACACAACACATACACACACACACATAATATATATATATATATATAATATATATATAATATATATAGTATAAATAATAGATATATATATATGATATATATTTAGATATATATATCTACATACTTACACACACACACACACACACACACTCACCACACCACACACACACACACACACCCACACTCAATAGATATATTATATAATATATATATCTGACATACCACACACGACACTACACACAACACACACACACAGCACACACTAAACGACAGCACAGCACACTCAGCACAGCACCAACACACAGCAGATAGATATTATACAAATATATGATATATTATACACTCCACACACTACACTCCACACACACACACACAGCACACACTCACCCACAAACACACACCACACACACAGCACACTACTACACACACACCAAACACACACAAACACACACACACACTCACAACCCACACACAGCACACACAAACATACAACCACACGCACAAGAACACATTAACCAAGAAACACAAGACTACTACACAGACACACCATCAGGCACCACATCACGAAACCCACACACACAAACATTGATCACCACACCCACACAGACCACACAGCACACACACACACACACGACACGACACACACACACACGGCACACACACTCAAACGACACCCACCACCCCACATCCAACCCAACAAATCACCTCCCACCCCTCTCACCCAACTCACAACCCACAGCCATTTCATAGGCATTGCCCAGACCTTCCCCCTCAACACCCCACGATCCCATTTCCACCTCTGAACAAACCTTCGCATTACACCACAACATCATTACTTTACTTCATTTACCGACTTTCTTAGCTGTTATATTTCGCTTGTCTATGTCTTTTACCTGGCGCGGGCTTTCTTTCTATTGCGGTTGTTTTTGCTCTTTTCTCGTTCTAGGGTCTATTCGAGGTCTTGTTTGTCTCTTTCCTATTTCGTGATTTCTCCTGTTTGCCTTTTTCTTTGTCTATTTGACGCTGTGATATTGCTATTTCGTGTTGGTCCTATTTCGCTTGCTATTCTATGTCTATTCTATTCTATTTCTTCTTTCGCTTGCTCGTTCTCTTGAGCTTTCGTAAGTTTCTTTGCTCTTCTCTTTCTAAGGTTTTAGCTGTATATTTCTATTTCTCTTTCTATTGCTATTTTCTATTTCTTATCATGTATTTCTTTTTCTATTACTGATTTGGCTCTTTTCTCTTATTCTCGTTTCTTTTTACTCTTCCCTTTCGTCCGTCTCTTTCCCATTCTCTCTTGCTCTTTTCTCGTTTAGTTCTATTTCGTATTTCTAGTTCTATTTCCTATTTCTATGTCTAGTGTACGTTAGCTCTTCTCTTTCTATTTCTCTCTTTCTCTGTGCTCTTGCTATTCTTTTTGCCTATTTGCTAAGTCTTTCGCCTTTTCTCTTTCCTATTTCTTCCTTTTCCATTTCTATTTCTATTTCTTATTGCGCCTCTTTCTATTTCTATTGTCTATTACTATTGCTCTTTCTTCTTTCTCTTTCTCGTTTCTTTAAATTTGTCTTTCTCTTGTCGTCTGGTGTTCTAGTTTACTATATTTTCTTCTTTCTTAGGGGTTGTCTTCTTCTCTTTCTATTTCTATTTGCGTTGATGAACGTGGGTTGTTTATTTCTTAGAGTGTTTGTCTTATGTGCGTTATTAAGAGTTTGTGTATTTTAGTCTGATTTTTTCGTGATAGGGTTGGGTTTTGAGATTGCATTGCGGTTTGTATGGGGTTGAATTTCTCTTCCCTTTCTTCCTTTCTCTTTCCCTCTCTCTTTCTCTTTCTCTGTACTATTTGCTATTATAGTTTCTAGGCGTTCTATTTCTATTTCTATTTCAATTTCTATTCTATTTCCTATTCGATTTCTATTTCTATTTCTTTTCTATTTTCTATTTCCCTTTCTTCCATTCTCTTTCCCTCTCTTTGTGGCTAGTTCTGCGTTCTCTTTCTCTTTCTATATCTATTTCTATTGCTCACTTTGTCCCTTTCTTCCTTCTCCTTTCCATACTCTCTTTCGTCTTTCCCTTTCTATTTCTATGTTCTATGTGTCTATTTATTCTGGTATTTCTATTTCCCTTTCTTTCCTTTCTGCTATCCCTCTCGCTTTGCGTCTTCTCTTCTCGC
>NW_028234433.1:24546308-24548808 GCF_977035675.1 Penaeus japonicus
GCATCATTCTCTCTCTTTCTCTCTTTATCCTCTCATTCTTACTTCCTTGTTTCATCCTTCTTATTTTCCCTTAGCATAATGACCCATCCTGACCTCTTTCTTATTGTTATTGTTATTATTATTATTTTCTTTTTTTTTCGTCTTTCATTCTTTCACTTTCTTCTTGCTCTTTTTTTTCTTCATTGTTCTTTAATTCTTCCTCTTTCTTCTCGTTCTTTTATTTTTTCTCTTTCTTCTTCTTTTATCCTTTTTCTTCTTCCAGATATTTTATTCTTTCACTTTCTTCTTCATCTTTTCACTTTCCTCTTCTTTTCTTCTCCCACTTTCTTCTTCTTCTTCTTTTCTTCTTCCTCTTCTTCTTCTTGTTCATTTATTCTTTCACTATTTTCTTGTTCCTCTTGCTTCTTCTTTTTTCTTCATACATTTATTCCTTTAAGTTTAATATTTCGTCCTTTTACTATCATTCATCATAACTTATCTCTTCTTCTTCCTTCCCCTTTTATCCCTCTTCATCTTTATTTCTTTCCATTCCCTTCTTATCCCTACTTCCTTTCCCCTCTTCCTGATCCTTTCTTCCCCCATCCCCCCCCCTTTCTTCCTCTTCCTAATAGAAGATAAAGAGGAAAACAACCCTTATGTACGGAGGTTACAGAGTCCGAAATTGCGTATCCTTAGAAAGAGACTGATGATGGGTAACGGTTATGGTGTCTAGTGACACTGTATAGTAAGTATGGTGACGCTCGGATAGATTATTGTTTGGCCATGTTAATAGGACTGATACACTGAAATTCAATACTATGGTGACGTTGCTAAGAGTAACGGCATTGCAAGAGAAATTGAAGATGGCGACGATGATGCATAAATGGTAAAAAGAAATTCAAGATGGCGACGATGATGCAAGGTGTGCACTTGCAGGTTGTAGAGGTTATAGATTGTTGAGTTTTATTGCAGAGAACGAGGAAGATTGGGAGAGAGAGATAGATAGAGAGAGAGAGAGAGAGAAAGAGAGAGAGAGATAGAGAGAGAGTTAGAGAGAGAGAGAGAGAGAGAGCGAAGAAGAAAGAGAGAGGAGCTGAGGAGAGAGAGATTGGAAGAGAGAGAGAGAAGGAGAGAGAGAGAGATTGAGGAGAGAAGCGCAGGAGCGTAGAAGATGATAGAGCGAGGCGGAGGATGTTAGATCAAGGAGAAGGGGAGAGGAGGAGAGGGCGAGAGAAGCGATGGAGAAAGCTGGAGAGAGGACGAGAGAGCGAGCAGAGTCGGAGAGCGAGGGAGTAAGCGAGCGAGAGCAGCGGAGAGAGCAGAGAGCGAGCGATGAGGCGAGAGAGCGATGCGAGGAATAAAAAAACGATAGTTATATAAACAGATATATATTAGTGAGAGAGAGAGAGAGAGACAATGAGAGAAAGAAAGATATATAGAGAGAAAGACAGAGACAGAGAAAGAAAGAGCGATAGAAAGAGAAAGAAATATAGAGAAAGAAAGAAAAAAAAGATAGATATATAAACATATATATATAGAGAGAGAAATAAAGAAAGCAAGAGCGAGAGAAATAAAGAAAGATAGAGAGAAAGAGAAAGAGCGACAGAGAATCCAATCTAATCTTTGCCAGGGAAGTCATTAGTCGCAAAAATGGATTGGGGATTGAGCTTCATTAAAGAAACGGATAATTCTGATCACGTCTGCCACGTCGTCACGAAGGGCCAGGAAGGAAGGAAGGAAGGGAGAGAGAAGGATGAGAGGAAGAAGGAAGGGAGAGAGAGAAAAGGAAGGGAGGATGGGAGGAAGAAGGAAGGGAGAGAGAGGTGGAAGGGAGGATTAGAGAGAGAAGGAAGGGAGAGAGAGAAAAGGAAGGGAGGATGGGAGGAAGAAGGAAGGGTGGGGGGAAGGAAGGGAAGATGAGAGGAAGAAGGAAGGGTGGGGGGAAGGAAGGGAGGATGAGAGGAAGAGGGAAAGGGTGGGGGGAAGGAAGGGAGGATGAGAGGAAGAAGAATGGCCAAAATGAAGAAGGAAGGGAGAGAGAAGGACAACAAGAAGAAGGAAGGGAGAGAGAAGGACGAGAAGAAGGAAGGGAGAGAGAAAAGGAAGGGAGGATGAGAAGAAGAAGAAAGGGAGGGAGAGAAGGAAGGGAAAGAGAGAGAGAAAAGGAGGGGAGAGGGCGGAGGGTGGAGGGTGGAGGGGGAGGGAGTGGAGAAGGTAGGGGTTGGAGAGGGGGGGGGGTTGGAGAGGGGGGGTAGAGAGGGGAGGGTGGAGAGGGGTATGTTGTAAGAAAGTGCAATGGAAGAACCTGCAGAGCCTTCGATAATGTTTAAGAAGAAGATGGAGGGGGGGGGGGCAAGGAGGAGTGGGCGGTGTTTGGAGACCGGTTGAGGGAGGGAGGGAGGGAGGGAGGAAAAGGTTGGAGTGAGAGGGAGAGGAGGGAGGGAAGGGAAGAGAGCATGGAGGAGGGATGGAGGAAAGGAGGGAGAGAGGAAGGAAAGGATGGAGTGAGTGGGAGAGGAGG
>NW_028234433.1:24563808-24566308 GCF_977035675.1 Penaeus japonicus
AGGCATGGAGGACAGACGTGGGAGGCCACACATGGTCAGAGTTCATTATTAGAATAGGTCGTGTTACTTTTTGAGTTTGGTGTTTATGTTTGATGTTGTATATTGGTTATTCGTTTCTTTTTATGACTGAATCATACTTGCGAGTCTGATTGCAAGGTATGCCCCTGTATATGTGTAAGTGCATAATTGATATATACAGGCACGCATGCACACGCACATGTATTGTAAAGTCGCACACGCACACACACACACACACACACACACACACACACACACACACACACACACACACACACACACACACACACACACACACACACACACACACACACACACACACACACAAAAAAAAAAAAAAAAAAAAAAAAAAAAAAAAAAAAAAAAAAAAATACTAACACACAACAGTCACAAACACATACAGACAAATACAAAAAAAAAAACATAAATAAACACTCACCAACAAACAAACAGATCCGCACGACACTCATCAACAAACAAACATAAATACACACTCACAAACAAACAAACACATAAATACACACTCACAAACAAACAAACAAACACAGATCCGCACGCCCCACACTACCTCATATACACTTTAATAGAGATATATTACACCGGTATATATTTTTTTTTCTTTTTTTTTTTTTTGAGTATGGGCTAAAGCTGCATATTAGTCTTCACTACAAAAGAAAACGGAGCTGACCCTCTCCCCTTCCTTGACCTAAACCAACGGAAGCCATTCACCAAAATCTAATAAAATTAATGTACTCGAAAGTCTCTTTCAAACAACAAAATATCGTTTGTGTGCGTCTTTTGTGTTGCTTTTGAAAAAACGCCGTTTTGAAAGAGGAATGGAGGAAATATACGTATGTACAATAAGGGCGGATGAACGTGTAGACATATAGAGTTGTTTGTTAGTTTGTTTGTGTGTGTGTGTTGTTATTATTTGATGTTATTTGCTGTTATTGTTTTTCTTATTGTTATTGTTCATCATTATTTGTTTTGTTGGTTTCGTAACTTTTCTCTAATTACTGTAGTTGTTATCATGAATTATTGTAGTCATTATTATTATCATCATCAGTAACTTTACCATCATCATAATTGTCATCCTCATCATCATAATCATCAATCATCATCATCATCATCATCATCATCATCCTCATCCTCATACCGCCACCACCCCCCTCCCCCACCCCACCCCCACACCACACCCCCCACACCCCCACCCCCACCCCCACCCCCACCCCCACACCCATACCCCCCCCACACCCCAACCCCCACCCATCACAGAATAACATGGACCTTACATCCTACACAGAGGTATCAGTAAACCACAAAGGTCAATGTAATGGAATCTTGCAATGACCAGTCTTGATATGCAACAGATACGATGCTATTGCTTTGTGAGATGCAGAGAGAGTGATTGATGCTGTGGCCTTGGCTGGTTGTGTGTGAGCTGTGTTATCTGGTCTATAGGGACGTGTTTGTGGGAGGAGAGGGAGAGGGGAGGGAGGGGGGGGGGGAAGGGGGTGTGGGGAGGGGGGGGGGGTGGGAGGATGGGGGGAAGGGGGGGTGGGAGGATGTGGGAGGGGAGAGGGTAGTGGGGTGGGAGGATGGGGGAGGATGGGGAGGGGGAGGGAAGGGGGTGGGAAGGGGAAGGGGGGTGGGAGGGGGGATGGAGAGGGAGTGGGGTGGGAGGGGGAAGGGGGGATGGGAGAAGGTGAGGAGGAGGGGGAGGGAGGTTGAGAAGGAAGTTGAGGACGAGAAAGAGAGAGAGAGAGAGAGAAACACAAATAGAGATAGAGAGTGACAAACAAAGAAAAAAATTTCTCAATCAATTCATCCCATTTTCCTTCCCCAAAAAATAAACGAAAACAAAAACAAAAATACATTAGTCTACCATGAATCGTCTCTTCGCAACACCTAAGACATGTAATGGAAAGATTGACCTCAGATTCCCCAAGAATACGTAATGCAATGCATCTAATATGCAACGAACTCGTAAACTGTTCTCTCATTATGAAACTTTCCTCAGAGTTATTAGTGTAAAAGTTATTAATGAGTTCACACCCGCGGCGTTCGTACTGTTCAAATTGCAGGGTTTTTTGTTGTTGTTTTGCAAGATGGTTGTTTTTTGTTTGTTTTTGTTCTTGTTTGTTTGTTTGAAAGATGTGTGTGTCTTCTTTTTGTGTGTCTTGTGTTCTGTGTGTTTGTTTGTTTGTTTGTTTATGATTGCGTGTGTGTGTTTGTATTCGTGTTCTGTCTTTGCTGTCGTGTGTATGTTTGTATTCGTTTGTTTTGTCTGTGTGTAAGTGTGCATGTGTGTAAGAGTGTGTGTGCTTATTTATTTATTTAATAATTTGCATTGTCTTGTGTTTACATTTCGTAAGAGTCATGACTTTCTTTCCTTATTGATATTTTTGTATTGATATATTGTTTCTAATTGTTCTGGTAGTATAATGGTATCGTGGAATTAATTATAATTACGTTATCATTA
>NW_028234433.1:24601308-24611308 GCF_977035675.1 Penaeus japonicus
AGTTCTCCTTTGCCTGCTGCAATTAAAGAAGAAACGAAGGAGTTGATGTGCTCTGTAACTTTGTTCACTGTTATTTGATAAGATAGAACATTGAAAGCGAGCTCTGTGAAATGATTTGCACTACTAATTGTAGCTGAAAGTTTATTGAAGGAATGAGAAATGTTATTAAAAGCAAACTTTAGATCATGAATATTATCGGAGATAACGTTAACTGAATGAATGGAAGCGTCGAAGCGTTTAGTTATTTTAGATAAGGTAGATTTATATTCTGAAAATCGAGACGTAAAGGTGTCCTCGTCTATTACACCGAAAAGTGAATGAGCAATTTTACCCACGACATTGATCAGCCCGCGGCGAGATCGATGTTTGTGAACAACAAAGCGTTGCAATGTTGTCACCGTGGAGTTGAGGGCAGAGTCGAGGAGGGCGAATTGCTTATGTGATAAATTGTCATGAGCTATCTGATTTCGTAGTTTTATTATCTCATCAAGGTGGTGTACGGCTAAGCTGGAAATGTCAGACAGGGGTCGAAGGGACACTTTAGCTTCAATGTGATCTGTTACAGGGAACACTAAGCCTAGATCCTCAACTAATGCACCGGGCACGGCGCGTAACCTCTCGGGTAGGCCTAATGAATTAACGAGTAAGGGCGACACCAGTGCCAGTAGCATCAGTACGAGCATCTGAAATAGAGGATATGAAATTAGTGAAGTTACAGGTGAATTAAAGGATGCGGTAATACCGTGGTTTTGTGATTAGTTAGCCTCAACCGCAGGAGAATAGTAGTCACTGGCTCTCTTTAACACGTCAAAATGGAACCAAGTTTCAGAGTTAGTACTTAAACATTTACAGTAAGCCTTATTGTTCTTAACTTCAGTTACCCTATAGGGACCATCAAAGCGGGGAGCGAGCTTTGGACGCATGGAATCATTAGCATGAATCTTGCGGAATACTAGAGTGCCAATACCGATAGATTTGTGACGAGCAATTTTATGTTGGTAGGAGAGAATCTGGTCTCTAGATTTCGTAAGATATTCTTTAGCCTTGCGGAAAGCAATTCTATTCCTGTTTAATAAATATTCCGCATAGTTGTCAGAGTATTCAGGTTTGCGTGCAGTTTGAAAAAGGTCATATGGTAACCTCTTATCCATTCCATACAAGAGAAAATGGGTGTATCTCCTAATGATGAATGGAAAGGTACTGTTAATGGCAGACTGAATTGTGAGAATATCTCGTCCAATTATCAGATGTACTGTCTACTAATGACCTCATGAGGAGAGGATGGAACTGTTTAGCCGTTCTGTGATTCCATTACTTTGTGGCCTGTAAGGTAAGATGTTTACACGGGTTACATTCATTAAATTACAGAGATTGTTCATGACCTCGTTTTGGAATTCTGTTCCGTTGTCTGATGAGAAATACGTTGGTGCTGTATATCTCTGAACGAAGTCATGAAAGGCTTTTGCAACGACTTTCGCAGACTTGTTAGGGATGGGGACCAACTCGCAAAATCGGGAAAAATTATCGATGAACACGAGGATGTGTTTATTTCCATTGCGGGAGGTCATAAACCCTGACAGTGTGTCGCATGAAACTTTTTCAAAGGGAAAATTTGGAATGTCGTAACGCAAAGCTGGTGCAGGTTGATTTGTTGAACCCTTGTAATATGGGCAACGTTTACATGACTTGACATGTTTTTTAACCTTGGAAATGAGAAGAGGGAAGTAGTACCTTTCCCGGGCCATCTGAATGGCTTTGTACACGCCACAGTGGGCTGCTTCTCGCGAATCATGCACGAGTTGGAGGACTCTTGGCTCAAGTGATTCCGGAATCACTACAACGTCTCTAGTGAAACCCCGACGTCCTTTAATCTTCTTAGGGGTCGTTCTGCGAAAGAGAAGGCCGTTGTCGTTAATAAAAAATTCTCTGACGGGAAGACGGCCGACCGGATCCAAGGGTTCATTTCTTGCTAGTTTCTGTATTATCTCACTGTAAACTGGGTCTTCGTTTTGCGCGCGGCGGATATCATCCTCGGAGGAGGATGTAAGGGTTGGTTAGCTGTGTTAGCTAACACCGGCGCGGGTGGAGGGACGTTCTTAAGCTCAGTAAAGCTAGGGGGAATGAGTCTAAAGATTCTTTATCATTTGAGTGAGATAACGGCGCGCGGGAAAGAGCGTCCGCTACGACGTTTTGTCGGCCAGGTAAGTAGACGATTGTTACGTCATACTCTGCCAAAAGTTCTATGGCACGGGCTCGTCTTCCATGTGGATCCTTTCCATGCAAGACGGCCGTAAGGGCGGAGTGGTCGGTGTGCACATCAATTTTATAACCGAGTACCAACTCCCGGAAGTGCCGGAGTGCCCAGGTAATGGCCAGAAGTTCGCGGTCAGTAGTGTGATATGACCTTTCGGCAGGCTTAAGGCTTCTGCTTGCGAAGGCAATAGGCCGAAGTTTACCATTTACCTTCTGATGGAGTGTTGCTCCGAGTCCAACGTTAGAGGCGTCAGTTGTGAGAACGAAAGGCAGCTCAAAGTTAGGGAAAGCCAGGACAGGTGCATTGACAAGCAAGGATTTCAGGTACCTAAACGAGTCATCTGTGTCTTGATTCCACTCAAAGGGAACATCCTTTTTGAGTAATTTGTTGAGCGGTGCCGCTATTGTTCCATATCCTTTAATGAATGGTCTATAAAAACCGGAGAGACCGAGGAAGGACTTAAGGTCTTTTTGGTTTAGTGGTTCAGGAAAGTCAATCACGGCTTGCACTTTGCTTGCGTTAGGTAGAATACCGTCAGATGTTAAGGTATGGCCCAGGAAATCGAGTTTTGAACGGAAGAATTGGCATTTGCTCGGATTTATGGTAAGATTTGCGTCTGCCAAACGTTCGAAAACTTGTCGCAATTTCCTCTCATGTTCAGAGATTGAGGGGGAACAAATCAAAATATCATCTAAGTAAACTAACACTTGATCATTTATCATGTTACTTAAAACTATTGACATTAATCTAGTGAACGTAAGAGGAGAATTGCATAATCCAAAGGGAGTTCTAAGGAATTCAAAGTGACCCATGTGGGTGGAGAATGCTGTAAGGGGCTGGCTGTCTTTAGCCATGGACACTTGCAGAAACCCTTTAGCAAGGTCGAGAGTGGAAAAAACTTTCTTTCCAGAGCCGATATCTTGTAACAACAGACGGAGATTCGGGATGGGGAATGGTTCGGGAACGGTAACAGCATTGAGCCGACGGTAATCCATCACAGGCCTGAATGACCTGACCTTTTTAGGGACAAGAATCATGGGACTAGCCCAGGGAGAATTACTTGGCTTAATTATGTTCATTTCCAACTTTCCTTGCACTTCATTTTCGAGAGCCTTCCGCTTAGAGTGGGGTATTTTATACGAAGGTATATATATTGGCTTAGCGGAAATGAGGAGGGGAAATAGTGTTCAATCAGATTAGTGCTTCCAATGGGACGGTCTTGGGATGGCAGTATTGTCGGATAATCCTTAAAAATTTCTTTTAACAATTCATAGCCTTTATGAAAGTCTAATGGTTGTTCTAGAATTTCATCTATTCTGGAATTATCAAGATATGGAGGGTTTTGAGATGCTGTGCAGACAGGATAGGAAACAGGCAAGTTGAATAGGCAGCTTCGTGAATTCAAAGTTGACAACAGGTACACCGCCTCTAATTTCTAAGGGAACTGGGGTCACGTTAATGAGGTGTAACTGACATTTACCATTTGATATATTATACAAAGAAGGAACAACTGCACAGCCTTTTACTCTAACATAATCGCATAGTACAAGAGCTGTACCATCTGCCATCGACGTGGAAACGTCGCAGAGGAGATCACTAAATGGAGGAATCGTAGTCGTTGTAACTAGGGTAAACCGTGGCAAGATATCATCGCAAGTCATGAGTGAGATCGCGGGTCGTCAACATCGTCGTTACCCGCGGCTCGCGGTGTCTTTGCGACCGGAGCGCTGAGGATTGTCTACTGTTTTGCGAGAACATTTTACTTTGTCGCGCGGAGTAGCAACTGTGCATACGACAGGGGGAATGGGAGGGACGGGAGGGGGACTGGGTGAGGAGGGGGAAGGAGGATGTGAGGAGGGGGGAGGGGGATGTGAGGAGGGGGGAGGGGGAAGTGAGGAGGGGGAATGAGGATGTGAGGAATGGGAAGGAGGATGTGAGGAGGGGGGAGGGGGAGGTGAGGAGGGGGAGGGGGAGGTACGGGTGGGTGTGCGGGAGCCTTTTCCGTTTTCTGTTTCATATACCAACATTGACGGGTGAAACGGGTCGGAATGTGTCCATAAACAAGAGGGCTGTCGGAGGAAATAGGTGACGCCGTTGAAAACGATGGTGTTGCTTTGCGGGTGGAGGGAAATGCCAGACCTATATAAGAAATCATGGCCGAGTAGCAAATTTCCCGGGGTGAAATTTTTATTCACCACCACAAAGGAATGGGGAAAGATTATACCACCGATTTCAATGTTTATGACTTTTTTTCCTAGAGAGTTTGTCGTGTTACCCGTAATGCCGCAAAGAGTAGTGTGCGACGGTTGCAAATCTAACGAGAGGCCATATTCCTTTAATGTATCAAGAGATACAACACTACAAGAAGAGCCATTGTCCAGGAAAAAATGTGCTGGACGATTATTAAGTACTGAAGGGAGAAGAGGAGGTTGGCTTTCGTCGTTAGGGATGCACGATGTTGACATATGTTGAGCAGGACGGTTTATTCCGGATGCCAGTTGTTTGTAGTGCAGAGCTCGTCTTGCAGACTTCCTACGTCTACCCGATCGTTTGTTACCCCTAAAAAAGAGGGACGTTGTTGCTGGCGTCGTTTGAGGAGGTCGTACGTAATTCGGACCTGCTCAGGGAATGTTCGACATTCTGCCCAGTTATGTTTTGTGTATCGATGGTGGTATGGGCATGAGGGAGGCGATGGGCAAGCAGATGCACTGTGACCATGTCTGGTGCAGTTGAAACACTGGGAAGGGTCTGGCAACCAGTTTGTAACAGCGGGCTTAGGTTTGTGGAACCCAGGGAAATTATTCGGCAAAGGTCGGTGTTGTGGTAGTCTAGGTGGGGGCTGAGAGGGTCGCGGCTGAGAGTGTTGATTTGTTTGTTTGTTGTATTGTTGGTTGCTTCTGTTGTAGTGGTTATGTTGTTGTGTGTGTTGTTGAGTATATGGTTGTGTGGAGGTAATGTTTTGACGATTGTCTGTGTTTACTTGTTCGTTTTTATGATGTGTGTTTAGCGCGGCGACATTTGCATGGACGGCAGCATTTGGGGCCTTTTCTTTAATCGATTTAGCGAATTCCCCGGGAAGAGAGTGAATGTTAACCGATTCGCAGGGCCTCCATACCTTTTCTCTTACCGATGAAGGTAGGGAGGAGGCGAGAATACCTTTTGTTAAATATGTCATCCATGCAGTGTGGTCGTCACCTTCGAAACATGTCTTTATGGGGCAGGGCTCATTTGATGGAATAGACTCGACCCATTTCCATATCGCAATTTGGAGTTTGTTACAGTAAATTCTAACATCTTCTTCGGACAAGGAAGCTGGCCTCATTGCAATAAGGGAAGCGAATTGCAAATGGTGGCCAGGTTCAAGTGGCCTGAAAGACGCTTTAAAAACTGCTTTGAATCTATCCCAATTGCGAAGGACTAGGGGTGCGGTCTTAAACGCATCAAGTGCGTCACGAACCTCAGGGAAGGTAATGTCGAGTCGACACTCGGCACTAAGCACGCAATGATTATTGAAGGAGGGATCGCTCTCAGAAACACCGCTTTGTCTGACGGCGATTTCTACATCGCGCAGGAAACTGTCTATCGGCATAGACGTACCATCAAATTTAGTTAGTAGATTGAAGGTTTGATGAGGTTGATATGTCGACATATTGGAGGAGAGAGTGTGGGTGGGTGGGTGGGGAGTGGTTGAGGGTGGAGAAGGTGAGGAAGAGGGATTAGCGGTAGGGCTAGAATTTGAGTTTTGAAGAGGTGTAGTAGGAGCGACAGCGGGAAAGACAGGAGGATGAGGGAGAGGGTGAGCGTTTTCAGAATGAGAGGTGGATGGTGCAGGTGATGATACTATGTCGTCATCCGAATCGTGATGTCCCATTAACGCAGCAAGTGGGTCTAGAACTTTATCTTTAAAGGATTTACCAGTCCTTGTAGTAGACGTCATGAAAGAAAACGAAGCTACACACTGAATTCACTATACGCGGGGAAAGAACGTAAATTAAAGGGAAAGACAGCAATCCACTACGAAAAAACACACTCAGTAAATATATAAAAATAAGCAGGTGAGATATAACTTTCTTTAGGGTATGGAAATTGGGGGGAAACGGATAGGTAAGGAAGGGAGGGGTGGGAGGGAAATGAGAACACCGCTATTACAACATACACCTACCTTAGCCTGGCTGCTGGGCTGACGTCCGGATTTCTTGTTGCTTGGAGATTTCCGATGCGTTTTCTTTGGCGATTGCGGGGGGGTTTCTGCGCTAGATCGGGGTGTGAGATGCGCAACGGGTGGTAGGTAGCGAGCGAGCTTGCGGAGGCTGTTTCTAGGTCTCTTTTTTGCTAAAAGAAAAAAGTCCCGACGCTGCGACCAGTTTGTGAGGGTTGCTCACAAAGGACTTCAGCAAAAGTCAAGGGCGTTTTCTCTATTTATTAAAATGGTAGCGAAGAGAATAGCAACAGTTAAAATCACGCGGTCGTCGCTTAGAGCAGCACAGGGGGGATGGCGATGCTGTGAGGCCACGGAGTGTTCTGCCTCTCCTTCGGGGAACAGGTCAAAGGTCAGCTGCGAGGAGGACTCGGACCGCTTGGTTGGCGTGGGAAACTTCTCGAAATTAATCCAGGGTGCACCTGCATAAACGCCGGCTGGGCGTGGGTCCTCGCGACATCTGTTCGATCCCCTGGGAGTGGCCGCGGCTGATAAGGTCTCAGATCTGCAGGTGTTGGAGCGACGGTGAGGTCTTGGCGCGGTTAAGGTGTCCCTCGGGAAATAGCTGGAAGGGATGAAGTTGTAAAATGGTGTTTGTCGGTTGTTTCTATACTGCGCTTAAAGTTCGACTGAGCGTGATTTGTCTATGCCTGTTGCTATAAGAGAACCCATATGTTGCAACCCTCTTTGCAATCCTCAGAGAGACAGAGAGAGAGAGAGAGAGAGAGAGAGAGAGAGAGAGAGAGAGAGAGAGAGAGAGAGAGAGAGAGAGAGAGAGAGAGAGAGAGAGAGAGAGAGATCCAGGGAACAAGAGAAAGTCTATTGATACAGGCAAGGGGCTTGTGGGTCTCACCCCTTCCACAGCAACAAGTGGTCTCAAGTAGGCCTATCTTGATACAAACCGACATACCATTACATTTTGCTATGTTTCTTTTCCTTTTTTCCCTTTTTCTTTTTGAGAGGGGGGATAGGGTGTTTATCCTGATTTTCTTTTAGGAAAAAGGGGAGGCGGAGGGGGGGGGGGGGATGAGGTGAAGGTGGGAGGGGGTGTCTTTTAAGTGGGGATGGGCGGGAGTGTAAACTGTTCGTTTTTTAAGAAAAGCTTTGTGTATGTTGGTTACTGATTTTTTTTTCTCAAATCTTTGATTGATTGATTTTGAGATCTTTTTGATTTATTCATCTTTTCTCCTCTTTAATATTTCATATTTTGGTTATTGTTTTTAAATTTTGTCTCATATGAGATATTTTTCTTTAGTCTTTCTCTCTCTTTCTTTCTCTCTCTATTTTTCTTTCTCTCTCTATTTTTCTTTGTCTCTCTCTCTCTCTTTCTTTCTCTTTATTTTTCTTCGTCTCTCTCTGTCTCTCTTTTTTTCTCTCTCACTCTCTCTCTCTCTCTATTCATCCTCTTTCACAAATTTTCTCTTTACTTTCTCCTTTTCTCATGCCTCCTCTTCTATCCTTTCTCTCAACCCTTCCTCTCCCATTCACTCTCTCACTCCCTTCCTTCTTCCCCAGTTCATTCTCCCACTCCTCCGCCCCCTCTCCCCTCTCCCCTCACTTCCTTCCCTCTTTAAGGTAAGTATCAACCATCGACGTCCGAGGGGATGTATATACCCATATCCTCCTACCTCTCCCCTCATCCTCCCCCTCCTCCTCCTCCTTCTCCTCCCTCCTACCTCTCCCCTCACTCTCCTTCCTACCTCTCCCCTCATCCTCCCTCCTACCTCTCCCCTCACCCTCTCTACCTATCCTCACTCCCCGCCCCCTCCTCTTCCTCCTCCTCTCCTCCTACCTCTCCCCTCACCCTTCCTCCTACCTCTCCCCTCACCCTCCCTCCTACCTCTCCCCTCACTCCCCGCCCCGTCCCCCTCCTCCTCCTCCTCCTCCTCCCCTCCCCTTTCACTTTAGCTTTCGATCCCCATCTTCCTCTTTTCTCCCTACCCCCCTCCCCCTTTCTCCAGCTGCCCCCCCCTTTCATCCTACCTACCTTCACTTTACCCCTACCTCGTCCCCCCCCCACCACACACTCTCCCTTTAAGACAAAAGAAAATTGAATTAAAAAATATTTGATTTACAAATTGAGTATATTAGAAATGGAAGAAAAATAAGGATAAGATGAAGAAGAAACAGAAGAAGAATAAAAATATAAAGAAGAATAAAAATAAAGTAGAATAAAAATAAAGAGATTGAAGAAGGAGAAAATGAACAAGAATAAGAATATACGATAAATGATAAGAGATAATTAAGAAGGTGAAAAAAATAAGTATGAGACAGTGATGAGAAGAAGAAAAAGAAAGAAAAGGAGAACGGAACGAGGAAAAGGAAGAAAAAAAGGAGACTAGATGGATAAGAAAATAATCTTGTGCTTGTGTTTGTTTGTGTGTATGTGTTTGTTAGAATATGCAGAAGTTTGTATGTATGTGTGTGTTTGTTTGTGTTTCTTTTGCGAAAGAGTGACAATGCTTGTTTGTGTGTGTTTGGTGATATGTGTATATGAATGTATATATGTATATGGTTTGTAGTTTGTATATGTACTTGCATTTGTTTACGTTTATGTTTGTTCTTTGTCACTGTTTATCAATATGTTGGTGTTTTTGTGTGTCTTTGCAACTTCATATGTCTCTGTGTATGAATTTATGTATCTATATTCCCACAAATCTGTGTCTTTGTATCTGTCTGGGTCTGTACGTCGATGGCTTATCCCCCCCCCTCTCCCCGATCCGCACCTCACCCCCTCCCCCCTCCACCCCTCTCCCATCCAAACCCTCCCTCCCATCCCTTGCCCTCACCTCTACCCGGGTGGGGGTAGGGGGTGGCGCGGGGTGGGGAGATGGAGAGGGGGAGGAAGAGGGAGAGGAAGGGGGAGGGGGAGGAAGAGGGAGGGGGAAGGGGAGGGGGGAGGGGGATGGAGAGGTGGAGGAAGGAGGAAGGGGAGGGGGAAGAGGAAGGGGGGGAGGGAGGGGAATGGGGAAGGGGGGAGGGAGAGGAAGGGGGATGGGAAATGGGATGGGGAAGGGGAGGAGGGAGGAAGGGAAGGGGGAGGGGGGGAGGGGATACATGTCTGGGTCCTGCCCCGTAATTGTCCAAGTGCGGCCGCCATATTTTCGCCTAATGGACCTTCATCGTTGATATACATGTCCATTTCTTATCCGGGTTGTGTTTACGCCATAGGGAAATGCGCTATAAAGTGTCTCCAACACCCCCCCCTCCCCCCTCACCACTACCCCCCCCCATGCCCAACCCCCTTCTACTCAAAAAAAAAAAAAAAAAAATGCTGACTCACGTTCATGGACAATGAGGCGCCGTTGCAATGATTGAGAGAATTATCCTTCGTCTGATTTCGAAGGTTTTATTGATTTTCAAAGCGAGTGCATGGTGTTGGTTTTGGGGGGAGGGGGGCGAAGGGGGGCGGGGGGGAGTTGGGGGTTGGGGAGCCTTTGTTGATTAAAAGATAAGCACATGTAAGCACACAGACACACACACACACACACACATCTATTCATTTATATGTGCATGTATGTATGTATATGCATATATATATATATATA
>NW_028234433.1:24631308-24650594 GCF_977035675.1 Penaeus japonicus
ATTGTTGGTGTTGTTATTATCATTATTATCATTTGTTTTATTTCATTATCATTAGCATTATTATCATTATTATTATTGACACAATGATTATTATCATAATTTTCAAGATTATCATATTATCAGTATCGTGATTATCATAATCATTATTACCATCATCACTATTACTGTAAACATCATTATCATTATTATTATCATCATCCTCATTATCATCATTATAATCATCATTCTTATTACTATCATCATTATTATTATCCTCAGTGTTATCATTATCATAATTAGCATTGCTATTGTTGTTGTCATTAATGCTATCATTATCATTATTTATTGTTTTTTTTTTTTATAAGTGTAATTATTCACGTATGAAAGAGAGTCATAAGGGAGGGAGAGAGAGAGAGAGAGAGAGAGAGAGAGAGAGAGAGAGAGAGAGAGAGAGAGAGAGAGAGAGAGAGAGAGAGAGGGGGGGGGGGGAGGGAGAGAGAGAGAGAGAACGAGAGAGAGAGAGAGGTGGGATAGGGGGGGGGGGTGAAGAGTTATATTCCTTTGGCAAATACATATACTGAGAGGTATAAACCTCTTTGACATGTTACGAGACATTTTTTTTTCTTCAAAATCTTTAAGAAAAGATAATTCAGTACAACAATGTAGATTTTCCCTCCTTGCCTCTCTCTCTCTCTCTATCTATCTATCTATTTATCTATCTATCTCTCTCCTCTCTCTCTCTCTCTCTCTCTCTCTCTCTCTCTCTCTCTCTCTTTATTTCATTCTCTCTCTTGCTCTTTCTCGCTCTCTCTCCAGACAATTTCCCTCATTGCCTCTCTCTCTCTCTCTCTCTCTCTCTCTCTCTCTCTCTCTCTCTCTCTCTCTCTCTCTCTCTCTCTCTCTCTCTCTCTCTCTCTCTCTTGCTCTTTCTCGCTCTCTCTCCAGACAATTTCCCTCATTGCCTCTCTCTCTCTCTCTCTCTCTCTCTCTCTCTCTCTCTCTCTCTCTCTCTCTCTCTATTTCATTCTCTCTCTTGCTCTTTCTCGCTCTCTCTCCAGACAATTTCCCTCATTGCCTCTCTCTCTCTCTCTCTCTCTCTCTCTCTCTCTCTCTCTCTCTCTCTCTCTCTCTCTCTCTCTCTCTCTCTCTCTCTCTCTCTTCATCTCTTTCCCTCTCTCACCCTCCCCTCACTCTCTCTCTCTCTTCCATCCTCCCCCTACCCCCCCACCCCCTCCCCCATCACACTATCTCTCTAATATCAACTTTTTGATTGACACGTTTTAAAAACCGGATTGGATCGCAAAGTGAACTTAAAAAAACGAGTCTCTGCACTTAGGACTTGGGTTCACTGTATACTTAAGGCAGGTACACACTTAAGTTTCCTTTCGTATTGATATTGATAGATTGTGTATTGTCATAAAATCTTGTATTAATGTTTTGAAGAGGAAAACATCCAAGACTTGTTGATTTTATTACTTTAGGTATTTGGGTTGTAAGGGTTCTGTGAGCACAAGGGACCCCGATAGGCGGCTTAGGGGCCAGAACTGGGCCCCGTTTGGTCCCTCAAAATAAAAGCAATTATCCCCTCCCAGATTCAATTACTCGGGTGCCGGTGTAGAGGTTACGCGTTGGAGAGGTAATATAAAAACCATGGCAAAAGCATCATCAGTAATAATGTCAGCAGTAACAATACTAATAAAAGTGATAATCGTTAATAAAAAAAATAATAATAATTATTAAAAAAGTGACTATAATAAAAGAGCAATGATAAAAAGCGAAGTTATTTTCTTAAGCAGTTCCAGATGTGATCTCTTTCTATTATTTACAGCCGTTCCAGCTCCTAATTGTGGCAAGTAACGTAAGAAATACGGGCTCATAGGTCACCTTTGTGATGAATTTCCGGCTAGGGGCACTCCAGGCTGTCTCTCAGGAAGGGTATTGACCACACCAAAGTCGGGCTGACACTGTTTATTATTCATAATCCAGGGGTTTTGCGAACCCTGTACTTAGGACATACATTTTTCTTTTCAGGTAATCAGATAATGATAACGTTAATAATGGCACCTTTAACGTGGAAAACTAAATAGATAGTAAAATACGCTGAATAAAACACAATTAATCACATTAGAAAATAAATAGAACTAAAACATCACGAAATGAAATATCAAAAGATGTAGTGACTAAAATTGGACTTTTAAGATATAAAATATAAGCAAAATTATAAAAACAGGCTCGGGTGAAAGCATAAAAGATAACAAAATAAGGTAAAACACATCAAACATAAAATTATGGAGAGCTAACCAGCTGCATATGCAAGATATTAAAACAAAAGAGGTCGCAGGCGAAAGTAAAAGAACGCCAAACAAGACGTTGCAAAAACGCTAAAAGGTTAACCTGCAGTTGCCAATTAGTAAATAAAATCAAAATAAAAAGGAACATGGCAATAAAAATCTAAAACTAAGTCAAACTAAAGGTGATGCAGCTGATTAACTAAAATAAAATCCACCCAAAGTATAAACACAAAATTAGATAAAACAATACTGATAAAAACCTGATTACATCATCACGCTACTTGACAAGAACTGTGACAACCCTTACGTAAAATGTGAAAAATAGACAAATACATAAAACGAAAGGAAATAAATTAAAACAAACAACGAAAGGAAATGCCAAAATGAAAGTAAAGAAGGCTACGACACGTAATGTGATGCCTGTAGCCAATCTGTATATGCGTGTGTGTGTGTGGGCGTATGTGTGTGGGTGTGTGTAGCATCAGACGACAATGGTGGGTCATGATGGACCTGTGGAAAGGAATAGGAATGGGTAGAAAGGAGTAAGGATTTGATAAGCTAGGGTGGGATATGGAAGGAAGAGGTCTAGGTATGTGAGAATTAGGGAGTGAGGATGCGAGGAAAACGGGAGAGGAAACGAAGAAAACGGGGGTGAGGATGCGCGGAACAGGGTGAGGCTGCGCGGAACAGGGTGAGGATGCACGGAACAGGGTGAGGATGCGCGGGACAGGGTGAGGCTGCGCGGAACAGGGTGAGGATGCACGGAACAGGGTGAGGATGCACGGAACAGGGTGAGGATGCGCGGGACAGGGTGAGGATGCGCGGAACAGGGTGAGGATGCACGGGACAGGGTGAGGCTGCGCGGAACAGGGTGAGGATGCACGGAACAGGGTGAGGATGCGCGGGACAGGGTGAGGATGCGTGGAACAGGGTGAGGATGCACGGAACAGGGTGAGGATGCGCGGGACAGGGTGAGGATGCGTGGAACAGGGTGAGGATGCGTGGAACAGGGTGAGGATGCACGGAACAGGGTGAGGATGCGCGGGACAGGGTGAGGATGCGTGGAACAGGGTGAGGATGCACGGAACAGGGTGAGGATGCGCGGGACAGGGTGAGGATGCGTGGAACAGGGTGAGGATGCACGGAACAGGGTGAGGATGCGTGGAACAGGGTGAGGATGCACGGAACAGGGTGAGGATGCGCGGGACAGGGTGAGGATGCGTGGAACAGGGTGAGGATGCACGGAACAGGGTGAGGATGCGCGGGACAGGGTGAGGATGCGTGGAACAGGGTGAGGATGCACGGAACAGGGTGAGGATGCGTGGAACAGGGTGAGGATGCACGGAACAGGGTGAGGATGCGCGGAACAGGGTGAGGATGCGTGGAACAGGGCGAGGATGCGCGGAACAGGGTGAGGATGCGTGGAACAGGGTGAGGATGCACGGAACAGGGTGAGGATGCGTGGAACAGGGTGAGGATGCACGGAACAGGGTGAGGATGCACGGAACAGGGTGAGGATGCGTGGAACAGGGTGAGGATGCGTGGAACAGGGTGAGGATGCACGGAACAGGGTGAGGATGCGTGGAACAGGGTGAGGATGCACGGAACAGGGTGAGGATGCGTGGAACAGGGTGAGGATGCACGGAACAGGGTGAGGATGCACGGAACAGGGTGAGGATGCACGGAACAGGGTGAGGATGCGTGGAACAGGGTGAGGATGCACGGAACAGGGTGAGGATGCACGGAACAGGGTGAGGATGCGCGGAACAGGGTGAGGATGCACGGAACAGGGTGAGGATGCACGGAACAGGGTGAGGATGCGTGGAACAGGGTGAGGATGCACGGAACAGGGTGAGGATGCGTGGAACAGGGTGAGGATGCGTGGAACAGGGTGAGGATGCACGGAACAGGGTGAGGATGCACGGAACAGGGTGAGGATGCGCGGAACAGGGGGAGGATGCACGGAACAGGGCGAGGATGCACGGAACAGGGTGAGGATGCGCGGAACAGGGTGAGGATGCGCGGAACAGGGTGAGGATGCGCGGAACAGGGTGAGGATGCGCGGAACAGGGTGAGGATGCGCGGAACAGGGTGAGGATGCACGGAACAGGGTGAGGATGCACGGAACAGGGTGAGGATGCACGGAACAGGGTGAGGATAAGCGGAACAGGGTGAGGATAAGCGGAACAGGGTGAGGATGCGCGGGACAGGGTGAGGATGCGCGGAACAGGGTGAGGATGCGCGGAACAGGGTGAGGATGCGCGGGACAGGGTGAGGATGCACGGAACAGGGTGAGGATGCGCGGGACAGGGTGAGGATGCACGGAACAGGGTGAGGATAAGCGGAACAGGGTGAGGATGCACGGAACAGGGTGAGGATGCGCGGAACAGGGTGAGGATGCGCGGAACAGGGTGAGGATGCGCGGAACAGGGTGAGGATGCACGGGACAGGGTGAGGATGCACGGAACAGGGTGAGGATGCACGGAACAGGGTGAGGATGCACGGGACAGGGTGAGGATGCACGGAACAGGGTGAGGATGCGCGGAACAGGGTGAGGATGCGCGGAACAGGGTGAGGATGCGCGGGACAGGGTGAGGATGCACGGAACAGGGTGAGGATGCACGGAACAGGGTGAGGATAAGCGGAACAGGGTGAGGATGCGCGGAACAGGGTGAGGATGCGCGGAACAGGGTGAGGATGCGCGGAACAGGGTGAGGATGCGCGGAACAGGGTGAGGATGCGCGGGACAGGGTGAGGATGCACGGAACAGGGTGAGGATGCGCGGGACAGGGTGAGGATGCACGGAACAGGGTGAGGATGCGCGGAACAGGGTGAGGATGCACGGAACAGGGTGAGGATGCACGGAACAGGGTGAGGATGCGCGGAACAGGGTGAGGATGCACGGAACAGGGTGAGGATGCGCGGAACAGGGTGAGGATGCACGGAACAGGGTGAGGATGCACGGAACAGGGTGAGGATGCGCGGAACAGGGTGAGGATGCACGGAACAGGGTGAGGATGCGCGGAACAGGGTGAGGATGCGCGGAACAGGGTGAGGATGCGCGGAACAGGGTGAGGATGCGCGGAACAGGGTGAGGATGCACGGAACAGGGTGAGGATGCGCGGGACAGGGTGAGGATGCGCGGGACAGGGTGAGGATGCGCGGGACAGGGTGAGGATGCGCGGAACAGGGTGAGGATGCGCGGGACAGGGTGAGGATGCACGGAACAGGGTGAGGATGCGCGGGACAGGGTGAGGATGCACGGAACAGGGTGAGGATGCGCGGGACAGGGTGAGGATGCACGGAACAGGGTGAGGATGCGCGGGACAGGGTGAGGATGCACGGGACAGGGTGAGGATGCACGGAACAGGGTGAGGATGCACGGAACAGGGTGAGGATGCACGGAACAGGGTGAGGATGCACGGAACAGGGTGAGGATGCACGGAACAGGGTGAGGATAAGCGGAACAGGGTGAGGATAAGCGGAACAGGGTGAGGATAAGCGGAACAGGGTGAGGATAAGCGGAACAGGGTGAGGATGCACGGAACAGGGTGAGGATGCGCGGGACAGGGTGAGGATGCACGGAACAGGGTGAGGATGCGCGGGACAGGGTGAGGATGCGCGGAACAGGGTGAGGATGCGCGGGACAGGGTGAGGATGCGCGGAACAGGGTGAGGATGCGCGGGACAGGGTGAGGATGCGCGGGACAGGGTGAGGATGCGCGGAACAGGGTGAGGATGCGCGGGACAGGGTGAGGATGCACGGAACAGGGTGAGGATGCGCGGGACAGGGTGAGGATGCGCGGAACAGGGTGAGGATGCGCGGGACAGGGTGAGGATGCGCGGAACAGGGTGAGGATGCGCGGGACAGGGTGAGGATGCGCGGGACAGGGTGAGGATGCGCGGGACAGGGTGAGGATGCGCGGAACAGGGTGAGGATGCGCGGGACAGGGTGAGGATGCACGGAACAGGGTGAGGATGCGCGGGACAGGGACGACAAGGCAGAGGTTACAAGGTTGGGCTGCAGGTTACAGGAGTGGGTGCAGGTCTCAGGATTAGGACAGGTGCAGGATGAGAACAGAAGCGAGAAGGGAGGGGAGGATCCCAACCTCACAATCCCTCCACCACCTGTGGGGTCGAAGAGAGCAGCGGAGACCCTGGAAAGACAAAACAAAGGTGGCCAGAGCCCATTACTTGCCACAAAAGCTATATAAACACACCCAGCTGGAACGTTCTGGAACTGCTAGACATGGAATCATTTGAATAACATATTGCAACATCAATAATCCAGGGCTGTAACAGGTAACTCAGTTGACCTGATTACTCATGTAACTCAACTGCAAGGAAGCTTAATAGTTAACCCACAACTCTGTTCAGACATGACAGGGATTCCTGGAATCTATCTGCATCTGGTCCAAGTATCTGCTATGATTCCTCGTCACTGTGTGCCATATCTGGAAAACTACTGTGTGCTCCAAGTGAGGGTAGAGCACCTGAGTCAGCACCATCTCAATCTGGTACTGAATTACTGCTGGCAGGTTCAGCAGGCACTGAATTACTGCTACTCGGAGCAGGAACTTCTGGTCCATTGCAATCACCTGGATCTTCTGGATCGGAGTCTGATTCTTCAGAAGAGTAGGAGAGCTCAGCTGACGATTTGAAAGGCTTCAAATGGCTTAAATGAGCTCGTCGTTGGACATCAGTGTGGACGTCTCTGACCTCGAATGCTAGCGGGCCTAACTGGGTAACAACTCTGGCAGGACCTTTCCATCGGCCCGTGAGGGGTGTATGCCGTCCGTGGTCAAAGTACCAAACTAAGGATCCCACAGCAGGAAGGAAACGCTCCCGTTTGCCACGATTGTAGTATCGTCCATAGGTTCCTCTTGCCTCTCTTGAAGCGATGACTGCAGCTTCTCGAGCTTCCCTTAAACGTTCCTGGAGACATCTGTTTTCTGCAAAGACAGCCTGGTTTGATAGCCCGACAGCAAAATTTGCATGCCGACCCGTCAGAAGATATAATGGTTGTTCTTGGGTTGATCGGTGGATGGCTGAATTCACCTGTAAGCGTAATTCCGGAACAAACTGGTGCCAGACACGTGGTCGCTGGCCAACCAATGCAGTTAAGGCACTCTTTATGACCCTGTTAGTGCGCTCCACTAACCCATTAGCTTGAGGGTGATACCGGATGGTATAATGGTGAGATGTTCGCATCATCTGACAAAGCTCATTGAAGAGGCGACTAGTGAATTGGGACCCATTGTCAGTTTGAATAGCCCTTGGAGGTCCAAACAGTGTCACCCAATGGTCCACAAAGGCTCGGTGAATAGTGGTTGCAGTGGCACTACGAAGGGGCACAACTTGGAGATAGCGTGAATGTTGATCTATGATACTCAGCCCATAACGAACGGGAATTGACTGGCCTAGGTCGAAGATATCCATTGATACCCGCTCTAGTGGAGCTTCAGCTAGTGGAGCACCACCCATTGGAACAGCTTGGGGAGTCCCTCTTGTTTGCTGGCAAACATGACAGTGTTCTACGTATTCTTTGCAATCACTGAACATATTTACCCAGTAGAACATCGATTTTGCATTTTCATATGTTCTGTGAATACCCGGATGAGATGCCAATGGTGGTAGATGAGCTGCCTTTAAAGCTGAGTTCTTTAGGCTCTCAGGAACTACCAACTGATGTAATATCTGATCAGGAAGGTGCCTCAGGCGATATATGACCCCTTCTTTGACCTCAAACTCCTCCAATGAAAGAGGCCATTTCTTCTTTGGTACCATACCACCAATTAAGTACCTTCTAAGGTCTGCGAGCTGCGGATCATCTTCTTGCTGTTCAGCCAAAGTGTCTGATGATAGGTCAGTAATTCTGGCAGTCAAAACCGGTGGCATTTGATCCAACTCAAGTGCAGCCACATTTCTTGAGAGCAGATCAGGCACGTAATTAGTTGGGCCTTCTTTGTAGCATATACTAAAATCAAGGAATGACAGCTCATGTGCGTAACGTGTCATCCTAGGTGATTTTGTCTTCTTGGAAAACACATGGACTAGAGGGCGATGATCTGTATATATGACAAAGTGCCTGCCATACAAATAGGAGTTAAACACTCGTACTCCTTCAACAACACTAAGGGCCTCCAAATCAATGGTTGGATATCTTCTTTCAGCATCCCTCAGCTTCCGGCTGTAGTAGGCTATTGCATGGGGCGAGTTATCATCAGCCCTTTGCATAAGACATGCCCCTAGGGCAATAGAAGAAGCATCAGTATGGAGCTCAAACTTGCGTTCAAAGTCCGGTTGCCGTAGGACTGGAGCGGACATCAACCTCTGCTTCAGCTCTTCGAAGGCCGACTGTTGCTCTGGCCCCCAAGTCCACTTCTGGGCCTTCTTAAGGAGCAAGTGTAAGGGTGACGATATGGCGGCATACCCAGGGACATGTTTTCTGAAAAAGCCTGTGCATCCTAAGAAACGCCGCACATCCCTGACAGTGCGGGGTGCTGGAGTCTTGGCAATGGCAGCTACCTTGTCCTGGTTGGGAAGTACTCCATCGGGACTGATTGTATATCCCAAGAAGTTTATAGTGGTAGCTGCGAAGTTACACTTCTCCATGTTGAGTTTCAGCCCAGCAGCTTTTAGCAGTTGAAGAGTCTCCCCTAAGTCTTGTAGATGCTGCTCAAACCCAGGACTGTAGACCACAATATCGTCGAGATAACATAGGGTGTGGCGTCCAAGTACTGGTGTCAGGAGAACATTCATGGTGCGTTGAAAGGTCGAAGGTGCTGTAGCTAAACCAAAGGGGAGTCGACAGAATTGAAAAAGACGGTACCCGTCTGAAAATGCAGTCTTTGGTCTGTCAGATGGTTCAACTTCAATAGCCCAGTAAGCAGCTCTTGCATCCAGGGTGGTGAATGTAGTAGCAGGTCCCAGCTCGTCGATGAGAGCATCTATTCTTGGAAGAGGGTAAGTGTCCTTTCTGGTCACAGCATTAAGGCCCCGGTAGTCAACACAGAATCTTAAACTCCCATCCTTCTTCTTCACAAGGACTACTGGGCTAAGCCAAGGGCTTCTCGATGGCTCAATAACTCCAGAACTTAGCATGGTGTCACATTGCTGGCGGATAGTTTGGCGGGTAGATTGCGGCAGTCTCCACTGACGAATACATACAGGTTTAGCATCCCCTGTAGCTATGGTGTGACGGACTCCTGGTACTAAGCCTACAGCCTCTTCTCCACCATCAAACAACACCTGGTACTCACTCAAAAGACTATGTATTTGCTGCTGTTGGGGTTCCATCAAGTGCTCAAGTGGTGGTGATGCAGGCTCATCCTCCAAGGCCCCAATAGACAAGGCAGCTTCGCATGTGGCAATGGCAGTTGACGATGGCAAGGTGGAATCTTCAGTATCAAACTCCTCAAATTCAAAGGCGTCATTCGTAAAGTAATCCCATTCCATTTCAGGTCCTGAGTCGGGTTCATCAGATGAGTCTGTATCTTCACAGATTTCTCCTTCAAGTGGTACATGCGAGTCAAAATCTAGCTTCCATGGGTTGGGGTTCTCACCAACAGTTTCTCTTCCAGATATCAGATCATCATCCAGAATTCCGGCAGTGACTAATCTTTCTTCTCTTTCAGGTGATTGCGATAGGTTCACGTCTTCAACAGTAATGACATCTCTTTCAGGTAGTGCCTCCAAAACAAGCGTCTCCATCTCGGTCTGTGTAGCCGCAGAGTTTGTAGTGGTCAACAGGCTGATCTTTAACGATTTGGCTTCTGTGAAGACTACAGAATACTGACTTTTCCCTAAGATCAGCTTACCATGGGATGAGTTGGCTCTAGACTTTAGTGTAAAATTTAGTCGATGTAGGAGATCAATGCCTAAAAGTACGTCCCCTGGGAAATCTAGGTCAGCTATCAGAGTAGGGTGTTCAAGAGCATCTTCCTGGTCTAACTCATACCTTAAGGTCACTTCAGCCACTGGATGCAGAGGTTTACCAGAGACACCCCTTAGAACTTTGTCCGATAATCGTCGTCTCAGTCTGCCATCAGGATCAAGCCGGTCCATCACAGTCTTCTTAACAAGGGTGACTTGCGAGCCCGTGTCTATAAAGGACATGATGGGACTGCCTTCAGCATTGAGTACTGCGAGAGGTCGTCCTTGAAGATATAGCGTATTCTCTCCTGTGGCTGCAATTTGTCTCAGCTGGCTGCACACAAGCCCTGACGTTCCCTGTGGAGTAGTTGCCAGTGGGGCTGGGAACGCGACCTCCCTGGCCCGCGAGAAAGGGACAGCTTCTGCTAAAATGTCCAGGATCACCACAACGATAGCAGCTGTACCTGGGTTGGCTCTGGCGTGGCGATCTTTGGGCTGCTCTGCATTCATGAGTAGAGTGACCATGCAACCTATGGAACTCACACCAGGGTAGTTCTTGTCGAGTTCTGGGTGGCGAGCTGTGTTGCGGTTCTGCTGTAACAGGATGAAGGTCACGGTATCTGGGCGGACGATCTGGCTGTCCACGAGGTTGGTCGGTGACATCATTCGGGGACTGGTGGCGGTTTGGTTCTGCTCTGTGGCGAATCCCATTACGCGAATTCCACACACGCTGTGCGGCCTCTGCTAGGTCTGGAGCAGCACAGTCATCTTTAAGAGCCAGCAGGTCTCGGAGCCACCCGGGAAGGCCTGAAAGAAATACCCTCCTGACAAGCGCTAAAGGATCTCCTATGGCATCGTGATGATCTCTTACTCCCTGGTACACTGAAGCCTCAATCTGTAGGAAGTAGTCCATTGGGGCTTGGCTGGAACCCATTGCCTGGCTGTAGAGAACTTTGAAAAAGTCTGCAGCAGTATATGTCCCGCGGAACTTTCTACGGAGTTCTGCCTTAAATGAGGGCCAACTAACGATGTGGTCAAACTGTTGGGAGTTTATAATCATGTCCGCTCTGCCCCGACAACTTGCTCTGGCGGCTCTGATGTAGGCTTCATCTGTTACTGGTCTAACTAGGTTTTCTATAGAACGGATCCAGCTCTCGATCTCATGGTTCCGTTTCAACGGGTCGTTGGCACTAGTCTCCCCTTTGAAATGTGGTACTGGTTCCCTTGGCAACATGTACGAGATGGCTGGTTGGCAGGATCTGTGGTGCGGCTGAAGAAGTGGATCACTGGAGGGCAGTGAACGGCTCCCTGTTTCTTGAGAAGACTGGAGAGGGACGGGTTGTTGAAGGGTACCATCTTGTAGTGGTTGCTCGCAAAGGTTCCATTGACGAGTCGGACAGGCAGGCTCAGGTAAAGGCACTTGGTGAGAAGTGCGCGAAGATAACTGACGGTCAGAATCCATGGGCTGCTGACGAACAGGAACACTGGTTGGAGCGGGTTCACTGGATAGAGCACGGGAAGTAAGTTGCGCAAGTTGTTGTCGCAGGAGAGCCATCTCTTGGTCCTTCACCAGCAATTGTTGTTGAAGAAGGCTCAAAGGATCAGCATGCAGGGGTTGTGTTCGGGAAGATGACGGCTCATCTGGAGAAGCATTGCCAGTCCGTGTGCTAGGCAATGGAGGAGGTTCAGGCGCGCCTTCGGCAACTGTGTCCTGTCCACAATCCCTCGTATCTGCTGCATTAGGAGCTGGATCAGTGGTGTTGCCCAGCCTCTCTTCTAAACGAGAAAGCCTTTTTCCCTGGCTCCTGCAGAACCCCTCCATCATGGCCGTCATTCGCTCCTCCATACGGGCCATCTGCTCTTGTATTTCCTCCATCATTCCTACTTCCCTCTGGATGGCTTGAATGGCTTCTGCTCCTTGCCCAGATCCACTCATGACCACAGGAAACAAACTGACGTGTTCTGGGTTGGCTGGAGACAGACTGCGGGAACTGGGTAAACTGGATGCTGACCGACCCCTCCTTGGCTTTGGCATCACGACTTCACCTCATCAAAGCACACACGAACACATGAAAGTTATTCACTAATATTCCTCACAATTCCTTTAAACAGAGTACCTTATCAGAGAAACAGTTAGCATTGGGAAGAAGACACATTAATACATGAAAATATTCCTGACTGACCTATAGAGAGCCACAAAAAAAACTAGATAATAAAAGAAAGTAAAATAAAAAGTTAAGCGATTAAGAATACAAAAAAACTTTCTGAAAAGGAGACAAATCATTTAAAAATTATATAAAATGGGGGAAAACAATGTATTAACACGACATTAATAAGCTGGAAGTAGTAGAGAAGCAAGGATTAGCCAGAACTAAGAAGAAAATAGAATGGAGATAAGCGGAACAGGGTGAGGATAAGCGGAACAGGGTGAGGATGCGCGGAACAGGGTGAGGATGCACGGAACAGGGTGAGGATGCACGGAACAGGGTGAGGATGCACAGAACAGGGTGAGGATGCACGGAACAGGGTGAGGATGCACGGAACAGGGTGAGGATGCACGGAACAGGGTGAGGATGCGCGGAACAGGGTGAGGATGCACGGGACAGGGTGAGGATGCGCGGAACAGGGTGAGGATGCGCGGAACAGGGTGAGGATGCGCGGGACAGGGTGAGGATGCACGGAACAGGGTGAGGATAAGCGGAACAGGGTGAGGATGCGCGGAACAGGGTGAGGATAAGCGGAACAGGGTGAGGATGCGCGGAACAGGGTGAGGATGCACGGAACAGGGTGAGGATGCGCGGAACAGGGTGAGGATGCACGGGACAGGGTGAGGATGCACGGAACAGGGTGAGGATGCACGGAACAGGGTGAGGATAAGCGGAACAGGGTGAGGATAAGCGGAACAGGGTGAGGATGCGCGGAACAGGGTGAGGATGCACGGAACAGGGTGAGGATGCACGGAACAGGGTGAGGATGCACGGAACAGGGTGAGGATGCACGGAACAGGGTGAGGATAAGCGGAACAGGGTGAGGATAAGCGGAACAGGGTGAGGATGCGCGGAACAGGGTGAGGATGCACGGGACAGGGTGAGGATGCGCGGAACAGGGTGAGGATGCGCGGAACAGGGTGAGGATGCACGGAACAGGGTGAGGATGCACGGGACAGGGTGAGGATGCACGGGACAGGGTGAGGATGCACGGGACAGGGTGAGGATAAGCGGAACAGGGTGAGGATAAGCGGAACAGGGTGAGGATGCACGGGACAGGGTGAGGATGCGCGGGACAGGGTGAGGATGCACGGGACAGGGTGAGGATGCGCGGAACAGGGTGAGGATGCACGGGACAGGGTGAGGATGCGCGGAACAGGGTGAGGATGCACGGGACAGGGTGAGGATGCACGGAACAGGGTGAGGATAAGCGGAACAGGGTGAGGATAAGCGGAACAGGGTGAGGATGCACGGAACAGGGTGAGGATGCACGGAACAGGGTGAGGATGCACGGAACAGGGTGAGGATGCGCGGAACAGGGTGAGGATGCACGGGACAGGGTGAGGATGCGCGGAACAGGGTGAGGATGCACGGAACAGGGTGAGGATGCGCGGAACAGGGTGAGGATGCACGGAACAGGGTGAGGATGCACGGGACAGGGTGAGGATGCACGGGACAGGGTGAGGATGCACGGAACAGGGTGAGGATGCGCGGAACAGGGTGAGGATAAGCGGAACAGGGTGAGGATAAGCGGAACAGGGTGAGGATAAGCGGAACAGGGTGAGGATGCACGGAACAGGGTGAGGATAAGCGGAACAGGGTGAGGATGCACGGAACAGGGTGAGGATGCACGGGACAGGGTGAGGATAAGCGGAACAGGGTGAGGATAAGCGGAACAGGGTGAGGATGCGCGGAACAGGGTGAGGATAAGCGGAACAGGGTGAGGATAAGCGGAACAGGGTGAGGATGCACGGAACAGGGTGAGGATAAGCGGAACAGGGTGAGGATGCGCGGAACAGGGTGAGGATGCGCGGAACAGGGTGAGGATGCACGGAACAGGGTGAGGATGCGCGGAACAGGGTGAGGATGCGCGGGACAGGGTGAGGATGCACGGGACAGGGTGAGGATAAGCGGAACAGGGTGAGGATAAGCGGAACAGGGTGAGGATGCACGGGACAGGGTGAGGATGCACGGAACAGGGTGAGGATGCGCGGGACAGGGTGAGGATGCACGGGACAGGGTGAGGATGCGCGGAACAGGGTGAGGATGCACGGAACAGGGTGAGGATGCGCGGAACAGGGTGAGGATGCGGAACAGGGTGAGGATGCGCGGAACAGGGTGAGGATGCACGGAACAGGGTGAGGATAAGCGGAACAGGGTGAGGATGCACGGAACAGGGTGAGGATAAGCGGAACAGGGTGAGGATAAGCGGAACAGGGTGAGGATAAGCGGAACAGGGTGAGGATGCACGGAACAGGGTGAGGATAAGCGGAACAGGGTGAGGATGCACGGGACAGGGTGAGGATGCGCGGGACAGGGTGAGGATGCACGGAACAGGGTGAGGATAAGCGGAACAGGGTGAGGATGCACGGAACAGGGTGAGGATGCACGGAACAGGGTGAGGATGCACGGAACAGGGTGAGGATGCACGGAACAGGGTGAGGATAAGCGGAACAGGGTGAGGATGCACGGAACAGGGTGAGGATGCACGGGACAGGGTGAGGATGCGCGGAACAGGGTGAGGATAAGCGGAACAGGGTGAGGATGCACGGAACAGGGTGAGGATGCACGGAACAGGGTGAGGATAAGCGGAACAGGGTGAGGATAAGCGGAACAGGGTGAGGATGCGCGGAACAGGGTGAGGATGCACGGAACAGGGTGAGGATGCGCGGAACAGGGTGAGGATGCACGGAACAGGGTGAGGATGCGCGGAACAGGGTGAGGATGCACGGAACAGGGTGAGGATGCGCAGACAGGGTGAGGATGCGCGGAACAGGGTGAGGATGCGCGGAACAGGGTGAGGATGAGCGGAACAGGGTGAGGATGCACGGAACAGGGTGAGGATGCGCGGAACAGGGTGAGGATGCGCGGAACAGGGTGAGGATGCACGGAACAGGGTGAGGATGCACGGAACAGGGTGAGGATGCACGGAACAGGGTGAGGATGAGCGGAACAGGGAGATGCACGACAGGGTGAGGATGCGCGGAACAGGGTGAGGATGCAGCGGAACAGGGTGAGGATGCACGGAACAGGTGAGGATGCGCGGAACAGGTGGGGGTGAGGATAAGCGGACAGGGTGAGGATAAGTGGGACAGGGTGAGGATGCGCGGAACAGGGTGAGGATGCACGGAACAGGGTGAGGATGCACGGAACAGGGTGAGGATGCACGGAACAGGGTGAGGATGCGCGGAACAGGGTGAGGATAAGCGGAACAGGGTGAGGATAAGCGGAACAGGGTGAGGATGCACGGAACAGGGTGAGGATAAGCGGAACAGGGTGAGGATGCACGGAACAGGGTGAGGATGCACGGAACAGGGTGAGGATGCGCGGAACAGGGTGAGGATGCGCGGAACAGGGTGAGGATGCACGGAACAGGGTGAGGATAAGCGGAACAGGGTGAGGATAAGCGGAACAGGGTGAGGATAAGCGGAACAGGGTGAGGATGCACGGAACAGGGTGAGGATGCACGGAACAGGGTGAGGATGCACGGAACAGGGTGAGGATAAGCGGAACAGGGTGAGGATAAGCGGAACAGGGTGAGGATGCGCGGAACAGGGTGAGGATGCGCGGGACAGGGTGAGGATGCACGGAACAGGGTGAGGATGCGCGGAACAGGGTGAGGATGCACGGGACAGGGTGAGGATAAGCGGAACAGGGTGAGGATAAGCGGAACAGGGTGAGGATAAGCGGAACAGGGTGAGGATGCACGGAACAGGGTGAGGATAAGCGGAACAGGGTGAGGATGCGCGGGACAGGGTGAGGATGCACGGAACAGGGTGAGGATGCGCGGAACAGGGCGAGGATGCGCGGAACAGGGTGAGGATGCACGGAACAGGGTGAGGATAAGCGGAACAGGGTGAGGATAAGCGGAACAGGGTGAGGATAAGCGGGACAGGGTGAGGATAAGCGGAACAGGGTGAGGATAAGCGGGACAGGGTGAGGATGCACGGAACAAGGTGAGGATGCGCGGAACAGGGTGAGGATAAGCGGAACAGGGTGAGGATGCACGGAACAGGGTGAGGATAAGCGGAACAGGGTGAGGATGCACGGAACAGGGTGAGGATGCGCGGGACAGGGTGAGGATAAGCGGAACAGGGTGAGGATGCACGGGACAGGGTGAGGATAAGCGGAACAGGGTGAGGATGCGCGGGACAGGGTGAGGATGCACGGAACAGGGTGAGGATAAGCGGAACAGGGTGAGGATGCGCGGAACAGGGTGAGGATGCACGGGACAGGGTGAGGATAAGCGGAACAGGGTGAGGATGCACGGGACAGGGTGAGGATAAGCGGAACAGGGTGAGGATGCGCGGAACAGGGTGAGGATGCACGGAACAGGGTGAGGATAAGCGGAACAGGGTGAGGATGCGCGGGACAGGGTGAGGATGCACGGGACAGGGTGAGGATAAGCGGAACAGGGTGAGGATGCGCGGAACAGGGTGAGGATAAGCGGAACAGGGTGAGGATAAGCGGAACAGGGTGAGGATGCGCGGGACAGGGTGAGGATGCACGGGACAGGGTGAGGATAAGCGGAACAGGGTGAGGATGCACGGGACAGGGTGAGGATGCGCGGAACAGGGTGAGGATGCACGGGACAGGGTGAGGATGCGCGGAACAGGGTGAGGATGCGCGGAACAGGGTGAGGATGCACGGAACAGGGTGAGGATGCGCGGAACAGGGTGAGGATAAGCGGAACAGGGTGAGGATAAGCGGAACAGGGTGAGGATAAGCGGAACAGGGTGAGGATGCACGGAACAGGGTGAGGATGCGCGGAACAGGGTGAGGATGCACGGGACAGGGTGAGGATAAGCGGAACAGGGTGAGGATGCACGGAACAGGGTGAGGATGCACGGAACAGGGTGAGGATAAGCGGAACAGGGTGAGGATGCGCGGAACAGGGTGAGGATGCACGGAACAGGGTGAGGATGCGCGGAACAGGGTGAGGATGCACGGAACAGGGTGAGGATAAGCGGGACAGGGTGAGGATGCGCGGAACAGGGTGAGGATGCGCGGGACAGGGTGAGGATGCACGGAACAGGGTGAGGATGCACGGAACAGGGTGAGGATGCGCGGAACAGGGTGAGGATGCGCGGAACAGGGTGAGGATGCACGGAACAGGGTGAGGATGCACGGAACAGGGTGAGGATAAGCGGAACAGGGTGAGGATAAGCGGAACAGGGTGAGGATAAGCGGAACAGGGTGAGGATAAGCGGGACAGGGTGAGGATGCACGGAACAGGGTGAGGATAAGCGGAACAGGGTGAGGATGCACGGAACAGGGTGAGGATAAGCGGAACAGGGTGAGGATAAGCGGGACAGGGTGAGGATGCGCGGAACAGGGTGAGGATGCGCGGGACAGGGTGAGGATGCACGGAACAGGGTGAGGATGCGCGGAACAGGGTGAGGATGCACGGGACAGGGTGAGGATAAGCGGAACAGGGTGAGGATAAGCGGAACAGGGTGAGGATAAGCGGAACAGGGTGAGGATAAGCGGAACAGGGTGAGGATAAGCGGAACAGGGTGAGGATGCACGGGACAGGGTGAGGATGCACGGAACAGGGTGAGGATAAGCGGAACAGGGTGAGGATGCGCGGAACAGGGTGAGGATGCGCGGAACAGGGTGAGGATGCACGGGACAGGGTGAGGATAAGCGGAACAGGGTGAGGATAAGCGGAACAGGGTGAGGATGCGCGGAACAGGGTGAGGATGCACGGAACAGGGTGAGGATAAGCGGAACAGGGTGAGGATGCACGGAACAGGGTGAGGATAAGCGGAACAGGGTGAGGATGCACGGAACAGGGTGAGGATGCACGGGACAGGGTGAGGATGCGCGGGACAGGGTGAGGATGCACGGGACAGGGTGAGGATAAGCGGAACAGGGTGAGGATGCACGGGACAGGGTGAGGATGCGCGGGACAGGGTGAGGATGCGCGGGACAGGGTGAGGATGCGCGGAACAGGGTGAGGATGCGCGGGACAGGGTGAGGATGCACGGGACAGGGTGAGGATGCGCGGGACAGGGTGAGGATGCACGGGACAGGGTGAGGATGCGCGGAACAGGGTGAGGATGCGCGGGACAGGGTGAGGATGCACGGAACAGGGTGAGGATGCGCGGGACACGACGCCAAGGCAGAGGTTACAAGGTTGGGCTGCAGTTACAGGAGTGGGTGCAGGTCTCAGGTATTTAGAACAGGTGCAGGAGAAACAGAAGCGAAAGGGGGGGAGATCCCAACCTCACAGTGTTGTGTTTATTCTGTATCCTAGGATTTCTTTTTAGTAATTTTGTAATTTATTTTAATGTGTTTGGGTAGTATATTTGGATAAGCATTGTAGGTGTTTGGGTATATTTGGGTATTTTTTTAAGTGTTTGATATGTCTTTTTGTATATATTTTTTTTAGGTTTAGATAATGGTTATTGGTAATTTTTAGTGTTTGGATAGATTTTGGGTATTTGTAGTAGTTGGGTATATATTTGGAATTTTTTTAGGTTTTCGTATAGTTAGATAATTTTTAAGTGTTGGATCTATTGGGTATATTTTTAGGTGTTTCCGGTATATTTAGATATATTTTTTTAGGTGTTTTGGATATATTTTGGTATGTTTTTAGGTTTTGGGTATAGTTTAAGTATATTTTAGGTGTATAGTTTATTTTTTTTGGGTATATTTTTAGGTGTTTGGGTAATTTAGGTATTTTTTAGAACTTTTTGCTGTGAGGATTTAGGTAATATCTGACTGAAAAATGAATGAATGAAAAAAAAATATATATATTTACTATTTGCTAAATCTTTGACTATTTTTGTTTGTTTGTTTGTTTATTTTAAAAGATAATGCAAAACGTTCTTTAAAGAGCTTAGTAAATCTCTGAATAGAAAGAGAAAAGTAACTTGAAAAGATACAAAAGGATGTTGACAAATCATCATAAATCCCCCACCACCCACCCC
>NW_028234433.1:24655694-24667737 GCF_977035675.1 Penaeus japonicus
GCATCCTCACCCTGTTCCGCGCATCCTCACCCTGTTCCGCTTATCCTCACCCTGTCCCGTGCATCCTCACCCTGTTCCGTGCATCCTCACCCTGTCCCGTGCATCCTCACCCTGTCCCGTGCATCCTCACCCTGTTCCGCTTATCCTCACCCTGTCCCGCGCATCCTCACCCTGTTCCGCGCATCCTCACCCTGTTCCGTGCATCCTCACCCTGTTCCGCTTATCCTCACCCTGTTCCGTGCATCCTCACCCTGTCCCGCGCATCCTCACCCTGTCCCGCGCATCCTCACCCTGTTCCGTGCATCCTCACCCTGTTCCGCTTATCCTCACCCTGTCCCGCGCATCCTCACCCTGTTCCGTGCATCCTCACCCTGTTCCGCTTATCCTCACCCTGTCCCGTGCATCCTCACCCTGTTCCGTGCATCCTCACCCTGTTCCGTGCATCCTCACCCTGTTCCGTGCATCCTCACCCTGTTCCGCTTATCCTCACCCTGTTCCGCTTATCCTCACCCTGTTCCGCTTATCCTCACCCTGTTCCGCTTATCCTCACCCTGTCCCGCGCATCCTCACCCTGTCCCGCGCATCCTCACCCTGTCCCGTGCATCCTCACCCTGTTCCGCTTATCCTCACCCTGTTCCGTGCATCCTCACCCTGTTCCGCTTATCCTCACCCTGTTCCGCTTATCCTCACCCTGTTCCGTGCATCCTCACCCTGTTCCGCTTATCCTCACCCTGTTCCGTGCATCCTCACCCTGTTCCGTGCATCCTCACCCTGTTCCGCTTATCCTCACCCTGTTCCGTGCATCCTCACCCTGTTCCGCTTATCCTCACCCTGTTCCGTGCATCCTCACCCTGTCCCGCTTATCCTCACCCTGTTCCGTGCATCCTCACCCTGTCCCGTGCATCCTCACCCTGTTCCGCTTATCCTCACCCTGTTCCGTGCATCCTCACCCTGTTCCGTGCATCCTCACCCTGTTCCGTGCATCCTCACCCTGTTCCGTGCATCCTCACCCTGTTCCGCTTATCCTCACCCTGTTCCGCTTATCCTCACCCTGTTCCGCTTATCCTCACCCTGTTCCGCTTATCCTCACCCTGTTCCGTGCATCCTCACCCTGTTCCGCTTATCCTCACCCTGTTCCGTGCATCCTCACCCTGTCCCGTGCATCCTCACCCTGTTCCGCTTATCCTCACCCTGTTCCGTGCATCCTCACCCTGTTCCGTGCATCCTCACCCTGTCCCGTGCATCCTCACCCTGTTCCGCGCATCCTCACCCTGTTCCGCGCATCCTCACCCTGTTCCGTGCATCCTCACCCTGTTCCGCTTATCCTTCTCCTTCCCTCTGTGCGTACGCGCACGTCAGAGAGTAGCTCCTCATTATCTTGTGCTTTTGTTGGATATACGGCCTACAGACACACCAGAATCACTAGAGACCACTGTAAGTTAACAGTGATTGTGATAAGCAGAAATTTAAATCGTAAAAGTGTTGGACTTTGTCATATTTTGGTGTTGAAAATTGAAAGCTCACCGCCCCGCCCACCTCGCCAATTTTTTCAAATCTTGCGCATGCGCAGTGAGACCTGTAGTAGCCTGAGGCTGACCCAGCTTGCCCAGCGCACCTAGCTTGCCCGCGAACGCAAGTCACGTGACCCAGAACAATGCGGCCCGCCAATCCAGGCGCCCAGCGCGCCTCACCCACCACCCTGACGCGCCAGGAAATGAACGCGCAACTTGAAGCGCAAAAGAAATTCTTTAATGACGCCTTAAACAATATGAGGAGTGCACATGAGAGGGAATTAAAAGAAATTAACACCAAAATGGCCGACATCATTACCAGCCTTGAGTTTACTCAAAATGAACTCACTGACATGAAGCAAAGATTTTCTGATGTCTCAAATAAAAATGCATCACTGCAGTCAGATTTATCTTCTATGTCAAGAAATTTAAATCTACTTAAAGAAGAAAACTCTAAGATGACCGACCGTGCAGACTACATCGAAGACCAGAGCCGACGTAACAACTTGCGAATCAGTGGCATTTCGGAAACACCAAATGAGACTTGGGAACAATCCCAAAGGAAGGTGACACAGCTCCTACGAGATCGCTTCAACATCTCACCCGACCTCGAACGAGCGCACCGAGTTGGCAAACAGAATTACTACAAACCACGAGATATTGTAGTCAAGTTCTCGCGATACCAAGATCGTGAAGCTGTATTCCAGCAACGGCGTAACTTAACTGGCACCAATATCTACGTCAACGAGGACTTGTGCCCAGGAACGATGGAAATAAGACGCCAGCAACTAGACGCCTTAAAGGAAGCACGTAAACAAGGAAAACGTGCATTCTTCAACTACAGGACTCTGGTAGTGAAAGAACCGACCCCTCCCGGACGACCACTGAAGCAATATCCGCAAAATGCTCAACCCACCACCACTTCACCTCGGGACGAACCTGCTACTCCACCACCGAGAAGATATCCCGAAGTAAATTCTTTCGGCGAATTTCCAGTAATGTCCCCAACCCCCAGAACATCACTCGCAGCGCCAGGCCCCTTGACCTCGCAAGTACCTCCTGACACTATGAGTTCTGCTAACGGACATTCATCAGCCTGCCCTTCAAACCCCGACGTACAAGGAACGCGCCCAAGGAAGCCTCCCTCCTATTACCAGGCATGTTGAAGTTCTCATGAATTACTTGTTTTCTTACAATAGATAAAGATCATCTGAATTATGTTCTACCACAATATTTTTCCATTTTCTAATGTAAATGACGATGAGTTATATAATGCCATCTTCAATACTACCTCTCTTAACTCTACCATTCCTTTCAATGTACTTGATAACATGAACCTTGAAAACTATAATGAAAACAAAGGCAGTCATGATGACTCAGTATCTCATAATGATTTTCTAAGTGTACTTAACTTTCAGAATTGTAAATATGTTTTTCCTGAATCTCTCAATCACGAGTCAAACCAACAGCCTTTGTATTCAGTCCTAGCCTATAATATCCATAGTCTACCAGAACATTTTGATGAATTTCTGACGGAATGCATTGCACCATTTAAATTTAATTTAGACGCTATCTGCTTATGCGAAACGAAATTAACTGATGATATCCAACATCTTTACAACATCCCAAATTACACTAAGTATACCAATAATGTAACACGCGTAAGTGGAGGCACTGCCATATTTGCCAAAAACTCATGTCACTCCTTTGCAAGAGATGACTTAACATTAAAAGAACCAATGATAGAATCGCTGTTTGTTGAAATTCATCAAAATACAAACAGAGTGATTATTGGGATAATATATTTCCGACCAAAGACCTCATTTACCACATTTATAGAGAAATTATATAATATATTAGGAATTATTAGCAGAGAAAACAAAAGGTGTTATATTACCGGTGATTTTAATATAAATCTTTTAAGTAGACAAAACCCAAATGTAAGAGAACTTGAGAATCTATTTCATGAAAACATGTTTTACAATTGTATAACAAAGCCGACCCGAGTGCATCGTGCATCAGCTACATTGATAGATCACATTTGGACAAATGACATATCAAATTTAACTGAGTCCTCCATTATATATTCATACATATCAGATCATTTCCCTGTGTACGCCAGATTTTTATACGATTCAAAGAAATCAACAAGTAAAAAGATTGAAATTCAATATCATGATTACTCTGATATGAATATAGAATTATTTTTAAATCACTTAAGCTCAGTCAACTGGGATCTTGTTCATGTCGGGAATAATGCTAATGTGAAGTATGAAAATTTCATCACAATATTCATAGCATCTTTTAACAAATTTTTCCCCACGAAAACTAAAATGGTTAAGACCAAATCCATTAATAAGCCCTATATCACTCCTGACATCAAAGTTTTAATTAAAGAAAAACACCAACTGCAGAGAAAATTTTCCAAATATCCTCTCACTTATGGAGATGCATTCAGGAATATCCGCAACCAAGTATCTCATGCCATCAAGGTCGCAAAATCCGTCTATTATAAGCAAAAACTTAACCAGTACTCGAGCAACTCTAAAAAAACTTGGGATATCATCAGATCTATCTTGAATAGAAATATCCAAGAAAACAATATAAACAATTTTAATCTAAACAGTAGGTTAACCAATGACGCTGCAGAAATTTCAAAAGCGTTCAATAACCACTTTGATAATGCAACAAAACGACTTGCTAATAATCCAACTGCTGATGATAATGAATTTAAACGTTTCTTACATGGTCACCAAAGAAACAGCATGGCAATGGCGCCAATCTGTGAATCAGAATTTATCAATGCTGTTAAATCAATGAAAGAATGCTCACCAGGACCTGATGGCATACCGATGATGCTAATAAAAAAAATATCTCATGCAATTGCTCCTGTAATGGTTGACATTTTCAATGCCTCATTTCGAGAAGGAATTTTCCCCGACAAAATGAAAATGGCTAAAGTCATTCCAATTTTCAAATCAGGTGACAAAAGCAAGATTTCTAATTATCGACCTATTTCCCTCCTCTCTGGATTCAGCAAAATTCTAGAGAAACTTGCTTTTACAAGATTAAACAGATTTTGCGGTGACAATAACATCATAAATGACTCCCAGTTCGGCTTCTCGAAGGGAAAGTCCACAGAAACAGCACTCATTTCCTTCACTGAGCGCATCCTAAGGGCTTTTGATGACAATCAGTATTCCATTGCAGTTTTTTTAGATTTCAGCAAAGCATTCGACACTGTCGACCACAACATCCTCTTGGATAAATTAGACAGTTATGGAATTAGAGGAATGGCAAATAAATGGTTTAAAACATACCTTAGCAATAGATCACAATTTGTCTATTATAATAAACATAAATCTCACACACTCACAGTCAAACATGGTGTACCACAAGGGTCAATTTTAGGCCCTTATCTTTTTCTACTTTTCATAAATGACTTTATCAATTGTAGTAACACTCTAAAATTCACGCTATTTGCGGATGATAGCAACCTGATACTAAGTGGACCAAATATTCATGATCTAATTAGTAGTGTCAATGAAGAACTTAAACAAGTCAATAAATGGATTTTAAGCAACAAACTCACTCTCAACCTCGAAAAAACTCACTACATCATATTTCATAGGAACAAAAACATCCCTGATAATATTCCATCACTTAATATAAATAACAAAATTGTTAAGCAAGAAACAAAGACAAAATTTCTCGGTGTCATAATTGATTATAGATTATTATGGTATGATCATATTTACGAACTCCAAAACAAATTAAGTAAACATTGTGGAATGATTTACCATGTTCGTAATACCCTCACAACTCACGCATTAAAACAAATATATTATTCCTTAATATTTCCCCAGCTAATATACTGCCACGTAGTCTGGGGAGCTGTTCCAGCCAATCGCACGAAGTCCCTTGTCATTACCCAGAAAAAGATAATTCGAAATATAGCATTCCTAAGAAAGTATGACCATACAAATGATACATGTTTCAACCAAAAATTGCTTAAGTTTAAAGAAATCAACGACTACTGTTCTGCAATATTTACTTTTAAATCCGTCAACCTCTTGCAAAATGATATGTTCACTCATAGATCGAACTCTCGATATGAATTGAGAAACGATACTCTACTAAAATATCCATTATGCAGATCTGATCAGTCCAAAACTTTCATTAATTATCATGGTGTTAAGGTATGGAACAGCCTCCCAGACCATATTAGACAAAAACAAACTCTGCCAAGCTTTAAGATAGCTCTTAAGTTTTACTTAATATCAAGATATTCTAACTCTTAAAAATTATTTGGAAAAATGTAATCATAAATCATATATCATGTTGTAATTATACCGGTGTCAATATGTGTATAATAACTCATTTCAATCGAATTATATATTATGTTTATTTAACTAAACCATATCAAATATACCAGTGTATAAGGTAATTTGTGTCATATCAAATATATGTGTATAAAATGTAATATTTTGTCATGTTAATTATATTCATGTGTATTGTAATGAATAAGTATTATGTTAGCATAATGTAATACTGCATCATAATCAATATATATATATATATATATATATATATATATATATATATATATATATATATATATATATATATATATATATATGTGTGTGTGTGTGTGTGTGTGTGTGTGTGTGTGATATAATATTGAGTTATATATGCACGTGTAATATGATATTTTGTCATATCAAATATATTTCTATGTATAAAGTAATATAATATCATATCACATTTTCTTTTTTCTCATTGCATATTCATAGTATCACCTATATATGTATCTCGATAACTGAAATTAGCCGATATCAAATATATGTATGTGTATTTATTAGGTAATAACATTGTATGAAGTCTTCAAGAGAACTTTTGTTCTCAAAAGGCTTAGCCAACACTTGTACAAATTGTATCTTAATATGTATCATTTAATGGCTAAATAAAATGTTTCAATTTCAATTTCAATTTCAATTTCACCCTGTTCCGCTTATCCTCACCCTGTTCCGCTTATCCTCACCCTGTTCCGTGCATCCTCACCCTGTTCCGCGCATCCTCACCCTGTTCCGTGCATCCTCACCCTGTTCCGCGCATCCTCACCCTGTTCCGCTTATCCTCACCCTGTTCCGCGCATCCTCACCCTGTTCCGCTTATCCTCACCCTGTTCCGTGCATCCTCACCCTGTTCCGTGCATCCTCACCCTGTTCCGTGCATCCTCACCCTGTCCCGTGCATCCTCACCCTGTTCCGTGCATCCTCACCCTGTTCCGCTTATCCTCACCCTGTCCCGTGCATCCTCACCCTGTTCCGCTTATCCTCACCCTGTCCCGTGCATCCTCACCCTGTCCCGTGCATCCTCACCCTGTTCCGTGCATCCTCACCCTGTTCCGTGCATCCTCACCCTGTTCCGTGCATCCTCACCCTGTTCCGCTTATCCTTACCCTGTTCCGCGTATCCTCACCCTGTTCCGTGCATCCTCACCCTGTTCCGCTTATCCTCACCCTGTTCCGTGCATCCTCACCCTGTTCCGTGCATCCTCACCTGTCCGCTCATCTCACCCTGTTCCGCTTATCCTCACCTGTTCCGGCATCCTCACCCTGTTCGTATCCTCACTGTTCCGCATCCTCACCTGTTTCACCCTGTCCGTATCCTCACCCTGTTCCGTGCATCCTACCCTTCCGTGCATCCTCACCCTGTTCCGCTATCCTCACCCTGTTCCGCATCCTCACCTGTTCCTCATCTCACCCTGTTCCGCGATCTCACCTGTTCGTGCATCTCACCTGTTCCGTGCTTATCCTCACCTGTTCCGTATCCTCACCCTGTTCCGTGCATCCTCACCCTGTCGTGCATCCTCACCCTGTCCGCTTATCCTCACCCTGTTCCGTCATCCTCACCCTGTTCCGTGCATCTCACCCTGTTCCGCATCTCACCCTGTCCGCGCATCCTCACCCTGTTCCGCTTATCCTCACCCTGTTCGCTTATCCTCACCCTGTCGTGTATCCTCACCCTGTCCGCATCCTCACCCTGTTCCGTGCATCCTCACCCTGTTCCGCTTATCCTCACCCTGTTCCGTGCATCCTCACCCTGTTCGCTTATCCTCACCTGTTCCGCTATCCTCACCTGTTCGTGCATCCTCCACTGTTCCGTTGATTTTCTCACCCTGTTCGCTTATCCTCACCCTGTTCCGTGCATCCTCACCTGTCCGTGCATCCTCACCCTGTTCCGTGCATCTCACCATGTTCCGTGCATCCTCACCCTGTTCCCGCTTATCTCACCTGTTCCGCTTATCCCACCTGTTCCGTGCATCCTCACCTGTCCGCTCCTCACCTGTCCGCATCTCACCCTGTTCCGCTTATCCTCACCTGTTCCGTGCATCCTCACCCTGTTCCGTGCATCCTCACCCTGTTCCGTGCATCCTCACCTGTTCCGTGCATCCTCACCCTGTTCGTTTTCCTCACCCTGTTCGTGCATCTCACCTGTTCGCTTATCCTCACCTGTCCGTGCATCTCACCTGTCCGTGCATCCTCACCCTGTTCCGTATCCTCACCCTGTCCGTGCATCCTCACCCTGTTCCGTTATCCTCACCCTGTTCCGTTATCCTCACCCTGTTCCGCATCCTCACCTGTTCCGTGCATTCCTCACCCTGTTCCGTGCATCCTCACCTGTTCCGCTTATCTCACCCTGTTCCGTTATCCTCACCCTGTTCCGCTTATCCTCACCCTGTTCCGTGCATCCTCACCCTGTCCGCATCCTCACCCTGTTCGTATCCTCACCTGTTCGCATCCTCACCCTGTTCCGTGCATCCTCACCCTGTTCGCGCATCCTCACCCTGTTACGTGCATCCTCACCTGTTCCGTATCCTCACCTGTTCGCTTATCTCACCTGGTCCGCTATCCTCACCCTGTTCCGTGCATCCTCACCCTGTTCCGTGCATCTCACCTGTTCCGTGCATCCTCACCCTGTTCGCTTATCCTCACCTGTTCCGTATCCTCACCCTGTTCCGTGCATCTCACCTGTTCGCTTCCTCACTGTCCGTGCATCCTCACCCTGTTCCGTTCATCTCACCTGTTCCGTGATCCTCACCCTGTTCCGCTGCATCCTCACTGTTCCGTTGCATCCTCACCTGTTCCGTGCATCCTCACCTGTTCGCTTATCCTCACCCTGTTCCGTGATCCTCACCTGTTCCGCTTATCCTCACATGTTCCGTGATCCTCACCCTGTTCGTGCATCCTCACCCTGTTCCCGTCTATCCTCACCCTGTTCCGTTATCCTCACCTGTTCCGTGCATCCTCACCCTGTTCCCGTTATCCTCACCCTGTTGGCCTTTATCCTCACCCTGTTCCGCGCATCCTCACCCTGTTCCGCGCATCCTCACCCTGTTCCGTTATCCTCACCCTGTTCCGTGCATCCTCACTCTGTTCCGCTTATCCTCACCCTGTTTCCGCTTATCTCACCTGTCCGTGCATCCTCACTGTCCGCTTATCCTCACCTGTCCGTTATCTCCCTGCATTCCTCACCTGTTCCGTGCATCCTCACCCTGTCCGCTTGCATCCTCACCCTGTTCCGCTTAATCCTCACCCTGTTCGCTTATCCTCACCTGTTCCGTGCATCCTCACCTGTCCGCTTATCCTCACCCTGTTCGTGCATCCTCACACTGTTCCGCATCCTCACCCTGTTCCGCTTATCCTCACCCTGTTCCGTGCATCCTCACCTGTCCGCTTATCCTCACCTGTTCGCTTATCCTCACCCTGTCCGTGCATCCTCACCTGTCCGTTATCCTCACCCTGTTCCGTAATCGGCCCTTCCGCGCCATCTCACCCTGTCCGTGCATCCTCACCCTGTTCGTGCATTCCTCACCCTGTTCCGCTTATCCTCACCTTGTTCCGATTATCCTCACCCTGTCGCTTATCCTCACCCTGTTCCGTGATCCTCACCTGTTCCGTGCATCCTCACCCTGTTCCGTGCATCCTCACCCTGTTCGTGCATCTCACACCCTGTTCCGTGCATCCTCACCCTGTTCCGCTTATCCTCACCTGTTCCGTGCATCCTCACCTGTTTCCGCGCATCCTCACCCTGTTCCGTGCATCCTCACCTGTTCCGTGCATCCTCACCCTGTTCCGCTTATCCTCACCTGTTCCGTTATCCTCACCCTGTTCCGTGCACCCTGTCCCGTGCATCCTCACCCTGTTCCGTGCATCCTCACCTGTTCCGTGCATCCTCACCCTGTTCCGCTTATCCTCACCCTGTTCCGGCCATCCTCACCCTGTTCCATACATCCTCACCCTGTTCCGTGCATCTCACCCTGTTCCGTGCATTATCCTCACCCTGTTCCGTGCATCCTCACCTGTTCCGCTTATCCTCACTGTCCCGTGCATCCTCACCTGTTCCGTGCATCCTCACCTGTCCCGTGCATCCTCACCCTGTTCGTGCATCCTCACCCTGTTCCGTGCATCCTCACCTGTTCCGCTTATCCTCACCTGTTCCGTTATCCTCACCTGTTTCCGTGCATCCTCACCCTGTTCCGCATCCTCACCTGTTCCGCTTTATCCTCACCCTGTTCCGCTTATCCTCACCTGTTCGTGCATCCTCACCCTGTTCCGCTTATCCTCACCTGTTCCGCTTATCTCACCTCGCGTTATCCCCTGTTCGCTTATCCTCACCCTGTTCCGTGCATTTCACCCTGTTCCTATCCTCACCCTGTTCCCGCATCTCACCGTGTTCCGCGTTCCATCCTCCCTGTTCCGCTTATCCTCACCCTCACCTGTTCGCTTATCCTCACCCTGTTCCGCTTATCCTCACCCTGTTCCGTGCATCCTCACCTGTTCCCGCTTATCCTCACCCTGTTCCGTCTTATCCTCACCCTGTTCCGCTTATCCTCACCCTGTTCGCTTCTCACCTGTTCGCTTATCTCACCCTGTTCCGCTTATCCTAACCATGTAACGTGAATCCTCACCCTGTTCCGCAATCCTCACCTGTTCGCATCCTCACCCTGTTCCGTGCATCCTCACCCTGTTCCGCTTATCCTCACCTGTTCGTGCATCTCACTGTTGCCTATCTATAACTGTTCGCGCATCCTCACCTGTTCCGCTTCTCCTCACCCTTATCCTCACCCTGTTCCGCATCCTCACCTGTTCGTTATCTCATGTTGTTATTACTGTTCGTGCTCTCACTGGTTCGCGATCTACTGTTGCTAATCTCACCTGTTCCCTATCTTCACCCTGTTCCTCTTCTTATCCTCACCCTGTTCCGCGCATCCTCACCCTTTCCGTGCATCCTCACCCCTGTTCCGTGTCCGCGCATCTCACCCTGTTCCGTGCATCCTCACCTGTTCCGTGCATCCTACCTTGTTTCAGTTATCCTCACTGTTCTGCGCTTATCCTCACCTGTTCCGATTCTCCTCAAACTGATTCCGCTTAGCCTCACCCATCAGTCGCTTTTCTCACCTGTAGCTTATCCTACCCTGTTGCCGCTTTTTTCCTCACCCTGTCCGCTTATCATCACCTGTTCCGTTATCCTCACCTGTTCGCTTATCCTCACATGTTCCGCTTATCCTCACCCTGTTCGCATCCTCACCCTGTTCCCCGCATCCTCACCTGTTCGCTTATCTCACCCTGTTCCGCATCCTCACCCTGTTCCGTGCCTCACCCTGTTCGTACTCACCTTCCGTGCTCCTCTCCCTGTCGTGCATCCTCACCCTGTTCCGGATCCTCACCCGTTCCGTGCATCCTCACCCTGTTGTGATTACTGTGCATATCCTCACCCTGTTCGTGCTTATCTCAGCTGTTCCTCTTATTCATCCTAACATGTTCGTCGACTATCATCATGTTCGGCTGTTACGCGTTGCTGCATCCTCACCTGTTCGTTTTCACCCAGTGCATCTCACCCGTCGAGCATCCGCGCTTCGATTATCTCACCACGTTGTCCCGTGCATCCTCATCCCTAGTTCGCTTATCCTCACCCTGTTACGATTATCTCACCCTGTCCGCGTATTTCCTCAACCAGGTTGTCTCATCCTCACCCTGTTTTCGCTTCCCATCTCACCCTGTTCGTTATCTCACCTGTTCAATTATTACTCAACCTGTTCGCGAAATCCTACTGTTCGCTTATCCTACCTGTTTTAGAGCATCTTCACCCTGTTCCCGGGCTTTCCTCACCCTGTTCGTGCATACTAACCTGTTCGCTTATCCCTCACCTGGTTCCGTGCACCTTCACCCTGTCCCGAGCATCTCACCCAGATTCGCTTATCCTCTCCTGTCCGTTTGGCATCATCACAGTCACGGGCATCCTCACCCTGTGCCGCTTATCCTCACCTGTGAGCATCTCACCTTGTCAGTGCATCCTACCCTGTCCCGTGCATATCACCTGTCCGTGCATCTCACCCTGTTCCGCTTATCCTCACCTGTTCCGCGCATCCTCACACTGTCCGTGCACCTCCCATGTCGCTTATCTCTCCCTGTCCCGTGGCATCCTACCCCCCTGTCACGTGCATCCTCACCCTGTTCCGCCTCCTCC
>NW_028234433.1:24670337-24672837 GCF_977035675.1 Penaeus japonicus
GAGAGAGAGAGAATTCCCAATTCCTGTTTTCTCTTCTTTTCTTAATTTACTTTTCTTTTTCTTCCTTTTTTCCTGTTTCTATTTTTTCCCTTTTTCTTTTCTTTCCTTATTCGTCTTTTTCCACTTCCCCTTTCTTTTTGTTTTGCTCTTTTCTTGCGATTTATTTTTCCTAATTCTCTTTCTCTTCTCTCTCTATATTTTTCATTTCCTTTTTTACTTTTTCTTTTTTCTTTCACTTTATCTTTCCATTCTTTTATCATTCCATATTTCTTTCTTGTATTACTTATTTCTCTTTCTTTCTTTCCTCACCCTTTTTTTCATTGTTTATTCTTTCTGTTCTCGTTATCTTCCCTTATTCACCTCTTCTCTTTCCTTTTTTACCATTTTTTATTTTCATTTTAGTCTATTCATTCATTCTTAAATTTAGTTCCTTTTAAATTTTCCTCTTCTCTTTTCATTTTCCTCCTTTCATTTTTTTTTTCCTATTTTAAATCTTGTTTTTCTCTTCTATTTTTCTTTAATGTTTTCCTTTCTTTCAACCTCTGCTCTTTCCCTCTTATTTTTCACTTTTTATTTTATTTTACTATTTACTATCTATTATTTGATAATTTGTCCATTATTTCACTATTCAATTATCTAATCTATTCATTATATTTTATTATTCATTATTTGTTTCATTACTTTTTTACTTTCACTTTCATGATTCTGTTCTTATCATTTTGCTTTGACTTTTCTCATTTTTTTCTTTTTTTTTTTTTTTTTTTTTTCCCTTTCCCTTTTCTTCCTCTACATTTCTCCTTTTCAGGGCAGTGGAAGGGGGGGTTTCTGGGGGTTCAGGGGTGTCAGGGTGTTGCAGAGGGTGGAGGAGGGTAAGGGAGTGTGATCTGTTTGGGGGAGAGCAGAGAGAGGAAGGGGGGCAGTATGTAAGGGTGGGGGGGGTTGAGGAGGGGCGAGGTTGAGGGATGGGCCGCTGCGCCGTGGGAGGCGGCCGGTGAGGGTAGAGGTTGTTGGTGGTGAGAGAGAAGAGAGAGTGCGAGAGAGAGAGAGAGAGTAATAGGAAAACGGGAAGAGGAGGGGGAAGAGAGAGAGTGAGCGTAAGAAGAAGAAAAGGAGAGAGAGATGAGAGAGAGAGAAGAGGACATGAGAGAAGGAGTGTGGTGGGAGAATGAGGAGAGAGAGATATGCGAGAAGAGAGAGAGAGAGAGAGAGAGAGAGCTAAGAGGAAAAGGATGGATAGAGAGAGAAGAGAGAGAGAGAGAGAGCGATGAGGAGACATCAGAGGTAGGAGACCGAGAGCAGAGAGAGAGATTACGCTGAGACGTAGACGAGAGTCGTGAGAGTTGTGCTGAGAGAGAGAGAGAGAAGAAAGAGGACGAGAAAATAAAAAAAGGAAAATAAATAAATGAATAACATAGATGATGATGATAATGTTGATGGTAGTGATGGTAATTATAATAATGATAGTATAATGATAATAATAAGCATAATAATAACAAACTGTACTGATAATAAATTATAATGGCAATGATAATAGTAATAGTAATAAAAACTACTACTACTACTATTCCTAGCATAAGTAATAACAACAACAACAACAAAACAACAATAATAGTAATGATAATAATTATAATAATAATAATAATAATGACAATAATTATGATAATAGTAATAATGATGATTATGATAATAGCAATGTGATAATGAGAATAGTGATAATGATGCTATATAATATGTCTGATTTGATGATACATGTTTGAATGATAATAATGTATAAAATAAATAACAATGATAATGCTTACTAATACATGATACTAGGGAAATAATGATTTTTTTTTAAATTTGTTAAAATTGACAATGATAATGATACTAATATTGATACTGGGAATAATGATTATGAAATAATAATGCTAAGAATAAAGATAATGATAATAATGATAATGATAATAACAATAATAATAATAATAATAATAATAATAATAATGATGAAGATAAAGATTACAATCGTGGTGTTCATGATATGACCAAAACAATAAAATAACAATATAACAATAAAAATAACAAAACGGGGAAAAAATATTCCTGAGAAGACATTCCAAAACAAAAAACAGTCGACAAGCGCACCGCCTACTCCCTCCCAAAGTGGTCGTCGCCATTGCCATCGTTCCCTTTCCAGACGAGTGGAATTAATTTCCGCCTAGCACTTTCCGACAAGAAAAAAAGGGTTGAGGAAGAAGAAGAAGAAAAAAAAAACGACAAACTTCAAACTCAGCTAAACTAGAAACGATTCTTCATCGGCCAGAAGTTGGGAATCTTTCCTGAACGTGAAAGGTGTTTCTTGCAAGAAAAAAAATAAGGTGGTGGGAAAAAAGCGTCGGAAAAAAAATTGGAATAATCGGAAATGGCTGACGGATTGTTTTCGAATTCACGAGTGGACCTTCGTTGGTTTCGGGTTTCGACTTTCCTCTTCGATTCCAGAAGGTGCCGCTATTTCTAACGATTA
>NW_028234433.1:24687099-24689599 GCF_977035675.1 Penaeus japonicus
ATCATAATTGTTATTATGATTACTTTGGTTATCGTCACAGCTTATCATCAGTAACAGCATTATTTTACTTATCAATATTCATAGTAACTTTATCAATATCAGATTTAATATTAGTGCTATCATCAGCATTAGTCGTGCTATCATGCATATCATTAGCATTGATATTATTAGTAGTATCTTTATCAATATTTGTGTTAGTGTTAATATAAGCATATGTATTGAGGTTGATAATAAAATCAACATCAATATTAGCACATTAGTATTGATAATAACATTGATATTAACCTGATAACTGTCATGGCATCAATGGTCATGCCTCTGGCTGACATATATATCATGTCATGATTTTAATAACCTTGACACGCATCAAGTGGCTATTACAGACTTCACAGTTTGATAAAATGATGAAATTACGTATTATAATTAATATCTGTATCAATATCAAAGTAAGAAATAACATGACAGTATTAAAAAAAAAACTCATAACAACAAAAACGTAAAGAAAAAGAAAAAAAGAAAACGGAGACACACACAATGACGCCAAGAAAAAAAATATGATATAGAAAACGGAGACACAAACACCCAGACGACTTCATGTTCAGAACATGTTTACTCTTCCTCTTACGTCATTCCAAGCTATTGTTCCAAGGTCCTGAGAGAGCTTTTTCCTGGAATGGATTCCTGACAGAACTAATACACGCCAGGTCAAGGCAAAAGGTCGGAAAAGGTCATGATAATAAGTGGAAAAGAGAGTGTGATCTGACCTGTTTTATATATGAGGTTGAATTACTGGTGTTTCGTGGCTGGAGAAAATTGATGGGAATTTTTAAATCTCGTTTGTTTTCTGGATTTAGTAAATGTATGATGTTGATTTTTTTCTTTATTTTGCGTTTCTCTCGCTCTCTCTTTCTCTTGCTCTCTCTCTCTTTTGCTCTCTCTTGCTCTCTCTTGCTCTCTCTCTCTTCTCGACTCTCGTCAATCGTCTCATCTCTCTCTCTCTTCTCTCTCTCTCTTCTCTCTTCTCCATCTCTCTTTCATCTACTATCTCACTCCTCTCTCTCTCTCTCTCCCTCCCTCTCTCTCTCCTCTCTCTCGTGCTCTCCTCTCTCTCTCTCCTCTCTCTCTCTCTCCTCTTTCTCTCTCTCCTTGCTTCTCTTTCTCTCTCTCTCTCTTGCTCTCTCTCTCACTCTCTCTACTATCTATTTGATCTTCTCATCTCTTTCTCTTTCTCTTCCTTCTTCTCTCTCTTCTCTCACTCTCTCTCTCTCACACACACACACACACACACCATATTATATATATATATATATATATATATATATATATTATAATATATATATATAGTATATATATATAATGTATGTATATATAATATATAATATAATATATATATATATATATATATTATATATAAATATGTATAATGATATTTATATGTGCGTTGAATTCTGTATATATATAATAAATAAATATATATATATATATATATATATATAAATATATATATAAATATATGAAATGTATGTAAAAATATATGTAATGAGATATATATATGGTGAGTGTGTATATATGTATATATCTATAAGATCTATTATAGATATATATATATAATAATATTATATACTATATATATGATATATTATATAATACATATATAAGTATAATATATATATAATATATATATATATAATAGATATATACTATGTATATATATCTATACATATATATAATATATATATATATATCTATATATATATAATAAATATATGTATATATATATATACATGTGTATGCATATCCATACAATAGAAAATAAAAATAAATAAATAAATTCATATATTATATAAATCTAACTATAAATCTATAAATAAAGTTGTATAGACTATATATACCTAACTATTATATACATCTCTAAATCATATAAAAAAATATCAACTATATATATATATAAATATCTATATCCAAAAATACACACACACATATATATATCCAAAAACCTAACATATAAAACATACATACCTATATATATCTCACTATATAAAAATAAATATAACTATATATATATACATATATACACACGCACATATAAATATCTATATACATATAAACATAAATATATCCACACCACACACACACACCCACACACACACACACACACAATCACACACACACACACACACACACCACACCATATATATATATAAAACTATAAAATATATATATATTATACATATAATATATATATATATATATCTATAATAATATATGTTGTATGGTGTGTGTTGTGGAGAGTCTGTGTTGTGTGTGTGTGTATATATGAATATGATATATATAAGAGCGTGGTACTTGTAACAATAGAACAATATATATCTAAAACTATATAATATATCAAACTAAATCTATAAAAATATATATAAAATAAAATATATGGCGTGGGTACATATGTCTAAATCAATAAATATAAAAAATACAAAATAAGATATCACTCTAAATCATCTAT
>NW_028234433.1:24724599-24729599 GCF_977035675.1 Penaeus japonicus
GTTATTGTGAGCGTGTGGAGTGCGTCTCTCTCTCTCTCTCTCTCTCTCTCTCTCTCTCTCTTTGTCTTTCTCTTTCTCTTTTTCTCTCTCTTTGTCTTTCTCTCTCTTTCTTTCTCCCTCTCTCTGTTTCTCTCTCTATCTCTCTCTCTGTCTTTCTCTTTCTCTTTTTCTCTCTCTTTGTCTTTCTCTCTCTTTCTTTCTCCCTCTCTCTGTTTCTCTCTCTCTCTCTCTCTCTCTTTCTCTCTCTCTCTCTCTCTCTCTCTCTCTCTCTCTCTCTCTCTCTCTCTCTCTCTCTCTCTCTCTCTCTCTTTCATTGGTGGCTTTTGTTTTCCACGCTCATTACGGTGGAGATAACTGTGCCTCTCTCTTCTCTTCTCTTTTACTCTTTCTCTTTTTCTCTCTTTCATTCTCTGTCTGTCTTCGTCTTTCATGTTCTCTCTGTCTTTCTATTTCTTTCTTGCTCTGTCTGTTTGTCTTTTTTTCTATCTTCTCTTTTGATCTCTCGTTCACCCTTTTTCATTTTCTCTCATTCTAATTCTCTCTCTCTCTCTCTCTCTCTCTCTCTCTCTCTCTCTCTCTCTCTCTCTCTCTCTCTCTCTCTCTCTCTCTCTCTCCGTCTCTCTCTATCTTCTATCTCTATTCCTCTCTCTTTGGTTGGGTCAATTCCTCTTTTGTGTGTCTGTTTGTTTATTTGTTTGTCTGTCCCTTTTCTATTCTTTCATTATGTTTTCCTTCCCCTTCCTCCTCCCCTTCCGCCTTCCCCTTACTAAACCCTTTCCCTCTTGACCCTTCCCTCTCATTCCTACCCTCTTTTCTCATCCCCTTCCCCCTTCCCCCACCCCCTACCCTCTTCCCCTTCCCTTCCCCCTTTCCTACCCTTTTCCCCTCCCATTCTTCCCCTTCCCCTTCCCCCTACCCTCTTCCCCCTTCCTTTCCCCTCCTCTTCCCCCCTCCCTCTTCCCCCCCTCCCATTCCACCCCTCATTATCACCAAACACACAACTTCATCACCACCTTCCACCCACCCCCTCCCCCTTCCCCCCTCCCCCTTCCCCCCTCCCCCTTAAAAAACCTTCGCTCATCATCAAAACTTTGTTAGAGCTGTGATGAGCTTCCGGTTGGTGAGCTTCCTAACTCCGTTGATGAGTGCTGGACGTCCTGAGAGGGGAGAGGGAGAGGGTGAGAGGGGAAAGGGTGAGGGGAGAGGGAGAGGGGAAAGGGGAGAGGGAGAGGAATAGGGTGAGGGGAGAGGGAAAGGGGGAAATGGGAGAGGGAAGAGGGAGAGGGAGAGGGGAAAGGGGAGAGGGTGAGGGGAGAGGGAGAGGGAGGGGGAGAGGGAGAGGGTGAGGGGAGAGGGTGAGAGGAGAGGGAGAAGGGAGAGAGAGAGAGGGTGAGAGAGAAGAAGAGAGGGAGGGGGTGAAGGAAGGGATAGGCCGGCGGTGCGCCGGTGAGAGGGCGAGGGTCCCCCTTTCGCTCTCGTCCCGCGTTCGCTCTTGCCGCTGGGAAGGAAGGTCCTTTCTCTTCCCTTCCGCCCGTTCGTTCCTGCCACTTCCTCGTTCTTTCTTTCTTCCTGGCATTACTTGCCTGTTTCACTGTCTCCCTCTCGTTCTCGACCTTCGTTTTCTTTCCTTGGCTTCCTTGCTTGACCTTGCACCGTCTCTGCCTTCCTTCTTTGTTGTTTTCCTTCTTTCACTTCTCTCCTTTCTTCCCTTTTTTTCCTTCCTCTCCAGGTTCTTTCCTTTCTGTTCGGGTTTGGCGTGCAACCCTCCCCCATCCCAGCCCGCACGCACCCGCCAGAGGAGAATCATCCGTCAAAGTCGGTTCGGTGCGTCGGTCGTCGGGAAAGAGGGGCTTGGTGTTTGTTTGTTTGTTTGTTTGTTTTATGTTAAGGGTCGGTCGTCGGGAAAGAGGGGCTTGATGTTTGTTTGTTTGTTTGTTGTTGTTCGTTGTTAAGGGTCGGTCGTCGGGAAAGAGGGGCTTGGTGTTTGTTTGTTTGTTTGTTTGTTGTTTTATGTTAAGGGTCGGTCGTCGGGAAAGAGGGGCTTGATGTTTGTTTGTTTGTTTGTTGTTGTTCGTTGTTAAGGGTCGGTCGTCGGGAAAGAGGGGCTTGGTGTTTGTTTGTTTGTTTGTTGTTGTTTTATGTTAAGGGTCGGTCGTCGGAAAGAGGGGCTTGATGTTTGTTTGTTTGTTTGTTGTTGTTCGTTGTTAAGGGTCGGTCGTCGGGAAAGAGGGGCTTGGTGTTTGTTTGTTTGTTTGTTGTTTTATGTTAAGGGTTGGTCGTCGGAAAGAGGGGCTTGATGTTTGTTTGTTTGTTTGTTGTTTTATGTTAAGGGTTGGTCGTCGGAAAGAGGGGCTTGATGTTTGTTTGTTTGTTTGTTGTTGTTCGTTGTTAAGGGTCGGTCGTCGGAAAGAGGGGCTTGATGTTTGTTTGTTTGTTTGTTTGTTTGTTGTTGTATTATGGTAAGGGTCGGTCGTCGGGAAAGAGGGTCTTGTTGTTTGTTTGTTTGTTTTTTGTTTGTTGTTGTGTTTTGTTAAGGGTTTGGTGATGCGTTTGTTGTTGTTTTTGTTGTATTTTTTGTTCTTTGTTGTAATTTGTTTATGTTATTTTTTATTCTTGTTTTCGTTCATGCTATTCTTATTGTTATTGTTCGCCTCCTCCTCCTTCTTCTTGTTCTTGTTCTTTCTCAAATTCTTCCTCTCTTTTTCTGTTACCTCCTCCTCCCTCCCCTCCTCTATCTCCTCTTCCTCCTCTTCTCTCCCTCTCATTCTTCCCTTTACTTTCCCTCCTTACCCCCTCCTTTCCCCCTTACTTCCCTCCCCCACACCCCTTACCCAATTCACTTCTCTTCCCTCTCCTTCCACCCCCTACCCCTTCCACTTTCCTCCTCCCCATTTCCCCCATTCCACACCTCTCCCTCTCTATCCCTCCCTCCCCCCCCTCCCATCCCCCTCAACCCCCACCCCATCCCCCTCAACCCCTCCCCACCCCCCCCCACCCCCCCCCCCCCCCCCCCCGCAAAATAGCTTTCCAGAACTGATAAATCATCATGCAATACACTTCAATAATTGTTTACGCACGCAAGCAAACCCTCCCCCGCCCCCCGCCTGTCCCCCCCCTCCCCTTCTGTTATCAATGCGAGCGGTAACTTGCGTGTTTTCACGATTATGCCAAAAGAGGTGGTGGTTCCTTCGTTCGTTCCTTCGTTCCTTCGTTCGTTTCTTCGTTCGTTCGTTCCTTCGTCCGTTCCTTCGTCCGTTCGTTTGTTCGTTCCTTGGTTCGTTCCTTTCTTCGTCCGTTCCTCCGTTCCTTCGTCCGTCCGTTCGTTTGTTCGTCCGTTCGGTCGTTAGTTCGTTCCTTCGTTCGTTCCTTCGTCCGTTCCTTCGTCCGTTCGTTTGTTCGTTCGTTCCTTCGTCCCTTCCTTCGTCCGTTCCTTCGTTCGTTCGTTCGTCCGTTCGTTCGTTCCTTCGTCCGTTCGTTCGTTCCTTCGTTCGTCCCTTCCTTCGTTCGTTCCTTCGTCCGTTCGTTCGTTCGTCCGTTCGTTCGTTCCTTCGTCCGTTCGTTCGTTCCTTCGTCCCTTCCTTCGTTCGTTAGTTCCTTCGTCCATTCGTCCGTTCCTTCGTCCCTTCCTTCGTTCGTCCTTGCCTTCCTTCGTCCGTTCCTTCGTCCCTTCGTCTGTTCCTTCGTCCGTTCCTTCGTCCCTTCGTCTGTTCCTTCGTCCGTTCCTTCGTTCGTCCGTTCCTTCCTTCGTTCCTTTGTCCGTTCGTTCGTTCGTTCCTTCGTTAATTTTTCGTTTACGGATGTTTATGTGAAAGTATATGGAGAGACAATGAGGCGTGGCTAATCAGGGGGGGGGTAGGGTGTTTGGTGGGTGGGAGGATAGGAAGGGATGGGAGGGGGCGGAGGGAAGGGGTGGGTGGGAGGAAGGGTTAAGGGAAGGAAGGGGGGGGAAGGGATGGGAGGGAGGGATGGGAGGATAGGAAGGGATGGGTGGGGAGGGGGGAGGGGGGAAGGAAGGGGAGGGAGAGGATGGGAGGGATGGGAGGGGAGGGGAGGGATGGGATGGTAAGGGAAGGGGAGAAGGGATGGGAGGAGGGAGGGATGGTAGGGGGGAGAGAGTAGGAAAGAAGGGAAAGAGGGAGGAGTGAAAAAACGAGAGAAGGGGGAAGGGGGAAAGGAAAAGAGAAAGAGAAAGAGAGGTGGGAGGAAGGGGGGAGACAAGAGAATTGGAGAGAGGGGGAGCGAAAAGAGAGAGAGAGAAAGGGAGATATATAGAGAAAGAGATAGAGAGAGAAAAATAGATTTATAAAGAGAGAGACATAAATAGAGAGAGAGAGAGAGAGAGAGAGAGAGAGAGAGAGAGAGAGAGAGAGAGAGAGAGAGAGAGAGAGAGAGAGAGAGAGAGAGAGAGAGAGAGAGAAAAGGAGAGAAACAAACAAACAAAGACAAAAACGCTAAAATCATATTGAAAGAAGAAATCAAAGGGAATCTACTCCTCTCGCGAGATTTAAGGGAAGAGAGAGTAAGAAGGGAGGGGAAGGAGGGGAGAAGAGAAGATAGAGAGAGGAGGAAAAGAAAGGAAGGGAGGAAGAAGGGGAGAGGAGAAAAGTGAAAGAAGGGCGGGAAGAGGGGAGGAAAGAGGGAGACGGTAGGAAAAAAGAAGGAGGAGGAAGGAGGGGTAGGAGAGGAGAGAAGAAAAGGGGGAGAAAAGGAAGAGAAGAGAGGGAGGAGAGAAGGAAGGGGAGAGTCAAGAGAGAAAAGGACGGAAAGGGGTAGAAAACGGCAAATTTGAAGAGGGGGAGGGGAGGAGGAGAGGTGAGAAGGTAAGAAGAGGAGAGAAGGAAAGGAAGACAGAAGCGGAGGAGGGGAGGGGAGGATTAAAGATGGAAGTAGTAAAAGAAGAAGAGAGGAGGAAGGGCAGAGAGGGTGAGGAGGGGAAGGAGGAGAGAGGAGGGCGAGGGCAGAGACTCCGGTAGGGGGGGGGAAGGGGGGGTATAGAAGGG
>NW_028234433.1:24782099-24787099 GCF_977035675.1 Penaeus japonicus
TTACCACTATTATCATTTTCATTGTTATTGTAATATTATCATAATTATCATCAATTATTATCAATAAATAGATAGAAAAAAAGAAAGGGATTTTTTTCATTTATTTATTAATTCATTTTTTCAAGTTTGACATAAATGAAAATAAGAAAAAAAACATAATCAAGTGTTTTCTTTATATTTGTTATTTTTTCTGATGATAAAAACAACAATAAAAATTGGGAAATATGTGTTGTGGACTGTTGATCTTTTGACCTAATTCCATTTTTCTTTGTATTTTTCAAATGCATTTAAATTACGTTCTACACAGAAAACATTAAAAAAGAAAAGGACTCTGAGATGATGTCTTTTTTTTATTCTTTCATTATTGCATTATATAATTTTCAATAAGAAGAAATACTATTGCAGAAGATCCATTTTTTTGTTTCATTTATTTAGAAGAGTTACTGGCCTACGCTGTGATTTATGGCATGGCGCGTAGATCTCGGATGTTCCAATGTTTTTTTTGTCTTGTTTTTTTACTCTCGTCTTCAATAATTGGAGTTACGGGAGTAATTTCTCAGACTCTGGACTCTGAAACGACATTATTCTTACCTTTACATAATTACATGCTTTTATTTTCAATAAGAAAAAAATAAGAAACACCATTACTAAAGATATTTTTTAAATCATTTAGAAGAGTTACCGGCCTACGTTATGATTTATAACTCGGCGCGTAAGTCCCGGATGTTCCAATGTTTTTTTTTTTCGTTTTCTTCTTCAAAGACTGGAGTTACCGGAGTAATTTCTCAGAAAAAAAATAGAAGATGAAGTATAAAAACAGCAAAGGGGGAAAGATCTTATGCCACTCTAACGAGCTTTGAGCCTCACCGGGGATATAGAAATTATATGACTCATAAATCATGAGATTATGAGCATATATAATTAATTGGTGAGGGGGGAGGGGAGGGGAGGGGAGGGGGAGGGGCTATTCTTACCTCTTAAAATTACCTTTTGGCTGGGAGGGGGTAGGGGGAAGGGAGGAGGAAGGAAGGGAGGAAGGAGTAGGGGAGGAGGGAAGGAGGGGTGGAGGGAGTAGAGAGGAGGGGAGGGGGGAGTGGGGAGGGGAGGAGGAAATAAAGAAGGGGGGAGGGGGTAGAGGGCCATGGTGACAGGTGAAGAAGATAACGGGGGGGAGGGGAGGAGATGAGAACGGCAAGAGGCAGGAAGTAAATTGTAGATAGGAAGGGTGGGTGGTGAGAAGAACATCACCTTTACTATCATAATTATCATTATTTTATTCACCGCTAAAATCATTGTTATCGTCTTTGTAATTTTCACCATTAGCATCACCATCCTTCTCTTCATCATCATCATCATCATCATTATTATCATCACCATCCTTCTCTTCATCATCATCATCATCATCATTATTATCATCACCAACTCATCATCATCATCATCATAATCACCATCACATTGCCATCATCACCATCTCCAGCTTATCATCACAGTCATGATCATCACAATCACCATCATCATCACCGTCACCATTAATGCCATCACCATCACCAATCCTCATCATCGGTCATCGCGGCCATCACAATCACCATCATAATCACAATCATTACCATCATCACAATCATCACCATCAGCACCAATTCACCATCCTCACAATCCCACCAAAATGAAAACAAAATCATATATCAAAACCCAAATTAATTCTTAATTCCATCAGTCGCCAATTCCTCTTTTCCGAATAAGTGAAAATTGTTATTATTCAGTTTTCTTTAATAACGGATGAGCTCGATATAAAATGTAAAGAAAATAGAAAAAAAATAGAAAAGTGATATCTTTTTTCCGATTTGGATTTTCAACCGTTATGATAAAATCAGTATTTTGAATTATTTACGAATTCGTTTTTTGTTTTTTTTTCGTTCTTTCTTTTTAACGGTTGGGGGAAATTATGAAGAGGAAAGAGTGGGGGTGCATGAGGGGTCGGGGGGGGGGGGGATATGTGTGTGTTTGTGTGTGTGTGTGTGTGTGTGTGTGTGTGTTTGTTTGTGTTTGTGTGTGTGTTCGTGTTTGTGTGTGTGTGTGTTTGTGTGCGTATGTGTATGTGTGTTTGTGTTTGTGTGTGTGTGTGTGTGTGTGTGTTTTGTGCATTTGCATTCACACAAATACATATAAACATATATATGTATCCATAAATACATCAACGCATCTATACATAAATGTGTACAAAAGACCTAACCGCAGAGGGAGGGAGAGAAAGGAAGGAGGAAGGAAGAGGGAGAGAAAGGAAAGAGGAAGGAGGTAGAGAAAGGAAGGAAGGGGACAAGTGAGGGAGGGAGGGAAAGGCAGGAGGGAGAGAGATGATGGATAAAAGAAGGGAGAGAGAGGAAGGGAGAAGAAGGACGTAGGGAGGGAGGGAGAGGAAGGAAGGAAGGAGAAGCAGAGAAGTGAAACAGAGAGGGTGGGAGAAAGAGAGAAGTAAGGGAAGGAGAGGAAAAAAGGAAGGAGGGAGAGTGAGGGAGGAAGAAAGGGAGGTGAGAGAAGTAAATGAGGGAGGGATGCGCTGAGAGCAAAAGGAGAAATGGAAGAGAGAGAGAGGAAGGAAGGATTGGAGGATGAAGAAAGATAGAGAAAGGACGGAACGAGAGGAAGGAAGGATAGAAGGTGAAGAAGGGAGGAGAGAGACGGAAAAGAGAGAAGAGAAGTGAGGAAGGAAATGAGGAGAAACTGATAGAGAGAAAAGAGAGAAGAGAAATAAGAAATGAAGAAGAAGAAAGAGAAAGCGATAGCGGAGGGAAGTGAAACAAAGAAAGAAGAAGAAGAAAGAAAAAGATATAGAGAGGAAGGAGAGAAGTGAAACAAGGATAGAAGAAAAAGAAAGAAAAAAAGAGATAGAGAGAAAGGAGAGGGGAAAACGAAAGTGTCAAAGTTGGAACTCGAACTGTCTATCTATAAGGGCGCGTGACAGCCTATGTATCTCTCAACATGCCTTAAGTGCCACTCAAGTCAAGGATGAGGATTAACTCTAGTGACTCGGAGAGAGAAAGTGAGAAAGGGAAGGAAAAAGGGAAAGACATATTTGGACTTATTTTAGAGTGTACTTCGAGTTCTAAGAAGAAAGGGGAGAAGGGGGGAGGGGGGAGGAGGGGGAATGTTACGCCTTCATCCCCCTCCCCCTTACTGCTATCCTTCCCCCTCCTCCCTCCCCTTATCCCTCCCCTTTCTAAGACTTTCAGAGAAGATATAAATAGTTAACTTTATGTGTGTGATTCATTTTTTTCTTCTCTCTCTTATCTTTTCTTTCTTTTAACATCTTGTTTTGCCTTTTTTGTTGCTATTTTCATAATTTATTAGACTCTTTTGTTTAATTATTGTGATATATTTACGATGTCTTATATATATACTAGAACCCCTTAAGACATGTGTCTCCCATTTTCTTTAACTTGACATTATTATGTCCCTCCGCACGAGCTATTCAAATGCGACCCTATGACGTGACGAATTACGGTCGAAAATCCTTTAATCACGTTAGTTTACAAGGGGATTCATTACATAATTTGCTCCGACGCTGTAACTTGAAGGACTAGGGAGGGGAGGGAGGGAGGGAGGGGATGAAAAGACCGAAGTGAGGGGGATAGGGCAGGGCTGGATAGGGGGCAAAGAAGGGGGAGGGGTTGGAAGGGAAAGGGATAGAGTTCAAAGATGGAGAGGGGAGAGGATGGGGAGAGAATAGGATTGGATACAATGATTCAGAGGATGGAAGGGGGAGGGGAAGGGGAAGGGGAAGGGGAAAGGACAAGGGAAGGGACTAAGTACGGGGGAGGGGGGGTAAGGAATAGGATAGGATAGGATACAAAAAGAGGGGGCTGGAGTAGGGGGAGTAGAGTGGAGTGGAGGATAGTACAGAGGAGAGTAAAAAAAAAGAAATACATAAAAAGAAAGGGGAAGGGGAAGGGGCAGGAAGGAGGGAGAGCGGAAGGAAGGAGGAGAAAGAGGAAGGGAAAAGGAGGAGAGAGAAAGGGAAGGGGGGAGGGAGAGTAGAAAGGAAGAGAAAGAAGTGGGAGGGAGGAGTAAGAAGAGGAGAGGAGGAAGGGGCAGAGGAAGGGAGAGGGGAAAGGAAGGAAGAGACGAAGAAAGAAGAGAAGGGGAAAAAAAGGAGAAGAGGAGAGGGAAGGGGAAAAAGGAAAGGGAAGGAGGAGATTAGAGGAAGAGAAAGGAGAAGGGAGGAAGACGAGGAGAAGGAAAGTGTTACGAAAGCATGCAAAGAAGGGAGGGAAGAGGAGAGAGGAAGGGGGGGGAGGGGTAAGAGAAGACAAATTTGTAGCACACAGATGTTGCAAATGTGGACATGAGCAACGAGAGATAATAACATAAACACGTTGCCATGGTAAAAGCATACGCCTCGGGAACCACATAAGGATGCAGTGATCATGGTGACCATGTTGACTCTCTTGCAAGCGAGTGTGCAACAAAACATGCTTTTCTTAAGATAGAATTTTCCTTCAGATATCTATTTCGAACATCCGGGTGTAGATTTTCCAAAGAGAGACGATAATTGCGTTTCTTGAATTATCTATAAATAGAGATATACATGCTCGGAGATAAAGTGATCGTTTTGAAAGGCTGGTTGAGTTGTGACCTGAGAGTGAGAGTGAGAGAGAATGAGAGAGAGAGAGAGAGAGAGAGAGAGAGAGAGAGAGAGAGAGAGAGAGAGAGAGAGAGAGGGGGGGGCGGGGGGGGTGGGGGGGGGGGGGGGGAGAGAGAAAAGTAGCATGAAGAGAGAGACAGAGGAGAGAGGGGGGTTGGGGGGGGGGGGGGGGGGGGGGGGGTGGGGGGGGGGGGGGGGGGGGGGGGGGGTGGGGGGGGGGGGGGGAGAGAGGAATAGAGAAGGTAAAAGAGAGAGAGAGAGACACACACAAGGAGTGAGAGAGAGGAGAGAGAGAGAGAGAGAGGGGGAGAGAGAGAGAGAGAGAAGGGAGAGCGAGAGAGATTAGGGAGAGCGAGAGAGA
>NW_028234433.1:24792099-24809599 GCF_977035675.1 Penaeus japonicus
ACACACACACACACACACACATACACACACACGCACACACGCATGTACACGCATACACGTACACGAATATGTATGTAAATCTCTGTGTGTTTATCATGAATAAATGTATTTATCCATTTTATTATCTTTCACGAATGAGATATATTTTGAAAATTTTCCTTCCCTCTCCCCTCTCCCCTCTCCACCTCCCCCTCCTACTCTTTCTGAGTTCTCGTCTCCCCTTCCCCTTCCCCCCTTCTTATCTCCTCCCCCACCCTCCCCTATTCTGCCTTTGTTACTCCTATCCCTCACCCCCCCCCATGTTTCTCCCTAACTCCTCCCCCAACATTTACCCTATCTTCCCTTCCCCGTTACCCCTTCGCACCCTTACCCCTCCTTATCCTCTCCCCTTCCCTCTCCCTCCCTTAACTCCACTACTCCTCTCCCACTTTCTCTTGTATCTTCCCCCTTCCTTTCACCCCCCACCCCTCTTCTCAGCCACATCTCCTTTACCTCAACCCCTCCCTTTCCTATATATATATATATATATATATATATATATATATATATATATATATATATATATATATATATATGTGTGTGTGTGTGTGTGTGTGTGTGTGTGTGTGTGTGTGTGTGTGTGTGTGTGTGTGTGTATGTGTGTGTATGTATGTATGCATATGTGTCTCTTTGTTTGCGCGTGCGTGTGTCTATGTGTGTGTATGATTCTCTGTCTCTCTCACTCACCTTTTCTCTCTTCCTCTCCCTCTCCCTTTAACCCGACTCTTCCTCCCCCACCCCCACCCCCTTCCCACAACCCACGCAGTCAGTCACCTCAACACCGTACACTACAATATCATCCCCCTCCCCTAATCCACCCCCTCCCCTCCCCTAATCCCCCCCTCCCCTCCTCCTCCCCGAGCTCTAGCCGTTGCATCAATCACCTCCGTCAGCTTCCGGAACGAGAAAGTGTCAGCCATCCATCCGTCAGCCGCCTCAACCGCTGACATCTGACATCTGACACGGCCGCTGACACCTCTCAGTATGTCGCCATGTCCCAGCTGGCTCTTGTTACGTGGTGCTGGCATCTGTTGGCACCTATGACAACTCTAATAAACTTTGCCTTTATATCAGTGCCATCTACTGCAGACCGAAAATTCATTTCGATCTGAGGGATTTTTTTTCTTTTTTTTCGAAACTTTCTAAATTTAGTTTAAAATTCGGTTTTCATTTTTTTTTCTTTTTTTTTCCTTTTTTTATGTTTCTGATTATGATGATAATATGACGCACCGACAGCCTGTACCTAACTGTATAAATTAATTTGTTTTTGATGTAGTTTATGTATGGAGAGAGATTGTGTGTGTGTGTGTGTGTGTGTATGTGTGTGTGTGTGTGTGTCTGTGTTTTTATTCAAAATATAGTTCTGAATTATGTTTCCATTTGCTTCTCAATTTGGTAGCATCATATATAAACAAATAATCAAAATAAATGTGTCTTCCCGAGATTTTTAACGTTAATTACCAGTTTGACATAAAGTCGGATATAAACACGCGTAACCGTCTCAAAGGTCATCTTTCCTTTTCCCTTGCCCCTAAACAGCCCCCTAAATGCCCCTACGACAGTCTTACTCCTCTTCCCTGTCCCTTAAAACCCTAAAATCTCTAGCTCCTTCCTTCCCTCCCTCTTTCCTTCCCCTCGCTTTTTTTTTCTTCTTCTTCTTCTTCTTCCTCCCTCCTTCTTTGCTTCCGTCCGTCCCTCCTTCCCTCACTTCCGTCTTCACTTCCCTCCCTCCTTCTTTCCCTCTGTCTTCCCCTCCCTCCCTTATTCATTCCCTTCCTTTTTACTTTCTGCCCTCCCTCCTTCCTTTGTTCCCACCGTTTTTCCATCTCTCCCTCCTTCAGGCACCTCCGTCTTCGCCTTTCTTCCCTCCTTCCTTCCCTCGCTCCATGCTCTTCCTTAATCCCCCCTCCCATCCTCTTCCTAATTACCCTCCTCCCCTCCTCCTCTCCCTCTATATCCAGTCTCAACTACCCCTACCCCCTACTAACACTCTGCTTCTTTCTTCTCTTTCCCCTTCTCCACCCCCTCCTCCTTCTCCTCCTACCCCCACCTTTCTTCTTCCCCTCCTTTCTCTGCATCCTCCAACCCCCCAATCTCCCCCTCTATCTCCCCGCCCCACCCAATCTCCTCCCCCCGCATCTCCCCGCCCCCTAGCTTCCTCTACCCCCACCCCCACCCCCACCCTCCCACACTTCCTCCCCCTTCAGATGCGCTTATTAGTCACGGGGCATAAACTAAAGTACACACACACACATCCCAAGAACTCTCCGCCATATACCGCTCGACTGATGCCTCATTCTGATACCCTCCTTCATGCCCCTCTTTCCGTCGCTCCCCCCCCACCCCACACTCCCCTTCGCCCCTCCTTTCCCCCCTCCCCTACCCCTGTCTTCCGCCTTCTTTTCCTCTTCAGGCTCCGCCCACTTTCTCTTGCCCTAACCTGCCCTCACTTCGTATCGCCGGAAGAAAGAGTGAGAGAGAGAGAGAAATAGAAAGAGAGAGAGAGAGAGAGAGAAAGAGAGGGAGAGGGAGAGGGAGAGGGAGAGAGGGAGAGAGAGAGAGAGAGAGAGAGAGAGAGAGAGAGAGAGAGAGAGAGAGAGAGAGAGAGAGAGAGAGAGAGAGAGAGAGGGAGAGAGATTACGTGAAAGAAAAAGAGAAAGAGAAAGAGAGACAGAGAGAAAAAGAAGAAGAACGAAAAAGAGAGATAGACAGGCTGACAGAAGAAGAAGAATTAAAAGAACAAAGTATACTTAAAGGAAGAAGATATATATATATATAATAAATCTTCTTAGAAGTTGTAATCGTCTGACGGAAATAGTTCTGCTTTGCACACCTAATCACAACTCCACTGAATCACTGATAGAGTAATTTCATAAATGTTCTCAAAAGAGAGAGAAGAAAAAAAGAAAGAAAAGAAGCAAGAAAACAACGCCAAAAATCATGATATTAGAATTGCAATGAAATCAACAAAACGACAAATGTTGATCATAATGATAAAAAAATCACAAAATCAAAATCAAATAAATAAAAAAGATTAAAAAATTAAAACGAAAACGAAAATTCAGCCAAAAAAAGAAAAAAAAAAACATTTCGCAACATCATCATCTCCGGTAGCTCAATCCATGCAACAAATAACTTCCCTCGCGACCAAACGAGCGAGTGGCGACGTCTCCCAGTAATTTGTTGCACGTGTTGATCACAGGCCGAGATACGAGAGCGAAACCTAATTCCGTCCGAGCCAATTGCAATATCAGAATATGACTATTTTGCGTTTTAATTGGTCATCAACGCGCCGGGGAGTCGAGCAGAAGAGGTCGGGGTTGAGCCAGAGTGACTGCGTGGGGGGGAGGGGGGAGAGGAGAGGGAGGGAGGGGGGAGATGGGTGGAGGGGGGTGGAGGGGTCGTTAAGCATGCATTATCTGATGTTATCTTGTAAACAATCCCGAGTCGTGACTTTGCAGATAGATGAGTTTAGATAAGAAAAAAAAAAAAAAAGAAAAGAAAAGAAAAAAATATGTGTTCCGGTCATCTTTTTTTTTTCTTTCTTTCTTTCTTTCTTTCTTTTCCTCTTTTTTTCATTTGGTTTCTATCTTATCCCCTTCCTTTTATCGTCTTCTCTCCTCTGTCTAGCTTATTCTTTTATCCCTCCCTCCTCCCCTCCCTCGTTTATTGTTCTAGCCTCCTCTTATTCTTCTCCTATCCCCTTCTAGTTTGTTTTATTTTTATACTCACTCACTTCCCCCCCCCCTTTATCCCTCTCTCTGTCTCTTTTTCTCTCTCTCTCTCTCTCTCGCTCTCTCTATCTCTCACTCACTCGCTCACTCACCCCCCTCTCTCTCTCTCTCTCTCTCTCTCACTCTCTTTAGCTCCCCCACCCCCACCTTACCCTTCGAACTCCCCTCCCTCCATCCCGGCACGCAACCCCACCCCCCCCACCCCCCACCCCATGCATGTAAATATCGCCCTTTCGTCTGCTCTTACGGCCCTTGAGAATGCGTTTTACGACACCCCCCTCCCCACCACCCCCACCCCCATCCCCACTTATAACCCCCCCCATCCCCACTTACACCCCCCCCCCCTCGTGTACCCCGTTTAGAATCATTATGAGCGGAAGAGGTGATGTCATTCTTTTTCATCTCTCTTTCTCTCTTTCTGTCTCTCTGTTTTTCTCTGCCCCTTTCTTCGTCTTTCTCTGTCTCTGCTCTTCTCTTTGTCTTTCTATTGTCTCTGTCTCTCTTTTTCTCTTTCTGTTTCTTTCTCTCTTCTCTCCTTCCCTCTACTACTCTTATGTCTCTCTCTTTCTCTCTCTTCCAAATCTTCCTTGTCTTTTCTCCCCTTTCTTTCCCTTTCCTTTGCCTCTCTCTTCTCTTCTCTTCGCTCTCCTTTCCCTTCTCTTTCTTTCTTCCTCCTTCCCACTCTTCCCTTTCCCTCACCTTTTCTTTCGATCTCATCCCATCTCTCGCTCTTCTCTTCTCACTTTCTTTCTTCCTATTCTCTCTCTTCTCACTCTCTCGCTTCTCTTATCTCACTTCTCACGCTCTCTTCACCCTTTCTCTTCTCTTCGCTCTCTACTCAATCTCTCTTCTCCCTCTATCTTCTCTTCCCTCTCTTCTCCCTCTATCTTCTCTTCCCTCTCTTTCGCCTCTCGTCTCCACTCTGTCTTCTCGTTTTCCCTCTCTTTCCCCCCCCCCTCTCCTCTCTACTCCATTTTTTACCCCCTCTCTCTTCTCTACCTCATACTCTCTCATTCTTCCCTTTCTCTTCTCTTCCCTCTCAACTCCCTCTGTCTTCTCTTGCGTCTCTTTTCTCTCTCTCTTCTCTTCCCTCTTTCCTCAGTCTTTCTCTCCCTTCTCTTTTCCCTCTCTCTTCTCTTTTCCCTCTCTACTCAATCTCTCTACTCCCTCTATCTTCTCTTGCCTCTTTTCTCCCTCTCTCTTCTCTTCCCTCTCTACTCCCTCTGTCTTCTCTCCCCTCTCTTTTCCCTTATTCTTCTCTTCCCTCTCTACTCCCTCTGCCTTCTCTTGCCTCTCTTTTCTCTTCCCTCTCTACTCAATCTCTCTTCTCCCTCTCTCTTCTCTTCCCTCTCTACTCCCTCTGTCTTCTCTTGCCTCTCTTTTCTCTTCCCTCTCTACTCAATCTCTCTTCTCCCTCTCTCTTCTCTTCCCTCTCGACTCCCTCTGCCTTCTCTTGCCTCTCTACTCAATCTCTCTTCTCTTGCCTCTCTTTTCCCTTTCTCTTCTCTTCCCTCTCTCTTCTCTATTCCCTCTCCCCTCTTCCGCTTAAAAAATCCTCCCACTCCAAGACTCTCTCAAACAAAACAGCCGGCAGAGGGCAGAGGCAAAGGCTCGGTTTCCCTTGACTTCGACATCCCTCTTAGTCACTTCGCGCGGTGCCGACGATTAAGTTTTCAAGGCAGGGCGGACGTCTGTCGGTGCCTTCTTTGGCGCCGAGACCTCTGCGTAACCTCCTCCTCCTCCCCCTCCCCCTCCCACCTTCACCTTCTCCCCCTCCTTCCATCCACCTTCTCCCCCTCCTTCTCGCCCTTTCCTCTCTTTCTCTCTGTATCTCTGCATGGGGCGCTTACTTCTCTCTCTTCCTCTTTGTTCCTCTGCATAGCACCTCCCCCGTCTTTTTTTTTTTCTACCCTCCCTTCCTCTTCTTCTTCTTCTTCTTTTTCTTCTTTCTTCTCCTCTTCACCTTCATCCTTCTTCCCTCCCTCCCTTTCCTCTTCCTCCTCCCCCTTCCTCCTTCTTCCCTCCCTCCCTTCTTCTTCCTCCTTCTCCTTCTCCCCCGTCCCCTCCCCCCCCCTTTCCTCTTCCACCCCCTTCCTCCTTCTTCCCCATCTTTTCATGGAGGAAGAGAGGTCACCAGTTGAGGAGAGAGGGGAGAGGGGTAGGGATGGAGGGAAGGAGGTTTGGGGGGTAGGAGAAGGGGAAAGGATGGAGGGAAGGAGGTTTGGGGGGTAGGAGAAGGGGAGAGGATGGAGAGAGGGGAAGGTGGGGAAGAGTGGGTTGAGAGGGAAGGAGTGAAAGAGAAGAGGAGGAGGAGGGAGGAGGAGGGAAGATCGGGGGAGGAACGGAAAGGATGAGAAAAGACGGATACGAAGATAGGGAGGGAGAAGGAGGGTGGGAGGTAGTATATGGGGATGGGGGAGAGGGTGTCTAGGTGGGGAGGGGGGAGAGGGAGAGGGGGGAAGGGCATTATATATACAACTGTCAAGTAAGATGAGGAAGGAGAGCATCACCTTCTTCATCATCTCACACCTGAGAAAGAGAGAAAGAGAGAGAGAAAAAAAAAAGATCACTCATCACTTCCGTCATCACCTCTAAAAGGAAGAGAAGAAATAAAAGGAGAGAAGAAGACAAAGAAGAACTGAAGGAGGAGAGAAAGAGAGTGAGGGAAAAGGAAGGTAAATTCGGAATAAATATACAAAGAAAAGAAATGACTGACGAACAAGAAATGAAAAAAAGAAAAAGAAAAATGGACTGTAAAGAGAGAGAGAGAGAGAGAGAGCGAAAGAGGGAGATAAAGAGAGATAGATAGATAGAGAGAGAGGGAGCAAAAAAAAGAAAAAAAAAAGAAAACAAACTACCAAAAAAAAAAACACTTTGGCCAGAACCAAACACGGCTTTAGACGTCGGTAAATTATCATCAAGAACTCTCTACAACACCCGATTTGTCCCCGACTGTACTCACCTCCTGGTAGTCACCTCTACGTACCCAGCTCGTGGTACTGACGACCTCCATGTACTCACTCCTGGTACTCAGGTCCTGGTAGTTACCTCCACGACTCACCTGATTCTCACCTCCGGTTACTCACTTCCACGTACCCAGCTCATGGTACTCACCTTCTGGTATTCAGGTACTGGTTGTTACTTCCACGACTCACCTGGTTCTCACCTCCGGTTACTCACTTCCTGGTACTCACCTCCTCGTACTCACCTCCTGATACCCACCTCCTCGTACTCACCTCCTGAACACACACCTCCTCGTACTCATCCCCCCTCCCCGCCCGCCCGCCCGTCACCGCCCTCTGCTTATTCACCCTATGCTTATTCATGTCAAGGGCCGACGAGTGACAACAGTAACAAAACCTCGCCGTCAGAACCACAAGCATAAACTCTTGTCACGCCCACGGGGTTGGCACCAAAAGGACCCCGGAGGTTGAAGATGTTGACTCGCACCCTTTTTAAGTGTTATAAATCTCCTTTATGACTTTTCGAGGTGATGTATAGGTGGCACGGTTTTAAAAGTGAAGAACATTAGTCTAAAGCTGAGGAGAGATAATATACTGTAAATTGACTGTGTCATCTACCGGCTAACATACCTGTGGTTACCGGTGGTAATTCGGGTATCTTTTTGGGGGGTACTCGATACCAGGAGGTCAGATGGCAGGGCACCTAGAACCCCCAACCCAACCCCCAACCTCCCCCTCCCCCCCTGAGGGTATTGGTACAGGAAATACCCCCTAGGGTTTTTGAGAGAATAGGGTAAGGATGGGCATCCGTTAAGCTTTCGTAAATATGAACTGACATGCTGTTTGTATGTAAGGAGTTGCGTTTCTTCGGTAAAAAAAAGAAAAAAAAAAAGGAAAAAGAAAAAGAAGTAATAATAATAATAATAATAATTTTGTAAAGTAGTTGTCATTCTCCACTGCTGTAATTGTGCTTGTTTTTTTAAAAAAGGTATTCGTTATCTTTTAATTTTTGATTATGAGCTTACGAGATTATGAGAGTAAGAAGTTGGGAAGTTGTGAAGGAATTGTTACATACCACTACTGTAGCTGGGAAGTTGAAACACTTGAATGTTATTTCGTTAGAATATGAAATGACTTTTTCTTTGTAATTAAGAACTTGTTTTTCGCCGGTTGAAAGAGGAAAAAAAAATGTTAGTTTCCTATTTGTGAAGATATGGGAAAGTAGCTTGTTAGTATCTGTTGAAATAAGCTACCATTATTTTACATATGTCAAATCGTATATGTCTACACGCACACACACACACATATACATACAAACATATATATCTATATATAATATATATATATATATATATATATATATATATATATATATATATTTGTGTGTGTGTGTGTGTGTGTGTGTGTGTGTATGTACATATATATATGTATGTATATATATACATATATATATATGTGTGTATATATATATATATATATATATATATATATATATATATATATATATATATATGTACATATCCTTGTGTGTGTGTGTGTGTGTGTGTAGATAGATGCACATAGATACATGCATACAAACACACACACATAATACATCACATAGATATATTCTCAATCTATCGCGCTTTCACACCGAAACAATTAAAGCATTTTCCTCGAATTTGAAAACCAGTGAGGCTAAAGACACGAACGAGACATAGTAGCCAACCCTGAATTATTAACTCCTTGCGAGATTTTGCCGCCTCGCGCCCTCGCAGAAACAAAAGCCGGCGTCATGCGCATCGAGGGGGGGGATACGAGTTCAAAATTTATCGGCATATTATTATTAGCACTTTTCTGCGCTGGTTAATGGATTCGGCTCGTGTTTCAACTTCAGGACAATAGCGTAGGAAGATTAATTTCGGGAAAATGTGCATGTGTGTTAATGAAGGCTTTAGAACAGATGAATGGCCGACTCAAGGCGCAAGGTCTTATTTTTTCCCGCCATTTTTTTTTCTTTTCTTTTCTTTTTTGACTCAATTCGGAGTCAGATTGTCTGGAAGTGAAGTCGTGTCTCTGGATTTATGGTTCAGGAAATGCTACATTACGGCTAATTGTGAAGATTTGCAGTCCTTCAGAGTAAGGACTACGTGGCGGAGGAATATATGCCTATAATTACTTTATGTAATACTAATAATAATGATCGTGAAGGCAATGATAATGCTATTAATTATGATCAATGATTATGAACGATAATAATGTTTATCTTTATAAGAAGGTTTGTGATAATGCTTATTCATAAAAATTGTTATAATTAATATAAAGATAGTAATAATATTTATGAACATTTAAATTAAATTTTCGAAAAAAAGCCATTCAGTGATAACTTATCTAGTAATAATATGTTAGAGAGCAGAACCTGTCAGAGAGAGAGAAAGGAGGAGATAGATAGAAGGAAGAAGAGAATGGGTGAGTGGGAGAGAGAAACAGATGGATAAAAGGAAGGAGAGAATGTATGAGTGGTTACGACAGAGAGAGGAAGAGATGAATAGAAGGAAGGAGAGAATGCGAGAGCGGGAGAGACAGAGAGAGAGAGGAAGAAATAAATAGAAGGAAGGAGAGAATGGGTGAGCGGAGAAGGAAAGAGAGTCGAGGAAGAGAGGTGGAAAAGAGACGGAAGAGGGAAATATAAATATCTTCGTCGCCCTTCTCTTAGCAGAGCAGAGAAAGAAAAGGAGAGACAGAGAGGGAGAAAGATATAGAAGGAGGAAGGAGAGAGTGAGCACGAAAGAGCGAGAGAGAGAGAGAGAAATACAGTGGTAGTAGGAAAGAGATGGATCGGGAGAAAGATTGAAACCGCGAAAGAGAGAAAGATTCAGACAGCGAGAGAGATAGAGAAATATACAGACAGCCAGACAGAGCGAGAGAGAGAGAGAACAAGATACAGACAGACAGCCAGGCAAAGCGAAAGAAAGTGAAAGAATGATACAGACAGTCAAATATAGCGAGACAGAGACAGAGAGAAATACAGCCAGACAGAGTAAGAGAGAAAGAGAGAGAGACATTCATACAGCGAGAGAGAGAGAGGGAGAGAGATCCAGACGGAGCGAGAGAGAGAGAAAGATACAGGCAGACAGCCAAACAGAGTAAGAGAGAGAGAGAGAGAAATATACAGACAGACATACAGCCAAACAGAGCGAGAGTGAGAGAGATACAGACAGACGGAGCGAGAACCCGAGAGAGAGACCTACTCCCCTCCCCTCCCCCCCCCGCCGCCCTGCTTTCTCTCAAGGGGCGAGGTCTGATACCACAATATGATAATCTGAATTAACAGCATAATGAGGTCTTTGGTGAGACTATAATAATAGCCGACCCACAACTAGGTAAAGGGGGGGGGGAGGGGGTTAGCTTGTTGCTTTTGTTGCTTCAGAGAGAGAGATGTTTTGGAAAAAATGAGAGTTCAGTTTCTAGTTTTGTGTCTGATGTTAGTGTTTGGGGGAGTTTTTGTTATACTTATTATATTTAGTACTCATTATATAGGTATAGGTATATATATATATATATATATATATATATATATATATATATATATGTATATATTTATATGTATATATATATGTATATATATATATATACATATGTATATATGTATATATATATATATATATTTATATATACATATATATATATATATATAATATATATATATATATATATATATATAATATATATATGTGTATATATAATAATATATATATATATATATATATATATATATATATATATATATATATATGTCTATATTTATATGTATATATATTATTATGCATATATATATATATATATATATATATATATACATACATACATATATATATTATTATACACATATACACATACATACATATAATATATATATATATATATATATATATATATATATATATATATATATATAATATATTATATATATAATATATATAATATAATATCTTTTTATAAATACATATAACATATATATATCTATATATATATATATATAAATATATATATATATATATATATATATATATATATGTATATATATATATTATATATATATATATATATATTATATATAATATTATATGTATATATATATTCATATATTGGTATATATTTTGGGGGTAATATATAATATATATTGATATATATATATATAAATATATATATTTATGAAATATATTGTATATATGACATACATATAATTATATGTTTCCTTATATTCTATATATATTATGACTATATATATATATCCAGTCATATATATATTATATATATATATAATACATATAACATATATACATATATATACATTATCACACACACAAACACACACACATACACACACCCACACACATATAGACTGTACTATATATATATATATATATATTTATATATATGTGTGTGTGTGTGTGTGTGTGTGTGTGTGTGTGTTTTCGGTGGGGGCGGTGTATTATATGAGGATATTTGACAAAATGTGGATCTTTATTTTTTGTATGATTCGATTTTGTATTTGACGACATATGCTCCTAATTCACACACACACACACACAAAAACAACACATATACAAACAAACAAACAACACAAACAAACACACACACACAAGCAACACAAACAAACACACACACCAATACACAAACAAAATACATACACACGTATTCATACATGTATATATCAGTGTACGTAAACATATCCGCGTGCCACACACATCCACATCCACATGTGTATTCAAACAAAAAGCGAATATACATTCCCAACCACAAATCATGCAATCTGCTTCTTAAAATCTAAATCACCTACGATAACCGAGAACTTTATGGCTTAGATTCTGTTTAGCTGAATATTTATTTTCCAAATTCATAATTCATATGTTCATTCTTTTGATTTATACTCGTATCCCGTGATGACCTCAGGGGAATCTTGGTTGTAAATAAAGACAAGTTCGGTGAAGATGTGTTCTTTTGTTATTGTTTCGTATTTTTGATTTTTGTTGATTCCATTGCTGGTATTTGTGTGTGTTTGTGTGTGTGTGTTGTTATCATTGTTTGACTTTTTTGTGTGTGTGTTATTGTTATCATTGTCATTATTATCATTATCATCTATTAATATAATTATCATTGTTATCATTATGTTGCTACCTTATCATTATCATATTATTGTCATGAACATTATTATTATTATTATTATCATTATCATAATTATCACCGTCATTTATTACTAAGATTATCATCATTACCATTATCATTACAGTTATTATCATTATCCTTATCATTACGATTATAGCATCACCATCACTTGCAGCAGTAATATTGCAAAAAAAAAACATCATTCCTATCATCATCATAATCACAATCATTATCATCATCATAACCATCGCCACTGACGTTATCACAATAATCTCTATATCATCATTATTTATCAAATGATATCACCATTAATGTCATAATAATAATACACCATGATTTATAATAATCAATTAATGAAGAAGATCTGTTCCTTATTTAAATTTTCTGACATTATTTTCCTCATTACTGTTAATTACATCTACGTTGACATAATTGTCATACGATCTCTCGTGTCATGTCAACTTGAGCCTTAATGTGATGATTAAGGGACAAGGAGGAAGGGTGATGAACACAGAGAGGAGATAATAAGGAGAGGGAATAGAGGGAAGGGAATAGAGGATGTGTGTGTGGGGTGGAGGGGGGGGGGGATTAGGGCTGTGTGTGTGTTTGTGTGTGAGAGAGAGAGAGAGTGTGTGTGTGTGAGTGTGTGTGTGTGTAAGTCTGTAAGAGACAGAGAGAGAGAGAGTGTGTGTGTGTGTGTGTGTGAATTAGGACTGTGTGTGTGAGACATATGACTCTGTATATGTGTATGTGTGTGTGTGTGAGAGAGAGAGAGTGTGTATGTGTGTGTGTATGTGTGTGTGTAAATGTGTGTGTGTGAGTGTGAATTAGGACTGTGTATGCGTGTGACTTATGGCTCTGTATATGTGTGTGTGTATGTGTGTGTGTGTGTGATTTAGGACTGAGTTTGTGTGTGTGGGTGTTTGATTTAGCATGTTAATGAATTCAGTGTACTCGTGCGTATAAATGCATTATTATACATTCGATAAAGACAAATAACTCGTTAAAGATAAAGAGTTAGATACATAAATATGCGTTTGTCGGTAGATAAAGAAAAAAAAAATACATAAATATATCTGTCAGTTGTGAGGATATCGATCTGCTTAGCGTACATGTATGTATGTATGTATGTATAATAACCCTCTCGCCCTTCCCCCTCCCCCTCCCCCTCCCCCCCTCCCCCTCCCCCCTCCCTCCCCCTCCCCCCTCACTCCCCCTCCTCCATTCCCCTCCCCCTCCCCGCTCACTCCTACCTCCCCCTCCCCCTCATTCTCCCTTCCTCCTCCTCCCTCATTCCCCCTCCCCCTCCTCCATCACTCCCTCCTCCCCCTCCTTCCCCTTCCCCCTTCCCCTTCCTCCCCTCATTCCCCTTCCTCCCCCCTTCCCCTTCCTCCCCCCTTCCCCTTCCTCCCCCTCTCCCTTCCCCCCTCCCCTCCCCTTCCCCCTTCCCCTCACTCCCCCTCCCCCTCCTCCTTCCCCATCACTACCCCTCCCCCTCCCCCTCCCTCTCACTCCCCCTCACTATCCCTCCCCCCTCCCCCTCCCCATAGTATCATACATAATCAGAAAAAAAAATCAAAGAAAAAAGTTTGTCTAGACTCCTTCTAAGGTCCCTAGCTATGTCTCTCAAGAATGCTATTGGGAATCTCAAAGACAAGTTATCTTTTTTATTTCCGTGTTATCTCTGATTTCCGTTGTGTTATTTACTTATTGTTTATTTTGTTTAGTTGAGGTTTGGTGATTTTCGGTTTCATTGCACAGGCCTCTGAGGGATTGGAAGATTGGAAGATTGTGATGGGTTTGTTGCATTGTTGAATGCGTGTGCTTGTAAGAGTATTTTTTATTTTTTTATTTTTTTATTTTTTTATTTTTTTATTTTATTTTTTATTTTTATTTTTTTTGGGGGGTTGCGTTTTTTTTTTCTTTTTTTTTTTTGGTTTATTTTAGTGTTTTTGTCTTTCTTATGATTCTTTCTCTCTGTATCTTCCTTCCTTTTATCACGGTGTCTATCTCTCTTTCTTAATTAAGCAATCTTGGTAAGCGAAGGATGATAGAGAGAGATAGAAAGAGATGAAATTAGTAAAACGAGGAAGAGAGAAAAAAAAGAAAAGAAAAGAAGAGAGAGAGAGAAAGGACAAAAGTAAAAAAAAAAAGAAAATGAAGAGATGAGAAAAGGGAAAATTCCCAGACACGAGAGAAAGAACAAAAAATATATAAAGAAATAAAGGAAAAGAAGAAAAAGGAGGAAGACATTAAGACTAAGGTTACATTTCAGCGACAAAAACACTTCGAGGAGAGTGTTTTTGTCTTCGTTGGGGGGGAGGGGCGAGGGGGAGGAGGAGGGGGGGGGTGGCAGAGGGACAGCCGGAGAGACAGCTTAACATGTTTTGTTTTTTTCAACCCACCACTATTAACCGTGTCTACCTTGTTTGTTTGTGATGATGTTTTTTTTTTCTGGTATTTTACCTTTTAGGTTTATATCCAAGCTGGGACGGCGTGAGATGATTTTGTTGGTGTCTTTGTCTCTTTCTTTCTTTTTCTCTTTTTTTGTAGTCTCTTTCTTTCTTTTTCTCTCTTTCTCTCTCTCTTTCTCGCTATCTCTCTCTTCCTCTAGTTCTTTCTCTCTCTCTCTATCTCTCTCTCTCTCTCTCTTTCGCTCCCCCTTTCTCTCTTTCTCTCGCTCTCGCTCCCCCTTTCTCTCCCTTCCTCTCTTTCCCTCGCTCTCGCTCCTTTTATTCCCTTCCTCTCTTTCTCTATCTGACTTCCTCTCCCTTTCCCTCTCTCTCTATATCTACCTACCTATCTATCTCCCTCTCCTTTCCTCTCGCTCCCTCCCTTCCTCTCTCTGTCCCTCTCACTCTCTCCATACCCCAACCTCCTCTCTCTCTCTCTATCCATCTCTCTTTCCCTCTCCTTTCCTCTCTCTCCCTTCTTTCCTCTCCACCCTTCCTCTCTCTCTCTCTCTCTTTTCTCTCTCTCTCTCTCTCCTATCACCCCCCCCCTCTCTCTCTCTCTACTTCTCTCTCTCTCTACTTTCCTCTCTCTCCCTCCCTCTCTCTCTCTCTCTCTCTCTCTCTCTCTCTCTCTCTCTCTCTCCTCCCCCCCTCTCCTTTCTCTCTCTCTCTACTTTCCTCTCTCTCCCTCTCTCTCTCTCTCTCTCTCTCTCCTCCCCCTCTCTCTCTCTCCTTTCATCAGCGTTATCGCGTCTGTTCCATCTAGGGTCAGACCTTTTCCTCTGTACTCCAGACGATCTCCGTAAGTAATAACTCCAGGGTGGAACCGCGTGATGTTATCTGTCTTTCCCTCTGTAATATATGAATTGTGTGTATGAGTGTGAGTGTGTGTGTGTGTGTGTGTGTGTGTGTGTGTGTGTGTGTGTGTGTGTGTGTGTGCATACATACTTACATAAATACAGTATGTATAGAAACATACACGAATACATGTATATGTGTGTGTATATATATATATATATATATATATATATATATATATATATATAGAGAGAGAGAGAGAGAGAGAGAGAGAGAGAGAGAGAGAGGGAGGGAGGGTATAGGAGAGCAAGTGAAAGAGAGCGACAGAGAAAGAGAGAGCAAGAAAGACAGAGAGACAGAGAGAGAAAGAGACAGAGATAGAGAGAGAGAGTCCCAACAGTCTAAGATAATGAATTCCCATCACTAACATCCCAAAGACATCAAAATAGCAATACATCTTAAACTACACCATATTTACCACGTATTTACCACTACGTCGTCTCGACCCCCCCCCCACCCTCATCCACCCCATACCCTCCCTCTTCCCACCCCCCCTTCCTTTGAATTTCTTTGTTATGAGTTGAATTCAATTGCTATCAGAACCGAGTGTTGTCAAGTGAAGGTAATGAGAATTTATTTTCGTATATTATGAAGTGTCATCATATTATCTCCCAAATGTGTTTTATCAGCAAAAGGATTAATGGTAGCAATTGCATTGTGCAATTTCAATGAATAATGATGCTGTAGATGTTGTTAGTAATAACATATATAGAAATAAGAATATATAAAACGGTATAGCTAACATTGATCATTATGATAACATCATCACAACCATAAAAAACAACAATGATATCACTGAAGATAACAATTCCAAATAAACACAACATTAATAATAATAATAATCAAAATATCTCTATCATTAGCAGTATAAATAATAATCATGAGTTTAATAACTGCGTAACGGAGAAAGTGAACCTTACTCTCATTCGGTAATACTCTATTTCATACGAAGATTCCTCTTAAAAGCCATGAAAATGAACCTTACTCTTACTCAGTAACACCCTATTTCATACGAAGATTCCTCTTAAAAGCCATGAAAATGAACCTTACTCTTACTCAGTAACACTCTATTTCATACGAAGATTCCTCTTAAAAGCCATGAAAATGAACCTTACTCTTACTCAGTAACACCCTATTTCATACGAAGATTCCCCATAAAAGCCATGAAAATGAACCTTACTCTTACTCGGTAACACCCTATTTCATACGAAGATTCCTCATAAAAGCCATGAAAATGAGCCTTACTCTTACTCGGTAACACCCTATTTCATACGAAGATTCCTCGTAAAAGCCATGAAAAAGATACTCGAAAGGGTTAATGCAATATATTTCAACATTCCATATTGACAGCGGAAAGGTTCTCGAACTTATCAATAGCAAATCGTTTCCTTTGAGATACGAGTAAGAAGTTAAAGAAATTCCTTGCGGTTCCCGGAATCGTGTGAATAGCAAGCGCTGGTTCACAACAAGAGTAGAGAGGCAAGAGGAAGGAGGAGGAAGAGGAAGGTGGAAAGAGAGAAGGAGGAGGGTGGATAGGAAGATGAAAGAGGGGAAAGGAAAGGGAAGAATGGGGAGGAGGGAGGAGGGAGGGAAAGGAAGAGAAGATGAAGGAGGATGGGGAGATGGAAGAGGGGAAAGGAATAGGAACGAGAGAAGGAAGTGGATGGACGGGAAGGTGGAAGAGGGGAAAGAAAGGTGGAAAGATAGAAGGAGGAGGATGGATGGGGAGATGGAAGAGGGAAAAGAAAGGTGGAAAGATAGAAGGAGGAGGATGGGCGGGGAGATGGAAGAGGGGAAAGAATGGTGGAAAGAGAGAAGGAGGAAGATAGAAGAGGGGAAAGGAATATGAAGAATGGGGAGGAGGGAGGGAGAGAAAGGTAGAAAGAGAGAAGGAGGAGGATGAAACGGGAAAATGGAAGAGGGGAAAGGAATAGGAAGAATGGGGAGGAGGGAGGGAGAGGAAGAGAAGATGAAGGAGGGGGATGGAACAGGAAGATGGAAGAGGGGAAAGGAATAGGGAGAATGGGGAGGAGGGAGGAAGAGGAAGAGAAGATGAAGGAGGGGGATGGAACGGAAGATGGAAGAGGGGACAGGAATAGGAAGAATGGGGAGGAGGGAGAGAGAGGAAGAGAAGATGAAGGAGGGGGATGGAACGGAAGATGGAAGAGGGGAAAGGAAGAGGAAGAATGGGGAGGAGGGAGGGAGAGGAAGAAAAGATGAAGGAGGAGGATGGAACGGGAAGATGGAAGAGGGGGAAGGAATAGGAAGAATGGGGAGGAGGGAGGGAGAGGAAGAGAAGATGAAG
>NW_028234433.1:24832867-24835367 GCF_977035675.1 Penaeus japonicus
ATTGAAACGAATAGAGAGAGAAAAAGAAACATATATTTTTTTTTTTTATGTACACGAGAGATTTTTAAAAAAACGTACATGCTTATATACACGCTCATACGTTCATGTTAATGTACGTACAGTCACTAATGTACATTACATGTTTACATTCTCGTATGTATGTATATATTTCTCCTTTTATCCTCCTATTCATTCTCTGTCTTGTCTATTCTCATTCGTCAGCGTAAGAAGACGGATGAGGAAGGGGGAGAGAGAATGGTCACCGGAAGTGATGAAAGAGAGGAGGAGAAAAGGAGATGAAAAGAGAGAGTATTAAGGGACGGAAAGAGGAATGGAGGAAGGAAACAGGGGATTGGGATAGGGGAGGAATGAGGTAAAAGGAAAGTAGGATGTGAAAGAGTAGAAGAGAGAACAGCATGATGGAGGATGGCGGGAGAGGAATGAGGGGGAAAGGAGAGGAGAGAGATAAGGAAAGGGAGAAAAGAAGAAAGAGAGAGAAAGAAGAAGAAAGAGTAGAAAGAGAGAATGAGAAGAGCGGGAGGAAAAGAGAGGATGAGGGGAAGAGGGTGCGAAAGGAGAAAGAGACGAAGGGGGAGGAGGGGAGAGGCAAATAGTAGATGAAAGGAGAAAGGATATGAGGAAGGAAAAAGAGAAGGCAGGAGAAAGGGAGGAGGGGATTAGGGGAGGAGAAGGGAGAAGGGAGCCAAGGAAAAGGGGAGAAGGAAGGGGAAGAGGGAAAGGAGAAAAGGGGAGAAGACAGAAAGGGAAAGGGGGATGTGAGGTAGAAGGTAGGGGGGAAGGGGATAGATAGTACAGCATTGTTGGGGAGAGGGAGAAAGAAAAAAGGAGGATGGAAAAGAGAAAGAGGAAAGAGGGACCGGAAGAAAGAAAGGGTAGGAGAAGAAGAGAGGAAAAAGATGAAGTGGAGAGAAGGAAAGAGTGGGGACGGACTGGAGAAGGAGAAAGGGGGAGGAGGAGAAGGAAAAAGGCAAGTAGGGGAAGAAGAAGCAGGAGGGGGGGGGGGGGGGTGGTATGGTAGGTTGGGTTATATAGTTTAGACCGCAGAGGCCTAGAGAGAAAAGATTAAGCGCGGTGGTGAGGGGGGAGATGAAGGGAAAAATGGAGGGAATAAGAGAGGTGAAGGGGGAGGAGGAAGGTGGAAGCCGATAGCTTGAGCGAAAAAAATAGGCTAGATACTGAAAAGGCAAAGGGAGGGGGAGTGGGGGGAGGGGGAAGGAAGGGTCAAGAGAGAGATGGGCTGAGATAGAATACTAATTTATGACATCGGCTGAATTAGCTTTGTGTACATTTCCTCCATGAACATCCCTAGCGCGCTCTTCTCTCTCTCTCTCTCTCTCTCTCTCTCTCTCTCTCTCTCTCTCTCTCTCTCTCTCTCTCTCTCTCTCTCTCTCTCTCTTTCTCTCTCTCTCTCTCTCTCTCTCTCTCTCTCTCTCTCTCTCTCGTTCTCTCTCTCTCTCTCTCTCTCTCTCTTTCTCGTTCTATCTATCTCTCTCTCTCTCTCTTTCTTTCTCTCTCTTGCTCTCTCTCGTTCTCTCTCTCTCTCTCGTTCTCTCTCTCGTTCTCTCTCTCTCTCTCTCGTTCTCTCTCTCTCTCTCTCTCTCTCTCTCTCTCTCTCTCTCTCTCTCTCTCTCTCTCTCTCTCTCTCTCTCTCTCTCTCTCTCTCTCTCTCTCTCTCTCTTTCTCTCCTACCTCTCTTTTTCTCTTATCACTGTAAGTGCGTGTGTGTGTATTTGTGTGTGTGTGTGTGTGTGTGTGTCTGTGTGTGTGTGTGTGTATGTGTGTATGGGTATGTGTGTGTGTGCACGTATCTGACACACATTAATACCTTTATTTGTCTATCAAACATCAAACCCTTCCCCACATCACCATAATACATTCGCTTGAAAAACAAAATTGAACATTCCACGACATTTATGAAAGAATCTAAAACTATAAGGTCTGCTAACTGGATCCCCTAGCTTGTTAGCCTGAACAAATGACAGTCGCATTTTGCCTTCCCTTCTTTACAATCTCTAGCCTTTAATTGGCAGCCCTGTGTGATCACCTAATTAAATTCTGGTCGCCATGTAATTCTAGCTTAGTGTATTCTTGCTTTTTTTATTATTTTTTTAATGGGTTTTAAAGGTTTGTTGATGGAGAGACGGTTGGCGTGTCGCACTTGTTCGGAAATATATGTTCTGGAATCTTTCTCTTGTGTAGGTTTGGATCGTCTATAGGGGATGCGAGTCCTTATTGCCGAGTTTCTTTTATTTAGGTATAGATGTTTGTTCAGGGTTTTTTTTTTTTTTTTTTTTTTTTTTTTTTTTTTTTTTGTATCTGATTTTACTGTTGTTATTATTGTCATTGATATTGTGGTTAGAATTATATTCGATTTTTTATTATTATCATTATTATTATTATCATTATTATCATTATTATTATTATTATTATTATTATTATCATTATTATCATTATCATTATTATCAATAGTATTTTTATT
>NW_028234433.1:24850367-24852867 GCF_977035675.1 Penaeus japonicus
GGTTCTTTTCTTTGTCTGTTTGTGTTTGTTTTTATTTGTTTGTGTTTGTTTTTATTTGTTTGTGTTTGTTTTTATTTGTTTGTGTTTGTTTTTATTTGTTTGTGTTTGTTTCTGCCTGTCTGCGTCTGTTTGTGTGTTTGTTTACGTCTGTTTCTGTTTGTTTCTGTTTATCTGTGTCTGTTTCTGCCTGTCTGTGGCTGTTTCTGCCTGTCTGTTTGTATTTGTTTGTGTGTGTTTGTGTTTGTTTATGTTTGTTTGCGTCTGTTTCTGCCTGTCTGTTTGTGTTTGTTTTAATTTGTTTGTGTCTTTTTCTGCCTGTCTGTGTCTCTTTGTGTTTGCGTTTGTTTGTGTCTGTTTCTTTGTTTTATCTTGCTTTCTCTCTCTGTGTCTGTATGTCAATCTCTTTATCCTTTTTCTGTCTTTCTTTTTCTCTCTTACTCTGTCTGTCTCTTCTCTCTCTCTCTCTCTCTCTCTCTCTCTCTCTCTCTCTCTCTCTCTCTCTCCCCCTCTCTCTCTCTCTCTCTCTCTCTCTCTCTCTCAGTCTCTCTCTCTCTCTCTCTCTCTCTCTCTTTCTCTCACTCTCACTCTCTCTCTCTTGTCCCCCTTCTTCCTCTCCCTCCTTCACCCCTCCCCCCCTCGCTTTCTCTTCCTCCTTCACCTCCCTCCATCCTACTCCCTCCATCCTCCTCCCTCCATCCTACACCCTCCATCCTACTCCCTCCCTCATTTCCCTCCCTCACCTCCCTCCATCCTACTCCCTCCATCCTACTCCCTCCATCCTACTCCTTCCCTCACCTCCCTCCCTCACCTCCCTCCATCCTACTCCCTCCCTCACCTCCCTCCATCCTACACCCTCCATCCTACTCCCTCCCTCATTTCCCTCCCTCACCTCCCTCCATCCTACTCCCTCCATCCTACTCCCTCCATCCTACTCCTTCCCTCACCTCCCTCCCTCACCTCCCTCCATCCTACTCCCTCCCTCACCTCCCTCCATCCTACTCCCTCCATCCTCCATCCAGGTATCGCGGAATTCCTTGCCATAAATCACCCGCGACGGAACGAGTCAAGCTGTTCGACGTGTGTGTCTGTTTTCACGCGCGACTTTTCGCTTGCTGTGGCTTGCTTTAGATTGCTTTGGATTGCTTTTCGATTGCTTTGGATTGCTTTTGGCTTGCTTTGGATTGCTTTTCGATTGCTTTGGATTGCTTTGGGTTGCTTTGGATTGCTTTGGCTTGCTGTGGCTTGTTTTGGGTTCCTTTTCGCTTGCTTTGGGTTGCTTTGGATTGCTTTTGGATTGCTTTGGCTTGCTGTGGCTTGCTTTGGCTTGCTTTTCGATTGCTTTGGTTTGTTTTGACTTGCTTTAGATTGCTTTTGGATTGCTTTGGATTGCTTTTGGATTGCTTTGGATTGCCTTTCGATTGATTTGGATTGCTTTGGATTGCCTTTCGATTGATTTGGATTGCTTTTGATTGCTTTTCGATTGCTTTGGCTTGCTGTGGCTTGCTTTAGATTGCTTTTGGATTGTTTTTCGATTGCTTTGGCTTGTTTTGGATTGCTTTTCACTTGTTCTCTTATGACTTTTCTCTTTTCTTGTATTTGTTCTAATTCTCATTCTTATTACTTTTCAACTTCTTTTTCTTCGACTTTTTCTTACTCTTCATCTTCTTATCATTTTTATAACATTATTACATTTCAACTTCTCATTCTCATTTTTATCATTTTTCAACCTCTTCTTTTTCTTCCTCTTCTTCTTATTATTATTATAATTTTCTTTTTCTTCTCCTTTATCTTCTCTATATCGGTTTATTAATTTTATGTATTGACATATTCTTTTTTATTCTTGAGGGGGTTAGGTCAATGGTATCTTTCTTTCTCTGTTTCTCTCTCTATCTCTCTCTCTTTGTCTTTCTCTCTCTCTCTCTCTCTCTCTCTCTCTCTCTCTCTATATATATATATATATAAATATATATATATATATATATATAATATATATATATATATATATATATACATATATATATATATATATATATATATATATATATATATATAAAATATATATATATATATATATGTATATCTATATATATATATCTTTTTTTTTTCTCTCTCTCTCTGTTTTGCTCTCTCTCTCGGCATTTTCTAATTCTGTCTTCCCATCTTCCCCCCTCCTGTTCTTCCCTTCCCTTCTCCTCTCCTTCCCCCCCCCCCTCCCCCCGCCCCATCTTCCCTTCCTCCCATCACCCCGTCCATGCCTTTCTTACCCTCGTCCCAACTCCCGCCTCTTCATCTCCTCCCCCCTCCCCCCGCCTTCTTTTCCTCTCCCCCATCCCTCCCCTCAACCCCCCGCCTCCCTCTCCTCCCCCTCCCCCCTCCCCCCATCCCTCCCCCTCAACCCGCCTTCCTCTCCTCCCCCCTCCCCCCATCCGTCCCCCCGCCTTCCTCTCCTCCCCCTCCCCCTCCCCCCCATCCCTCTCCCTCAACCCCAACGCCTTCCTCT
>NW_028234433.1:24857867-24862390 GCF_977035675.1 Penaeus japonicus
AAACCTTCTTGTAAAATACTCCAGATTCGACATAAATGGACGATATACGGAGCAAACAAAATCATAAACAAAACAGCATCCTGCATTTCCTCAGAACGCAGTCTCGATACCTTAAAGGGGATTCGAAAGCTTCATATTAAGGAATCGAACTCCGTCTCAATAAGGGTTCGGAATATCAGGCGCTTTTATAAGTGTGGGGGTGGGGGTGGGGGTGGGGGTAGGGGAGGGTTAGAGGGGTGGGAGTGGAGTGGGGGAGGAGGTAAAAGGTGGGGGGGTAAGGTGGGGGGGGTTTAGGGTAGGGGGGAAGGGAGGGACTGGATTACGTTGCTTGTTTTTTTTTTGTGTGTGGGGCGTTTGTTTGTGTGTTTGTATTTTGTTTTTGTTCTGTGTTTGTGGGTGCGTTGTGATTTGCTGTGTGTTTGGGTCTTTGTTTGTTTGGGTTTTGCTTTGATGTGAGTGTGCTTGTGTATGCGTTTTGCTTTGATGTGAGTGTGTTTGTGTATGCGTTTTACCTTTGATGTGAGTGTGTTTGTGTATGCGTTTTACCTTTGCTTTGATGTGAATGTGTTTGTGTATGCGTTTTGCTTTGATGTGAGTGTGTTTGTGTATGCGTTTTGCTTTGATGTGAGTGTGTTTGTGTATGCGTTTTCCCTTTGCTTTGATGTGAGTGTGTTTGTGTATGCGTTTTACTTTGATGTGAGTGTTTGTGTATGCGTTTTGCTTTGATGTGAGTATTTGTGTATGCATTTTGCTTTGATGTGAGTGTTTGTGTATGCGTTTTGCTTTGATGTGAGTGTGTTTGTGTAGGGTATGGCGTTTATTGCTTTGATGTGATGTTGTTTGTGTATGGGCGTTTTGCTTTGATGTGAGTGTTTTGTTGTATGCGTTTTGCTTAGGATGTGAGTGTGTTTTGTGTATGCGTTTTTGCTTGGTGATGTGAGTGTGTTTGTGTATGCGTGTTTGCTTTGATAGAGAGTGGAGTTTTTTGTATGCGTTTTTTTTGCTGGCTTTGTTGATGTGAGTATATTTGTGTATGCATTTTACCCCAAAAAAAAACTTTTTGATGTGAGTATGTTTGTGTATGCGTTTTGCTTTGATGTGAGTTTGTGTATGCGTTTTGCTTTGATGTGAGTGTGTTTGTGTATGCGTTTTGCTCTGATGTGAGTGTTTGTGTATGCGTTTTGCTTTGATGTGAGTGTGTTTGTGTATGCGTTTTACCTTTGCTTTGATGTGAATGTGTTTGTGTATGCGTTTTGCTTTGATGTGAGTGTGTTTGTGTATGCGTTTTGCTTTGATGTGAGTGTTTGTGTATGCGTTTTGCTTTGATGTGAGTGTGTTTGTGTATGCGTTTTGCTTTGATGTGAGTATTTGTGTATGCATTTTACTTTGATGTGAGTATGTTTGTGTATGCGTTTTGCTTTGATGTGAGTTTGTGTATGCGTTTTGCTTTGATGTGAGTGTGTTTGTGTATGCGTTTTGCTCTGATGTGAGTGTGTTTGTGTATGCGTTTTGCTCTGATGTGAGTGTGTTTGTGTATGCGTTTTGCTCTGATGTGAGTGTTTGTGTATGCGTTTTGCTTTGATGTGAGTGTGTTTGTGTATGCGTTTTGCTTTGATGTGAGTGTGTTTGTGTATGCGTTTTGCTCTGATGTGAGTGTGTTTGTGTATGCGTTTTGCTCTGATGTGAGTGTTTGTGTATGCGTTTTGCTTTGATGTGAGTTTGTGTATGCGTTTTGCTTTGATGTGAGTGTGGTTGTGTATGCGTTTTGCTTTGATGTGAGTGTGTTTGTGTATGCGATTTGCCTTGATGTGGGTGTGTTTGTGTATGTGTTTTTTCTTTTATGTGAGTGTATTTGTGCATGTGGTTTTTCTTTGATGTGAGTGTGTGGATTTGTTTGTGTGTGGATGTGTTTGTGTGTGGATGTGTTTGTATGTGGATATGTTTGTATGTGTTGCTTTATTGTATGTATATATCCCTCTATGTGTGTATTTTACTTTACCCACACACATATCCACTCACAAGCACTTACATATTCTCCCACTTTACAAAGCACTCCTTTTTATGAGGAAAGCAACATTCCGTAGTACAAGGTGGATGAGGAGGGAATATGAGGGGAAGAGGGAGAAGAAGGGGAGGATGCTGAGGGGAGAAAGGAGGGCGGAGAAGGGAGTGAGGGGGGGGGGAGGAGCAGGTATAAGAGGGGGGGGGGGCAGTGAAGGGAGAAGGAGAGAAAGAAGGAGGAAGTTAGTGAGGGGGTGAGAAGGAGAGATGAAGGAAAAGGAAAGTGGAAGAATGGGAAGGAGAGAAGAAAGCATAGGAGTAGAGAAGGAGAGAAGAAAAAAAGGAGGGAAAGAAAGCAAGGGACGGAAGGAGAAGGAAGAAACAAGAAAAGAGAAAGGGGGGAGACGAAGAAAAAAGAAAGAAAAGGGAAGTAGAGGAAGCACAAAAGATTAGAAAAGGGGGAGATAAAGATGAGGGGAGTAGGAGGGAGTAAGGAAGTGTGCCTGGGGGGTGGGGGTGGGGGGGCAGAATGGACAAGAGCGTGAGGTGGGGGGGGGGCAGGATGGTGGCCTGTCACTGCGTTTGTCCCATCACTCCATCACATCTCCGAGATGGTGGATGCTGTGCGGAGACTGTGATGGCAGGCTCGTGTTTATGTATGATGTGCATAAATTTGTATGTGTGTGTTCATTTTCTTTTCTTTTTTTTTCTTCAAGTTTTTTTTTCTATATTGTTTTTCCTTTTTCCTTTTTTGTTGTCTCTTCTCCTGTCTGCCTTTTTACTTTTCCGTTTCTCTGTCTGTCTGTCTGTCTGTCTGCCTCTCTCTCTTTCTCTCTCTCTCTCTCTCTATCTATCTATCTATCTGTATGTCTCTCTGTCTATCTGCCTCTCTCTCTCTCTTCATCATCATCTCCTCCTCTCTCTCATCCTCATGCTCTCCTCTCTCCTCTCTCATCTCTCTCTCTCTCACGATTATATATATATAAAATATATATATATATATATATTATATATATATATATATATATGTATATTATATATAATATATATATAACTATAGAATATATGTCTATAATATATAATATACACAACTCACACACATATGTATCTATCTATCAATTTCACTGTCTACGAATCTCTTTATCTAGGTATCTGTCTAAGTATGTATTTATCTATTTATCTCGCCCTGGTTCAGATTTCTCTCCTCTTTTTCCGACTCTCTCTGTCTCTTCCACTTCCTCTCTCTTCCTCTCTCTCCCTCTCTCTCCCTCCTCCTTCCCTCTCCTTCTCCCTCTCTCAAATTTCCCTCTTATTTTCCCACCTAATTATGGGGGCCCCCCGCCACCCTCTGCCCCCCCCCCCCCCAACGCTCTCTTCTATCTCTTCTCATCTCCTCTCCTCATCCATCCTCATCCCTTCTCTTCACCATCCCCCCTCCCACCCTATCCCCAGTCCCCCTCCATCCCCATCCCCATCCCTCCTTCCTCCCCCCCTCCCAACAGCTCTCACTATCTCTCTCTCTCTCTCTCCTCTCGCTTCTCCCTCTCTCCTCATCGTCTCTCTCCTCTTCTCTTCTCTCATTACCCCCCCTTCTCTCTCTCCCATCCTCCCCCCCCTCCCCTCACCTCACATGCCTCTCCACACCTCGTTCACTCCTCCCTCCCCATTCCTCCTCCCCCCTTGCCCTTCCTCCCTCCCCCACCATCCTCCACCTCTCCCCCATTCCTCCTCTCCTTCCCCCTCTCTCTCCACACCCCACCATCCTCTCTCCCTCCCCCTCCCCCCCCTCGCCTCCCCCCCCCCCTCTCTCACCCCTCTCACCCCTCCCCATCCCCCCCCTCCGTCACCCCCCACGCCCCCGTCCTCTCTTCCCTTCCCCCCCCCCCTCGCTCACTGCACCCCCCCCACCCCCCCTCACCCCCCCCCCCCCCCAACACTCTCTCTTCTCCATTCTTTCCACACGTCAGGCATAGAGACAGGACGAACGCGTTTAAAGAGGTGATATAGGCTCTTAAAACCCCTCTCTCTTAAGTTAACCGCCACCAAAGGGTTCGATTCCCTTCCTTTCGGCGCCAAACGCGAAAGGAGCCTCATCTAACTCCTACCATGTGGTAATGGAGGAACATCAGCTGGGCCCCCCACTCAGAGGTGGGCCTTAAGGATGAAAGACTAATACTAACTGGGTGGAAGGGGGTGAGATGTAGAAGTGGTGTGTGTGTGTGTGGTGTGTGTGAGAGACGCAACAAGACAACACGACTGTACGTAGGATGGGTTGTCCTTTCGTATATAGTATTGACTTTTTTGGACTTGCTGTTCCACGCACGGATAGGGTATGTGGTATTTTGGTTCCGGATGTGTATATAAAAATTGTCTCTCGATCTATCTCTTGTCTTTGTATGTATGTATGATTAATAGTTGTGTGTGTGTGTGAGTTGTGTGTGTTGGTATGAATATTATAATAAGAATTATATATAAGATATATATATATATATAATATATATATATATATATATATATAGTAT
>NW_028234433.1:24862490-24864990 GCF_977035675.1 Penaeus japonicus
CCTCCTCCTCCTCTTCCTCTTCCTCCATCATCATCTCTTTCTTCCCTAATTCCTCCTCCTCCACCACTGCCTCTTCCCTACCTCCTCCTCCTTCTCCTCTTCCTCCTCCTCCACCTCCTCTTCCTCCTCCTCCTCCTCCTCCTCCTCCATCACCTCCTCCATTACCTCCACCTCCTCCTTCTATTCCTCCTCCTCCTCCTCCTCCTCCATCACCTCCACCTCCTCCTCCTCCTCCTCCTCCTCCTCCTCCTCCTCCTCCTCCTCCTCCTCCTCCTCCTCCATCAATTCTCTCTCCCTTTACCACTATTCCGCTTTGGCCTCCTCCTCATCTAAATCCCTTTGACATTAATTTACGTCTTAATCTTAATCTTAATGCTGTTGTTTTTTTCTTGTCCAATTTGCTGTCTACCATCTTCGTCTCAAGAGCTCTCATTCTCTCCTTTCCTTGTCTGTCTGCATTGCCTGTCCTTCCTGTTCTTTCAGTTGTCGTCTTCTATCTCTCTCACTCACTCACTCACTCACTCACTCACTCATTCACTCTCTCTCTCTCTCTCTCTCTCTCTCTCTCTCTCTCTCTCTCTCTCTCTCTCTCTCTCTCTCTCTCTCTCTCTCTCTCTCTCTCTCTCTCTCTCTCTCCCTCTCTCTCTCTGTGTGTGTGTGTGTGTGTGTGTGTGTGTGTGTGTGTGTGTGTGTGTCTGTCTCTCTTTCTCTCTCTCTCTATCTATCCATCTCTCTCCCTCTCTCTCACACTCTCACTCTCCATCTCTCTCTATCTTTCTTTTCTCTTTCTCCCTCCGCCCCCACCCCTCACTATCTCTCTCTCCTCTCTCTCTCCCCTTCATCTACGCTCTATTTGCGTCGCCTCTTCATCATCTTCTCTCCACCCTCTCTCCTCTCACTTCTCTCTCTCCATTTCCTGAATTTATCCCCTCGTACACTTCTTCCTCTCCTTCGTGTCATCATTTTTTTCTCTCTTTCTCTCACTTTCTCTCACCCCTCATCCTTCGCTTTGGCCTTTTCTTTATTGCATACCTCCCTTACCCCTTTTCTTTCTTCTGTGCCTTTCCCCTTCTTCTGACCCATCGTTCATATACGTGTGTTCCTCTCCCCTCTCTCCTTTTTTTCCCCTTCTCTGTCTATCATTCTTGAACCTCTCATTCTTGTCATCTATTTCTCCTTCGCTGACCCTTGCCCCTCCCCCCTCCCCCTCCCCCTACCCCCTTCTTCGCTCCCGTCCATCTTTTCCCCTCTTTTGTCTTTCTCTCCTTCTCTCTTTTCTCATCCTCTTCTCTTTCCCTTTTTTTATTCCTTGGTTTTGTTTCTTCCTCCTTCTTCTTTCCTTCTTCTTCTTGTTCTTCTTCTGTTCCTTCTATCTCCTCTTCTCTCCTCTCTTCCTTTTCCTTCCTACGTTCCTCCCATCTCCTTCCTTCGCCAGTTTTTCCTTTTTTGTTCTTCCCTTCATCCTTCTATCTCCTTCACTTCGTCCTCTTCACCTGTCTCTCCGTTCTTCCCCCTATCCCCTACTATCCTACTATCCCTCCTCCTTTTGTTCATGTGTTATCCATCTTCTTCCCCTTTCCTTCTCCCCCTTCTTCACTTTCTCCCCTCCCTCTTCCTCCTTTCCCTCACTCCCCCCCCTACCTCAATCTTCCTCCCTTCTTCCTTCCCCTTCCTCTTAAACCCTCCTTCACCCATCCCCCCGCCCTCCTCCCATTCCCCCATTCTCTCCCCCTCATTCTCTCCACCCTCTCCTTCCTCCAGTATTCCCCCCATCACCCCCTTTACCTTCCCCTCTGCCCCCTCCTACTCCCCTCCTCCCCTCTCCTTCTCCCCTCCTCCTCCCTCTCCTCCTTCCCTCTCCTTCTCTCCTTCTCCCCTCCCCTCCTCCCCTCTCCTCCCTCCAGTATTCCCCCCCATTACCCCCTTTACCCTCCTCCCCCTCCCCTTCTCCCCTCCTCCCCTCACCCTCTCCTTCTCCCCTCTTCTTCTCCCCTCTTCTTTCTCACGGCTTCCCCTCTCTCTAAGCCGTCTTTAAGCCCCTTTCTTTCCTGCCTTCCTGCTTCCTCGTTTCCCACACCTTTGCCACGTCCATGCTTCGCCTCTTGATTACGTCTTTAAGTTATTATCATTTTCTTTTTCTCTGTTTTTTAATTCATTTTTTTGTCTTATTTATGTGTTTATTTGTTATTTCTTTGTTTTATCCCTTCCGGTTTGTGTGCTGGTTTTGATTGGTCGTAGTTTTTTTTGTTTTTGTTTTTTTTCTTGTGTGTGTGTGTGTGTGTGTGTGTGTGTGTGTGTGTGTGCGTAATGAAGATATGTGCGTATATATGCAACTATTTATGAGAGTATAAATGAATGAATTTTAGTACTTACATATACTCGTGAGAATACACACATATACGGTCATAAAGACTCACACACATAAATACACGTACACATCCCCCCCACACACACACACGCACACACATGTACACACGTACACACACGAGAGATTAATCCA
>NW_028234433.1:24869990-24879990 GCF_977035675.1 Penaeus japonicus
ATAGAAGTTGGTGTTTGTGTTATGAATGGTGTTTATATTATAAGGAATAAGATGTGATCTTACAGAAGAGGAAGGAAGATTGGTAGTGTTATTAATTAAGGTGAATTGTTCTTTGGAAAGTGTTTGATATTTGGTGGGTGGGAGAGAGGGAGGGAGGGAAGGTGGGAAGGAGGGAGGGAGGGAAGAAGGGAGGAGGGAGGGTAGGAAGAGGGGAGGGTGGGTGAGAGGGGGGGAGGGAAGGTGGGTGGGAGGGAGGGAGGAGGGAGAGGAAGGGAGGGAAGAGAGAGAGGGAAGGAGGGAAGGCAGACATAGATATAGAGATGGGGATAAATAACTAGAGCTAGAGATATGAAGACATATAGATACAGATAGTGATAAATAGATAGTTAGATAGATAGATAGACAGATAGGTAGATAAAAAGAGAGAGAGAGAAGAAAAGAAAATAAAATAAAAGGAAAAAACATAGAAGAGAAGAGAAAAGAAAGACAACAAGAGAGAGACAAAGAACCAACACAAAAAGACTACCAGAAAGTGAAGACAAATGGTCCCCAACCTTTCTCCGAATCAACCATTCAACCACAAGTTACCTCATACCATAGCTCCCCCCATACCCCCCCCCCCATCTGCTTCCCTGCCCTGCCCTGATCCCATACCCTAAGTACCACCCTATTCCGTGTCCTCACCACATACCCTCCCTACCCCCCATTCCATACCCCCATTCCACATCTTTACCCCTACCCATACCCTCTCTCCACGCCCTCACCTCATTCTCCCTATCCCTACCCTAACCTCCATCCTACGCCCCTCCCTCTCTCCCCCTTACTCCTTCCCACCTCCTCTCCCTCTCCCCCTTACCCCTTCTTATACCCTCGCTCCCCCTCTCCCCCTTACCCCTTACCCCTTCTTATACCCTCCCTCCCCCTCTCCCCCTTACCTCTTCTCATACCCTCCCTCTCCCTCTCCCCCTTACCCCTTCTTATACCTTCCCTCCCCCTCTCCCCTTTATCACTTACTCCTTCCCACCCCCTCTCCCTTTCCTCCCTCTCCCTCTTACCCCTTCTCATACCCTCCCTCCCCCTCTCCCCTTTATCTCTTCTCATACCCTCCCTCCCTCTCTCCCCCTTACCAATTCCCATACCCTCCCTCCCCCTCTCCCTCACCCCCTTCCCCTCTCCCCCATACCCTCATGCAAACCCTCATGTCACCTCCCAACATAGCATGAGGCGACGAGATGGAAGATACCATAATGAGTAATCTTTATACACAAAATACCAATATGTTGCTCATGTGCACAACATACCATGTCGCCTCTTGGTTACTGACGTCTTTGAGGGTTTTATTTTCGTGTTTTTTTCACCAAATTATTTTATTCTTAGAGGGTGTGGTGGGGCTGGGTGGTGGGTGGGGGGAGGGAGTGTGTTGTTTACGTGAGGTCATTCTTCTCTCGTGATTCTCGTTTGGTATTTCTCTGTCTTCTTTTTTGTTTTGTTCTTATTCTTATTCTCTCTCTCGTTCTCTTTCTTTCGTTCTCTCTCTCTCTCTCTCTATCTCCCTCTCCTCCTTCTCCCTCTCCCTCTCCTTCTCTCTCTCTCTCTCCCTCTCTCCCTCCCTCTCTCTCTCTCTCTCTCTCTCTCTCTCACTTTCTCACTTTCTCACTTTCTCTCTCTTTCTCTCTCTCCCTCCCCCCCTCCCCCTCTCCCTCCCTCCCTCCTTCCCTCCTTCCCTCCTTCCCTCTTTCCTCCCTCCCTCCCTCCCTCCATTGGGAGAGTAAATTTAGGCCTACTATAATTTCCTTTTAGGCCTTGGCACACCTCCCAGGAAGCCGGTTGCCTGATTATAGGAATAATTATTGCTAAATATAATGATAGTGATGATGATTGTGATGCCCATGGTGATGGTGGTGATGAGGATGTAATAATTGTGGCGATGATGATACTGGTAATGGTGATAGTGGTGGTGATGATACTGGTGGTGGTGATGGTGATTGTGATGATACTGGTAGTGGTGATGGTGATTGTGATGATACTGGTAGTAGTGATGGTGATTGTGATGATACAGGTGGTGGTGATCATGATGATTGTGATGATACTGGTGGTGGTGATCATGACTGTGATGATACTGGTGGTGGTGGTGATGATGATTGTGATGATACTGGTGGTGGTGATGATGATTGTGGTGATGGTTATATAGTATTAATCATAACAATAAAGATTGTAATAGAAATAAGATAGTGATTTCTGATAACGATGATAATGATAGTGAAACTATTAGTGAAAGTGATGACAAAGATAGTAATTACGATAAGTCTAATGATGACGGTAATGATAATTATGATAATAAGATGTTTAAATGAACAGGGAAAGAATGATTAAGATCCTTTTGATATACAGGAAATTAATGGAATAGACTTATCATAAATACAACCAAAGCAAATTATATATTCAATGAATGATACAAAGAAATCTCATCAATTTAGATCATATATTTTCGTAATCATAAAATACATTATCTTTCACTTCGTCAATACCAAAAAAAAAAAAAAAAAAGATACTGAACGAATAGGCTGCATTAATTCGCACTCCATTCGCGCTTCAATATTCGCACTGTAATAATAATGATAATTATAATAGCAATGTTATTGATAATGAAAACGATCAGAAATGATAACAATGCTAATAACAATAATTACAACAATAACAACGCTTATGATAAAACATTACAATAACAACAACAACAATAATCATCATCACGATGATAATAATCACCATAAATGAAACGAGGCAATATTAGAAGAAAAAAAAAAATCAGAATCAAGTTGCAAGATGGAATCTATACCGATCTTGCAGTATCTTAGAAAGAAAGATTACTTACAAAAGCTTAATAAGTCAGAGAGAAGAACACCCCCTCCCCTCTCCCTCCCTCCCTCCCTCTCCCTCCCTCCATCTCTCCTCCCCATACCACATCTCCCTCCTAATTACCCTTACCCTCCCTTTCCTCCCCCTCCTTCTCCCCCCCTTTCCTTCCTCCCCTACCCCCCTTCCCTTCCTCCCCTCCCCCCTCCCCTCTCCCCCTACCCCAGGTATCGATCTCCGATATCGGTGAAATTAACCAGGTGGTCTCACCGTAGGTATTTTCACCGCATGTGTGGTGTGGGGATGGAGAAAAGGGGGGGAGGGGGGAGGGGGATATAGGGATAGGGGGAAAGGGGGACGGGGGAGGATTCAGAGATAGGGGGGAAGGGGGACGGGGGAGGATACAGGGATAGGTGGGAAGGGGGACGGGGGAGGATATAGGGATAGGGGGGAGGGGGGGAAGGGGGGCGGGGGAGGATATAGGGATAGGGGGAAGGGGGGAAGGGGGAGGGAGGAGGGAGGAGGGAGGATACTGAGATGAGAGAGGGAGGGAGGGAGAAGGGGATTACAGAGGAGGAGAGAGAGGGAGAGGGAGATTACAGAATAGAGGGAGAGGGGGAGGGAGAGGGAGATTACAGAGTAGAGGGGAGGGGAGAGGGAGAAGGAGATTATAGAGAAGGAGTAAGGGAGAAATACAGGGAGGGGGAGGAGAGGACATAGGAAGAGGGGAGGGAGGATTTAAGGAAGGGGGAGACAGGGGAGAGAAGAGGGGATACAGGGCGGTGGAGAAGCATGGAACAAGGAAGAGGGAAGAAGGAAAACAGGGAGATGTGAGAGAGAGAGAGAGAGAGAGAGAGAGAGAGAGAGAGAGAGAGAGAGAGAGAGAGAGAGAGAGAGAGAGAGAGAGAGAGAGAGAGAGAGAGAGAGAGGAGAGAGAGAGAGAGAGAGAGAGAGAGGGAGAGAGAGAGAGAGAGAGGAGAGAGAGAGAGAGAGAGGAGAGAGAGAGAGAGAGAGGAGAGAGAGAGAGAGAGAGAGAGAGAGAGAGAGAGAGAGAGAGAGAGAGAGATAGCATACATGACGGAGGGGATGGGGGTGGGGGTGGGGGTGGGAGAAGATACAGGGAAGGGTTAAAGGCAAAGGTGAGTGGGTGGATGGGTAAGAAGTGGGTGGGGGGAGGGAGACTGGTAAGAAGATGATACGCAATAGTAGGGGGTAAGGAGGGAGGAGGGTGGGGGAGGGAGGGCATTCAGCAATAAAGCCAAAGGTTAAGTAGAGAGGAATTAAAACGAAGATTATAGAAAAAATATGTAATAAAAAGAGGGAGAGAAAGATAGAGAGAGAGAAAGAGAGAGAGAGAGAGAGAATGAGAAAGAGAGGATGAGAGAGAATGAGAGAGAGAGAGAGAGAGAGAGAGAGAGAGAGAGAGAGAGAGAGAGAGAGAGAGAGAGAGAGAGAGAGAAATCAAGAAAGGGAAAGAGAAAAGAGAGAGACAGAAATAGATAAAATAATTTAAGTAAACAAGAAAAAACTATTGAATGAATATAGAAAAAGTATTGTATCTACATCTATATATTTATCTATCTATTCATATGTGTTTGTTTTTTATTACTTGTGTGTATGTGTATGTGTGTTTGTGTGTGTGTGTGTGTGTGTGTGTGTGTGTGTGTGTGTGTGTGTGTATGTGTGTCTGTATGTATTTACACTTAACTTTGAAAAACAAGCAAACAATAACATCCGATAAAACAACAACAATGATGAATAAGAAAGATGAATAAGAACATGAAAAGAAGAAGAATAAGAAATAGAGGAAAAAAATGAAACAATCTGAAAATATGAACAAGAATAAAAGATAATAAAAACAATTAAGTGAAATAGGAATAAGAAAGAAGATAATGAAAAAAAAACGAATTAAGAAAAATCAACAAGTTATGAAAAATACAAGGATATAGATAACATTATCAATTAATAAAAAAGATAATAATCATAACAAAAAAGAATACAGTGACGACATAACAGTAATAATGATAATAAAACAAATGCAAAACATAATAACAATAAAACGAAGAGGAAGAAAAAAAGAAAATAAAAGAAAAACCCAACGGAACAAGGTCAAGAAAATGATTCATTGCAAAACAACATGTACTCTACGTGACCTGACCTTTGACACACATGAATATTTTGACCTCACGTGCACCAGCCTCCGTTGTCAAGGCAACAGACATCACTCTCAATCTCTCAAATTTGTTGCAGATGTGTTTTGATAATATTGAAACGGATGAGGTGATATATTTCACTATGATTTTGTTTTTAGATGTTTCTTAGATATTCATGCGTGAGTTTATATTGGTTTACAGATATATGAGGATAAAGATACGCATAATAAGATACGCTTAAACTCTCTCTGTCTGTCTCTTTCTTTCTTTCTCTGTTTCTCTCTACCTCTCCTTTTCTCTCTCTATTTTGCACACACTCTCTCTCTTTATATATTTATCTCCCTTTTTCTTTCATGTTCTCTCCGTCTCTCTCTCGCTCTTTCTCTCGATCTATCTATTTCTATATTCATCTATATATCTGTCTATCCTTTAATTTATCTATCTATCTATATCCATATCTATCTATATATCTGTCTATCCATTGATATATCTTTATATGTATGTATGTGTCTAACTGTCTATCTACCTATTTATCTATCTATCTATCGATCTGTTTCTATTGATCTATCTATCTATTTCTATCAATATGTCTATCTACCTCTATTTTCGCTTATTTCCCCCGTCTCTCTCTCTCTCTCTCTCTCTCTCTCTCTCTCTCTCTCTCTCTCTCTCTCTCTCTCTCTCTCTCTCTCTCTCTCTCTCTCTCTCTCTCTCTCTCTCTCTCTCTATATATATATATATATATATATATATATATATATATATATGTGTGTGTGTGTGTGTGTGTGTGTGTGTGTGTGTGTGTGTGTGTGTGTGTGTGTGTGTGTGTGTGTGTGTGTGTGACGCACACACACACACACACACACACACACACACACACACACACACACATATATATATATATATATATATATATATATATATATATATATATATATATATATATATATCACTCACTCTCTCTCTCTCTTACATACATACAAACACACACACACCTATCCACCAAAACTTTTTCGTTTCAGGACAACTATCAGTAACTTCTAAACAACAATGTTTTATATCTGACATGGAAAACATTTCTCCAAACATTTCATCATCACCTCTTTAATATCCCAATGATTCCCAAACACTAAAATACACGAACTCTCCACTATCAATTGACAAACACACCTATAAATCACAAACATATTCACATTCTTTATACAAAAAAAAAAAAAAAAAAAAAAAACACCCACAGAAACACCTCATATGTGCCTTCTCTTCTAGTAACAAAAAACACATTAGGAAAGTTAATATATTGACCGCAAATAATATCACCCACATCCACACACATACCATACATTAAGGTGAAAAATTATTCGGAAAAAAAACTCGTCCCTTTAAAACAACACTCACTCGTCCACTCGTGTCCTTAAGTGCGCCGGAACACAAGGCGAGTAAAAGGTAAAGACCTTCTTCGGAAACAGATGGTGACCCTGTGTCTAGTTCACATAGGAGACACTGTTGAAGGAGGAGGAGGAGGTGGGAGGTAGGAGGAGGTAGGAGGTGGGAGGAGGTGGGAGGTAGGAGGAGGAGGTAGGAGGAGGTAGGAGGAGGAGGTAGGAGGAGAAGGAGGAGGTGGGAGAAGGAGGAGGATGAGGAGGTAGGAGGAGGAGGAGGAGGTGGGAGAAGGAGGAGAAGGAGGAGGAAGAGAGGAAGGAGGTGGAGGAGGAGAAGGAGGTAGGAGGAGGTAGGGGGAGGAGGTGGAAGAAGGAGGAGGAGGTAGCAGAAGAAGAAGAAGGAGAAGGAGAAGAAGAAGAAAGAGAAGAAGGAGAAGAAGAGACCAAAGGAGGAGAGGACGTCCCCCTTTCTCCTCCTCTTCCCCCCCTCCCCCACTTGTTATTTTAGATGTAAATCCCCTTTATCCGAGAGCATTTGCATCGCATTGACTCAATCTCTTGAAAGACCAGAGATTCGGCCCAAGGGATTAGGCAGAAACCTTCCCTCGACAGAAATTACAAGCGTGAGTCCCTCTTGTGGCGGAGTTTATCTATGGGAGTGATGATGAGTGTTTTGGAATGGCTTAAGAAGAAGGGAATGGGAGGAAGGAAAGAGAGAGAGAGAGGGGGAGGGAGGGGGAGAGAGAGAAAGAGAGGGAGAGAGAGAAGGAGAGAGAGAGAGAGGGGGGGAGGGGGGAGGGAGGGAGGGAGGGAGGGAGGGAGGGAGGGAGGGAGGGAGGGAGGGAGGGAGGGAGAGAGAGAGAGAGAGAGAGAGAGAGAGAGAGAGAGAGAGAGAGAGAGAGAGAGAGAGAGAGAGAGAGAGAGAGAGAGAGAGAGAGAGAGAGAGAGAGAGAGAGAGAGAGAGTGAGTGAGTGAGTGAGTCAGAAAGTTACGCTAGCTAAAAAAATGGAACGAATAAAGAAAGAAAGAAATACAGAGACTCCACAAACAATAAATACAAACAAATCAATAACAACAAACAAATAAACAACACCAACAATCATAACAATCATGACAAACAAGAAAACAAGACGGAAAAAAACAAATCAATAACAACAAACAAATAAACAACACCAACAATCATAACAATCATGACAAACAAGAAAACAAGACGAAAAAAAAATCTACGGTGACGAAACCCAAATATGACAACATACGTGAATTCATCTTTGCATAGCAGTGCCGAGTCGCCCTCAAATTCATGGTTGCAAATGACATACAAATCCATACACCAATTAAATATGTCCTTGAGTAGGTTCCCATATGGACGTTCTATTTCACCATGGAAAATGTCGACATTGAACGTATTTTATACTGATGTCCCTAAAAAAGACACAGTTACACCAGCTGTACTTAAGCAACACACCCTTGCAACCATTAATGAGCATCTTGAAACTCTGAATATTGACTATGAATGTTACACTGATGGATCCCTACAGTCTGGAAGTAGAGCAGGATGTGCTTATGTTGTATATAAAAACAATATTTTGCAGCACCAAGATTGTAGGAGGGTTCATGACTGGGCGAGCACTACGCAAACTGAGTTGGCAGGAATACTCATAGCCACAGACTTTCTGTTAACTCAAGGCTCAGGAGTAATTTTCTGCGACTCGCAGAGTGCTCTCCAGACTCTGAACACCCTTGATAAAGGTGCTGGAAATATCGTAAATGATATAAGAATAAATGTACATCGCGCCAAGGAACGGGGACATGCTATACATTTTGTGTGGATACCATCGCATGTTGGAATCGCTAAACATGATCATGCTGATCGCCTAGCGAGGGCAGGATGTGATAAGCAAATTGTGGATATAGACTTTGGCATACCTCTTGCTAGGATCTCACACATAATAAGAACCTCCAATAGGGAGGACTTGATGGAGCTAACAAACTCTCAAAGACCTGAAAGCTGTAGCATAAAACATTTGACCAGTTCTCGCAGGAGAGATTCATTTATGGGTCATACAAGACAAGAACAAGACAATGTGATATTGTGACTGCAAGAATTAGACTTGGATACAGAATGTATTGGCAGGTCAGTTCAGAATGCAATGTAGAAGAAACTAAATGCAGACTTTGCAACGAAGAGTATAAACGAACACTTGAACATTACATTTCAGAGTGCCATATGATACAACCTTTCAGACCACCTAGCATGAGGTACGCAGAGTTATGTAATTATTTCATAACATCAACTGTACTAGAAGATGTAATTATGCTATATCCGAAATTCGGTATATGATACCCTATTATAACATTTATCTAATGTCTATTCACGTTGATATACTATAGAATATAATCATGTTATTACCTTAATTTGTAATACAATGTTAGCAACAATGTCATGACGACATAAATGTATCAAAGCTTGCCCATGCCTGTGCAGTTAGCCTGGGTGGTAAATAAAAATCTAATCTAATCTAAATCTACCCTATTACAACATTTATAAAATGTTTATTCACAGTTGATATACTATAGAATATAATGATGTTATTACCTTCATTTGTAATACAATGTTAGCAAGAATGTCATGACTCTCCATCAATGTATCAAAGCTTGCCCATGCCTGTGCAGTTAGCCTGGGTGATAAATAAAGATCTAATCTAATCTAAATTATAAAAGGAGTAAATATACCGACGGCTTTTTTGAAAAATAGTGTGGCTTCCTGAAGACTGGGATCATCAGCTGGATAATTGTGATGAAGGAATTCCAGGTGGCTTTGGTACTCGAAGGATGGGAGGGGGGGCTAGGTAGGATAGGTGGGTGGGGGAGGAGGAGGAGGAGGAGGATGGCTTGATAGATGGGGAGGGATGGGGGGGGGGGTTGATACCTGATTGGGTGTTTTTGTTTGTGTGTGTGTTTTAGTGTGGTTTGTATTTTTGTTGTGCGTGTTTGTGTGTGTTGTTTGTTTGTTTGTGTTTTAGTGTGGTTTGATTGTTTGTGTGTTTGTTCATTTGTTAGCGTTTTCTCGTGTATGTGTTTTAGTGTGGTTTGATCGTTTGATTGTTTGTGTGTTTATTTGTTTGTTTGTGTGTGTGTTTGTGTTTGCGTTTTTCTCGTGTGTGTATTTTAGTGTGGTTTGATTGTTTGTGTGTTTGTTTGCGTGTTGTAGGTGTTGTAGGTGTGTTTGTGTTTATGTTTCTTGTGTGCACGCTTTTGTTTGCGTGTACCTATGTATATTTTTGTTTGTATATGCACGTGTGTGTCAGAAAAAGAAGAAAAAAGCAACAACGAACAATACCCAAACACAAACCAAAGTACCCCCCCCCCACAAAAAAAATCAAAAAGTAAAAAGAAAAGAAAAAAATAAAACAAATGAAGGTATAAAAGACCCCCTCCCCCCTCCCCCTCCAACCACCACCATCCCATTACACAACCCATCCCCATCTAATTCCAACATCGAAATAGACTTTTTGATAACACCGGCCATTCATAACCTCCCCTTTAATACTCACGAAACTTAATATCATTCGTTCCGGCTTGATTCGGGCAACGATTCGTGATCTTGGCTAACTC
>NW_028234433.1:24899990-24902240 GCF_977035675.1 Penaeus japonicus
GAAGGGGAGAAAGAGGAAGAGAAGAGAGAGAGAGGGGAGACGGGAGAGAACGAAAAAGTGTATTCATAAAGAGTATGAATAAATATACGACATCCTAACATACACTAGCGCAAACAACCCCCCCCCCTCAATATAAACAAACAAACAAACAAACAACACAAACACACATCAATCAAAGAATCCAAAACAAGAAAAAAATACTAGAACGCCAAACACACAAAACAAAACAAAACAAACAACAATTACAAACACAAACGCAAACACAAACATCTCCCTCTGTAACGGTCGGCTGAAGAACAACCAAGGCTGTAATCAGGTTAGTGTCAGAGCGATGCTAACAACTGAGTGAACGATATCCTCCCCTCTTTCTTGTTTTCCCCTTGTTCCCTCTTTTCTTCCTTTCCCCTCCTCCCTTTCCTTCCCTCCTCCTCTTTTTTTCTTCCTTTTCCCTCCTCCTACTCATTTTTCTTCCTTTCCTTTCCTCCTCCTCTTCCTCCTTTTTTCTTCCTTTCCCCTCCTCCTCCTTTATCTTCCTTTCCTCTCCTCCCTTTTCTTCCCTCCTCCTTTTTGTTTCATTTCCCACCTCATTCTCCTCCTCCTCTCTTTTCTTCCCTCCCCTCCTCCTCATCCTTCTCTCTTCTTTTTTTCTTTTCTTTTCTCCCTTATCTTTCGCTTGCCCCCACCCCCGCCCCCCTCTCTGTATTTCATCTTCTCTTCTTTTCTCCTCTTCCTTCCTCCCTCCATCCCTCCTTCATCTTCTCTCCCTCTCCCTCCCTCCTCCCCATTCTTCCTATTCCTTTCCCCTCTTCCATCTCCCCATCCATCCTCCTCCTCTCTTTCCACCCTCCTCTTTCTCCTCCCTATTTTTCCTATTCCTTTCCCCTCTTCCATCTCTCCATTCCATCCCCCTCCTCCATCTTCTCTTCCTCTTCCTCCTCCTCCCCATTCTTCCTATTCCTTTCCCCTTTTCCATCCTCCTCTTTCTCTCCTTCCACCTTTCTTTCCCCTTTTCCATCTCCCCGTCCATCCTCCCCGTTCTCTCTTTCCACCTTCCTCTCCTTCCCTCCTCCCCATTCTTCCCATTCCTTTCCCCTTTTCCATCCTTCTCTTTCTCTCTTTCCACCTTTCTTTCCCCTCTTCAATCTCCCCGTCCATCCTCCTCTTTCTCTCTTTCCACCTTTCTTTCCCCTCTTCCATCTCCCCATCCATCCTCCTCCTTCTCTCTTTCCACCTTCCTCTTCCTCCCTCCTCCTCATTCTTCCTATTCATTTCGCCTCTTCCGTCTCCCCGTCCATCCTTTCTTCCTATTTCATCCATTCTTCCTATTCCTTTCCCCTCTTCCATCTCCCCGCCCATCCTCCTCCTTCTCTCTTTCCACCTTTCTCTCCCTCCCTCCTCCTCATTCTTCCTATTCATTTCGCCTCTTCCGTCTCCCCGTCCATCCTTTCTTCCTATTTCATCCATTCTTCCTATTCCTTTCCCCTCTTCCATCTCCCCGTCCATCCTCCTCCTTCTCTCTTTCTCCATCCTTCCTCATTCCCATCCTTCTTTCTCTTTTCCACCTTCCTCTGCCTCTCTCCTTCCCTCTGCCTCTCTTCTTGTTAGCTGCACCAGCGCTTGCTATTTACACCTCGATTCCGGGAACCGCAGAAGGAATTTCTTTACTACTTCTTACTCGTAAGCGCAATGGAAAGATTTTGCTATTGATAAGTTCGAGAAGAACCTTTCCGCTGCGTCAATAGGAATGTTGAAATATATTGCATTAACTAGTTCGAGTATCTTTTTTCATGGCTTTTATGGTGAAAGCTCGTAATGAAATAGGGTGTTACTGATAAGAGTAAGGTTCATTTTCATGGCTTTTTAAGAGGAAATGACTTCGTATGAACAGAGTGGTTACTGAGTAAAGTAAGGTTCATTTTCATGCTTTTAAGAGAATCTTCCGTATGAAATAGGGTGTTTTTACTGAGTAAGAGTAGAGGTTCATTTTTCATGGCTTTTAAGAGGAATCTTGTATGAATAGAGTGTTTACTGAGTAAGAGTAAGGTTCCATTTTCATGGTGGCTTTTAAGAGGAATCTTCGTATGAAATAGGGTGTTACTGAGTAAGAGTAAGGTTCATTTTCATGGCTTTGTTTAAGAGGAATCTTCGGTATGAAATAGTGTGTTACTGAGTAGGAGAGTAAGGTTCTTTTTCATGGTTTTAAGAGGAATCATTCCGTATGGAAATAGGGTGTTACCTGAGTAAGAGTAA
>NW_028234433.1:24902340-24914840 GCF_977035675.1 Penaeus japonicus
CCCCCCTCTCTGTGACCCCCATCCAAACCCTTTGGGCCCTTACGTACACGTGAATATTTAATTCTAATTTTCCCTCATCTATTTCCTCTTCCTCATTCGCTTAATTCCCTTACTTCTTACTCATTCTCTTTTCCCTCTTTCTCCGCTCCGTTCGCGTCCCGAGAAAGTCCACTTCCCTCCTCTTTCCCTTCCCCTTCTATTCTCACCCTAACCCTTCACCCTAGTCTTTCCCTTTAACCTCCCCCCTTCCCCCCCTTTTCCTTCCCCTTCTCTGTCCCTTCACCCTTCCACTTCCCATTCTCTGCTATCCCCTATCCTATTCCCTTCACTCCCTCCCCTATTCACTTCACCCCCTCCCTTCCCCTCCCCCATAGTTTGCCATTCCCACCCCTATCTTCTTTACCTACCCTTCACACACCGTCCCCCGTCCACATCCCAATCCCCACCCCCGTCCACACCCCCAATCCCCCCTCCCCTCCCCCTATCCCCCTTGGCACCACACCTTTCTCTGTCTCGTGCCCCACACAGCCTTCTCCACCTCGGGTTCGCCTGATGCCGCGAGCGACCCTCACCCGACGCTCTCGGCTGCTCTCCTCCCCCCCCCCCCCCCCCCCCCCCCCCGCACACACCCTCTCCCCCTCTCCCTTCCCACACACACCCTCTCCCCCTCTCCCTTCCCCCCCACACACCCTCTGCCCCTCTCCCCTCCCACACCCTCTCCCCTCTCCCTGTCCACACCCCCTATCCCCCCACACCCTCTCCCCCCCCCCCCACACACCCTTCCCCCCTCTCCCTTCCCACACCCCCAATCCCCCCTCCCCTCCCCCTATTCCCCCCCACACACACCCTCTCCCCCCCACACAAACCCTTTCCCCCTTTCCCTTCCTACACCCTCTCCCCTCCCCTTACCCCCCTTCACCCACACCCTCTCCCCCCTTCCCACACCCCCAATCCCCCCTCCCCCCTCTCCCCTCACACACCCTCTCCCCTTCTCCCCCTCTCCTCCCCTCCCACACCCACACCCACGCCCACACTCATAAAAACATCCATACTTCAAGCCCATTCGAGTCTTCTGAGCTTCGAACTTCGAACTTCGAAGTCCACCCTATCCGAATCCTCGAAAGCCGTTGAAGTGCATTTCGGATTCATGGATTCGGCGAAGATTCACCTGATTGGGTGATTGTTAAGGTGCTTTGAGATTGTTCCTATTTGGTCCTTGACGTGGCGTTTTGGCGGGGGAGGAATATGTTTTTTTTTTTTTTTTTTTTTTTTTTTAGGGGGGGGGGAGTGGGGGCGGCGATGGTGGGGGTTGGGGGGGAGGGGAGGGCGTGGAGTTATTGAATTATTCATCTTACTTGACTGTCCGCTTTTCTTCTTTTTTTGGGGGGGGGGAGGGGGAGGGAGGTTAGGGGAATTGGATTTATGTCTTGTTTATTTGTTTTATGTTTTGTTTCTCTGCTCTCTCTCTCTTTTTCTCTCTCTTTCTCTTTCTCTCTATTTCTCTTTCTTTCTCTCTCTCTCTTTCTCTTTCTCTTTCTCTCTATTTTTCTCTCTCTTTCTTTCTATCTCTCTCTATTTCTCTTTCTCTCTCTTTGTCTTTCTCTCTCCCTTGTTCTCTCTCTCTCTCCCTTGTTCTCTCTCTCTCTCTCTCTCTCTCTCTCTCTCTCTCTCTCTCTCTCTCTCTCTCTCTCTCTCTCTCTCTCTCTCTCTCTCTCTCTCTCTCTCCCTCTCTCTCTCTCTATCAATCTACAGGTTTATATCTATCGATCTTTCTCCCTCCTCCTCTTCATCTATTCATCTGCACCTCTCTCTCTCCCTCCCCCTCCTCCCCACCCCCTTTACCTATTTATTTCCCTTTAGTTGTAATTTTGTACTTTGTTCGAGCCGAGGGTCGCTCTGATAGGGGGGGGGGGTAGAAAAGAGGGGAGGGGGAGGGGGGGAAGAGGTGAGTGAGGGGAGGGTGATTACGCTATTGTTTTAGACTTGATGGAAGCGTTCAATGTAATTCATTTCTCTCTTTCTCTCTCTTTCTTTCTTTCTTTCTTCTGTCTCTTTCATTCCCGCTTTCTCTCTCTTGCTTTCTTTCTTCTGTCTCTTTCATTCCTGATTTCTCTCTCTTGCTTTTTTTTATCTCTCACTTTCTTTTCTTTCTTTCTGTCGCTCTCTTTCTCTCTAGCTCTCTCGTCCTTTATTTTTCTTTCTATTTGTCGTCTCTCATTCTCTCTCTCTCTCTCTCTCTCTCTCTCTCTCTCTCTCTCTCTCTCTCTCTCTCTCTCTCTCTCTCTCTATCTATCTATCTATCTATCTCTCTCTCTCTCTCTCCCCCTCTCTCTCTCTCTCTCTCTCTCTCTCTCTCTCTCTCTCTCTCTCTCTCTCTCTCTATATATATATATATATATATATATATATATATATATATATATATATATATATATATATATCTTTCTGCGCATACACAGCACACAGCATCTAATGTCCTTTCGAATATATGAATAAAAATGAAATAATCTAAAATAAGTAAAGAGAAGGAGAGAAAGATTAAGATTAAGAAAAAGGTACAAGAAATTCCTAGGATGTGAAAATAAGGGAGATGAAGGAGAAATAGACTGTGTATATATATATATATATGTGCGTATCTGTGTGTGCGTGTCTGTGTGTATAAGTACGTACACACGAACGTCCATGTGCGTAGAAAGGCGAGCGTGCAAGTCTCTCAACACTCAATCTGCGTCTGTCTTTCGCACCGGCAGCCCCCTGGTAAGAGAAATCAATTTGTCTCAAACTTTCTTGTGTAACTCCCATGGGGTTCTGAGCCAACAAGTTTATAACAAAAATCAATAGCATCTTGTCCCCCTCCACCCTACCCCTACCTCGCCACCCCGCCACCCCATACTCTCTTTTCCTTCTGGTTATCCCTCCTAACTATTTCATTTTTCTCTTCTTCTGTTCTTCCCTCTCTCTTATTCTTCTTCTCTTCCCTCTCTCTGCCTCTTCTCTTCCCTCTCTCTTCCTCTTTTTTTCCCTTTTCTACGCCTCTATTCCCATTTTCTCCTCTTCTCCTTACTCTTCTCTTCACCATGTTCTCCTCTCCTCCCCTTTTCTCCCCACCCCTCTCCCCTCTCTCCTCTCCCCTCTCTCTTTCCTACCTCTCTCCTCTCCCCTCCCCACCCCCCCCTTTTCCTCTCCTTTCCACCTTCCCCACTTTCTGATAGCTTTGGCTGACAGCTGACAGACGCACGCCCCACCACATAGCATGTTGGGATATGCGTTGCTACCAGATTCATGGTGTGTGATTGGAAACGGCGAGATAATGGTGTCGGGAAGGGGGGTAGGGGGTAGGGGGTGGGGGGTAGTTACATGTATTTTCTTTTTCTTTTTTTTGTTAATTCATTTATTTATTATATTTGTCTATTTTATTTTACTTATGTGTTTTTGTTTTGTTTTCTTTTTTTGAAAAGGAGAAGAAGAGGGTTGTTGAATTCTTTCTTGTTTATAGACTCTTTATCTGTTTTTGTTTTTTTTCTTTTCTTTTCTTTTCTTTTTTTTCTCTTTTTATTCTTTGTGTTTTTCTCTAGCTGTGTGATTTGATCATGCCTGTGATTGGATTTTGTGGCTGTCATTTCCATATTTAGTCAAGAGATGTGATAAAAAAATATGGGTGTGTTCATTGATATGTTATCAATTGTATGCACACACACACACACACACACACACACACACACACACACACACACACACACACACACAAACACACACACACACACACACACACACACACACATATACATGTATATATATATATATATATATAATATATATATATATATATATTATATATATATATATATTATATATTCCATACATACATAGAACATGTAATAAACATATATGTATATATGTAATATATATATATATATTATATATATATATAACTATATATATATATAATATATATATATATATACATATATTGAATATGGCTTTGTTAATATAGTATATATTATATAATTGTATATCTAAAAATAAATAAATAAAATATATATAATATATATACTATATATATATATATATATATATATATATATATATATATTATATTACATACACACACTCCACACTATATCTATATATATATACTATAGTTCATCCCCCCCCCCCATCTATACCCATACCAATTATAGACGACTTCCATCTTTCGTTTTCACATATTTTCCGAAAAGATGTTTATCAATAAAAAATAAACCCACTTCTCCTTCCACGGGGATAGCTTTATCGACTCACTTTGTAGCGCAACGGAACCAATCTCAGCGAGCGAAGGTACACACACACACGCTGTCACACGCATGTATACATAGATACACATATTATCGAATATACGTACACTCATAGGTACATGCGCACTCTCTCTCTCTCTATCTCTCTCTCTTTATTTCTTTCTCTGTGTTTCTCTCTCTCTCTCTTTCTCTTTATGTATATATATATATATATATATATATATATATATATATAATAGTTTAAGATAGATAGATAGATAGATGGATAGATAGATAGACGGATAGATAGATAAATGAATGGATAGATAGTTAGATGAATAGATATATAGATAGCTAATAGATATATGGATAGATGGATAGATAGATAGATAGATAGATAGATAAATAGATAGATAGATATAGATATTAGATATAGAGATAGATATTCAATATATATATATAATAATATATATATATTTAATACTATATATATATATAAATATAGATATATCATATATATATATACTAGTAATGCTAATAGCAACAATAGTAATTATAATGACTTATCATGATAGTTATTATCATTATCTTTTTATCATTACCATTAATATCATTATTATCATTATCATTATCATTATTGTTATTACTATTATTATTATTAATGATAATATCAGTATCGATACTATCATGATTATCATAAGTATAATCATTATTATCGTTATCATCACTGATATTCTTGTTGTTCTTCTTATTATCATTATAATCCTTATTATCATTATTGACATTATTATCATTATTATCATCATAACCCTTATCATCATTATTTTTATTATCATTACTCTCATCATTGTTACCATTTTTGTCATTATTATCATTATAATTATTATAATCATTATGATCGTTAGTATCATCATTATAATCATTATCTTTATCACTAATATTATCATTACAGTCCTTATTCTTATCACTGTTATTATTGCAATCATTATCAGCAATGCAGTTGTTACTTCTAGTATCATATTGGTAATAATAATCATCACCTTCATCTTAATCATGATAATGATGGTAATGATAAGGATAATGATAACAATGATAATGATGATGATAATGCTATCAGTGATAATGAAGATGATAATTATTATGATATTGATAACAGTGATAATTATAATGATATTGATAACAGTGACAATGATAATGATAATGGTAAATATAAGGATAATGATAACAATGATAATGATAATGATAGCAATGATAATGATAATGATAATGATAACAGTGATAATGATAAGGATAAGGATAATGATAACAGTGATGATGATAATGAAAACAGTGATAATGATAATGATGATAATAGAAATAGCAAGATACCTCACGCCCGGAGCGCCTTTCCTTCCTGCTCCAAAAGTTTAAATTTAAACTCCTTACACGTCATAACATTTCAGTTCGGTCTGTTCAATCTCACGCCCATGTTCTACGCCCTTGTTCTACATCATCTAGACCACGCCCACAGCCATGCCTTGTGTCTACAGCCCTCGTGTTCCTGTCATATCAGAGTATCGGTTTACGCAAACCTACATGGCAGCTTGGCATATGTTGCGTTTATGTTGTATGTGTATACGGGTATAGCTATATATGTTGTAAGGGTAGAGCTATGTGGATATGTGTATCAGATTTATTGATATGCGTGTGGATATATCCGATAGGTATATTTGTATCTGAGATTGATATATCTATATACTTACGTATGTGTATATGCTTAACATAGGCATGTATACAACATAGATACATAGATTAACAACATAGATTAACATAGATACATTTAAATATATACCTAAACACACACACTTACATCTATTGTGACATACTTAAATACATACAATATCTGTAAATTCCATACATGACACACATATGTCTATAAAAGTACAAACACACACACACACACACACGCACACACACACGCACACACACACACACACACACACACTTTCATCACATTGTGGCCATAACTTTAATCTCTTTAACCAAATCAATATTTTTGTTATATAAACATTTCATTTAAGCGTTAGCGATATGTTGATGGCAGTGAAATAATGATTTGATGTAAATTAATGAATCATCCCGCAAATTTAATTCTGATTAATGCACTAATTTAAACGTGATATACTGTCATCATGTTGCTTTTATCCGAATGTTGAGTTAATGGGGAGTTTGATATTGCAAAATGAACGTTTTTTTTTTTTTTTTTTTTCATAATGATTATGGTTATTGTTGCTGTTGTGATGTGTGGTTTGATGATTATGGTGATGATTGCGGTGATGATTATGGTAATGGTGATGGTGATGAATATGGTGATGGTGATGATGATAGTGATGGTGATGATGATAGTGATGATTATGGTGATGGTGATAGTGATGATTATGGTGATGGTGATAGTGATGATTATGGTGATGAATATGATGATGGTGATGATGATAGTGGTGATTAGGATGGTGATGATAGTGATGATGGTGGTGATATTAATGGTAAAGATGATTATATTGTTCATAATGATCATAATGTTATAAATAATGATAATGATTAACACACACACACATACACACACACACACACACACACACACACATATATATATACATATATATATATATATATATATATATATATATATATATATATATATATATATATTCTTATTTGCATCATTAGATCTGTTCACGCCCACTACAGTCATCTTACATCCACCTTTCGCGGCCACCTTTCGCACCCACCGCCCACTCCCCCTCCCCTTCCCCCTTACACGTCGATCGTACTCATCCCCGCCTACCCACTCTTCACACCCTCCGCCCACCCGCCACCCACCCACTATTCACACCCTCCGCCCACCCGCCACCGACCCACTCTTCACACCCTCCACCCACCCGCCGCCCAGCCACTATTCACACCCACCGCCCACCGGCTCATCCCTCGCGCTTACAACCATCACCCTCCGCCCACTTTCAACCCACCCTTCACACTTCCACAACCTCCAGTCCCTAGAGCTTATCCTCGACGACCACGCCCTTAAGTCACCCTAAAGTCACCCTTAAGTCACCCTTAAGTACAGTATTAAGGATGAAAGTCTTGGTGCAGACTAGCTTGAGGAAAGGGTGGGGGTGGGGGGTAGGGAAGTTGGGGAGGAGGGTAGGGGATAGGGGACAGGATAACGGGGGGAGGGGGAGGGGGGTTAAAGGATATGGATATGAGCAAAGGGCACGAGCGAACTTGAAAAGCCATATCGTGAGGAGAGCGGTCGGTCCAATGTGAATGGGGTTCCAATGGTAGGATAGGGGGTAGGGAAGAGGGGGGGAGGGAGGAGGGGGAAGAAGAGGGAGAGAAGGAAGAGAGTAAGAGATGGGGAGGAAGGGAGAGGGGGAGAGGAGTAGAGGAGTAGAGAAAAGGAGGGAGGAAGTCAGAGGAGGGAGGGAGTAGGGGAAGAGGGAGAGGAGGGAATGAGTAAAGAAGGACAGAGGCAGAACAAGAGAGGAATGAAAGAGAAGGACGAAGGATAAAGAGAGACAGGATAGAAGAGGAGGGAGAAAGAAGGACCAAAGATAAAGAGAGACAAGAAAGAGTTAAATAGATTACAGGGGGAAAAAGAAAGGGGAGGAGGAGGAGGGGGAAGGGGAGTGAGAAGGGGAAACAGGGGGGGGGGGCGAGACCAAAGTGCGACCACGTGCGTCAGTCTTATCATTCCGGATGTCAGCTTATGTCAGCCTTCTTCGTGGGGGATAAAGGGTGTCAGCAGGGGGGGGGGGGGGAGGGGGGAAGATAGGGGGAAGGGGGTGATCTACCTGGAGATGGTGTCGAGGGGGATCATGTGGGTGTCAGGAAAGTGTCAGATGGTGTCAGGAGAGAGAGGGGAGAGAGTAGAGAGAGAGAGAGAGAGAGAGAGAGAGAAAGAAAAAGAGAGAAAGACACACAGAGAGAAAGAAAAAGAGAGAGAAGGAGACAAAGACAGATGAGGAAGAGAGAGAGAGAGAGAGAGAGAGAGAGAGAGAAAGCGAACGAGAGAGAGAGAGACAGAGAGAGAGAAAGCGAACGAGAAATAAAGAAAGAAAGAGAGAGAGAGAGAGGGTTGGAAGGGGGAAGGGGTAAGGGGGGGGTGGCGAAGGTGTACAAGGATAACACGAGTCTCCTGTGATTATCCGGCGGTTCCGAGATTGAATTACCTTTGCGGGGTGTTTATTCTTGACCTCGAGGTGTGTGTGTGTGTAGGGGGGTAGGGGGTAGGGGTGTGGGGTATGGGGTGGGGTAGGGGTAGGGGTAGGGGTAGGGGTAGGGGGGTTATGGGGGGAGAGGAGGGAGGGTTATAGGGGAGATGAGAGGAGGGTTATAGTAGAGGGGGAGGGTTATAGGGGAAGGTTGTAGGGGAGGGGAGGGAGGGAGGGAGGGGAGGGAGAGAGGGAGGGTTGGGTAGGGAGGGGGAGAGGGAAAGAGGTAAGGGTAGGGAGGGAGAGAGAGGTGGAAGGGGTGAGAGAGTGATGGAAAGGAAGGAGGAAAGAAAGAGATAGATAGATAGATAGATAGAGAGAGAGAGAGAGAGAGAGAGAGAGAAAGAGAGAGAGAGAGAGAGGAGGAATAAGAGAGGTAAAGTCAGGTAAGAAAAGAGAGGGAGAGGGAGAGGGGAAGATTATAAGGGTTAGAGATACTTAGAGGTACCATAGAGGGAGGTATTGGAAGAAAGAGGAAGGGAGGGAGAGGGGAGAGGGAGGAGAGAGAGGAGGGGGGGGGGAGGGGAGTGGGGTGTTGAGGTGCCAGTCAGTAAGTTCTCGAGTGTGATTTTAACACCTCGCTCTATGTACTGTCTGACGGGCGGTGAGTCATGTGCTTGTCTGGATTTTCTCTTGTGCATATTTTCGGATTTATTTTCGGAATTATTTTTGGTAATTGTCTATAGTTTATAGATGGACTTTTTTTCTTTCTTCTTTTTCGTTTTTTTATGATTATTATTCTCTGCCCACATATGTTTTGTTTTTTTCTCTCGTCTTCTTCTTCATCTTCTTCTACTTTTTTTTATTTTTTCTACTTCTTCGTCCTTTTCATATTCTTCTTCTCTTTTTCCTTTTTAACTACATCTTCTTTTTCTTCTTCTTCATGTTATTTTTCTTCTTTTTTTTCTTCTTCTTATCTACGTTCGTATTATTTTATTTTTTCATTCTTCCCCTCCTCCTCCTATTTCTACTTCTCTCCTATTCCTCTCCTTTTTTGCTTTCTTTCCTCTCCTTCCTCCCTCTTTTTTTTCTTTCCTCCTCCTCTCGTCTCTTTCTCTTCCCATTTCTTCTTTTAATGATATACATTTTTTTCTTCCACAGATTCCTGGTCAGCTTCCCCCCCCCCCGCCCCCCGCCCCCTTCTCATCCCCACTCCCATCCTTCCCCTTACCCCTCTCCTTCCCTCCACCTTCACCCTTACCCCTATCCTCCTCCTCCCTCCCCCCATCCCCCCCTCCCTCCCTCCCCCCCCTCGGCTTCCTTCCAAACACCATCTCATTCTGACCTTTCCTGACCTGGCTTGACCTGTCTACTATAGCGCGCCTCACACATGAACTGTTTTATCAGATCTTAGGCCTTATGTGCTTGTGAAATAGGGAGGTTGCATGTTATGACCTATTTTGGAAGGTCTTCTTTTGCCTCTCTCGTATTTTCTGTTTATTTATTTTGGTTATTTATAATTTTTACTAATGATTATTATGTTATTGATATTCTCTCTCTCTCTCTGTTTCTCTCTGTTTCTCTCTCTCTCTCTCTCTCTCTCTCTCTCTCTCTCTCTCTCTCTCTCTCTCTCTCTCTCTCTCTCTCTCTCTCTCTCTCTCTCTCTCTCTCTCTCTCTCTCTTTCTCTCTTTCTCTCTTTCTCTCTTTCTGTCTCTTCCTCGCTCTCTCTCTTCCTCTCTTTCTCTCTCTTCCTCTCTCTTCCCTCTCCTCCCTCCCTCCTTCCCTCCCACCCTCCGTCCTTCCCTTCCTCCCTCCTTCCCTTCCACCCTCCCTCCTTCCAACCTCCCCCCTTCCCTCCCTCCCCCCACCCCCTCCCTCCCTTCTCCCCACCCCCTCCCTCCCTCCCCCCACCCCCTCCCTCTCTCTCCCACAACAATCACAATAACAACAACAACAACAACAGCAACAGCATCACACGAACCGAAATCAAAAAGACCAAAAAGTAATTACAGCGCAACATTATGGGAAAAAACACGAACAATTAAGAAAAAATAATGATCACGGTGCGTGTCACTATCACTCACACGGATTTTCTTTCCCTTGATGTTAATACGAATTATTTGGTCGGGCTTTTTATTTTTATTTATTTTTTTTTTTTTCGTTTTTTTTTGTGGGAAATTTTTTTGTGTGTCCTATTTATTTTTCTTTGTGTGTTTCGTTTCTTCTTTTCTTTTTGTTCTCTCTCTCTCTCTCTCTCTCTCTCTCTTTCTTTCTTTCTTTCTTTTTTTTTTGTTTTTTTTTTGTTTGTTTGTTTGTCTCTCTTACGGATGTGTGTGTTTTTTGTTTATTTGTTTTTTGTTTTTTCGGGGATTGGAATCTTTTCGGAGTATTTATCTTAATTTATTTTCTCCTTATCTGCTTTTTTCCCTTCTTTTTCTTTCATTTTTTCTTTCTCTTTTCTGTGTTATTCCTTATTTTCCCTCTCTCTTCTTATTTCTCTTTCTCCCACTTCGCCTTCCTCCCGAGCTACCTAACTCTCCCCTTCTTCTTCCATCTCACCCTTCCTACCTCTCCTATTCTCCTCTCCGCTCCCCTCTCTTTCTCCCTCTCATTTCCCCTTCTTCTTTCTATTCTCCCCAACCTACACACTCCTTCTCCTCCTCTGTGCTATTCTTCCCTCATCCTTTTTCCCCCTATTCCAATCTTTCCCTTTAACTCTCCTCTTCCTTCATTCATCTATCTCTCCTGTTTTCTTGTTTTCTCTCTTTACATCTTCCTTCTCCTTTCCCCTCCTCTCGCTTCTCCTCTTAACTTTCTTTCCCCCTCCTCTTCTTTTCCTATTTCCCTCTTATCTCTTATTCCCCCTCCTCTCCCCTCTGCTATTCCCCCTCCTCTCTCCTCTCCCATTCCCCCTCATCTCTCCTCTCCTATTCCCCCTCCTCTCCCCTCTGCTATTCACCCTCCTCCCTCTCTCCTATTCCCCCTCCTCTCCCCTCTGCTATTCACCCTCCTCCCTCTCTCCTATTCCCCCTCCTCTCCCCTCTGCTATTCACCCTCCTCCCTCTCTCCTATTCCCCCTCCTCTCCCCTCTCCTATTCCCCCTCCTCTCCCCTCTCCTATTCCCCCTCCTCTCCCCTCTCCTATTCCCCCTCCTCTCCCCTCTCCTATTCCCCCTCCTCTCCCCTCTCCTATTCCCCCTCCTCTCTCGTCTCTTATTCCCCCTCCTCCCCCTCTCCTATTCCCCCTCCTCTCCCCTCTGCTTTCTCTTTTTTCCTTGCTTAATCTGCTTTATCTTCTCTATACTCGCTGCCCGTTGCTATGGCTATTATATTGTTATGCTCTATATATTTTTAGGCTCCTACCTTTATATTCCTCTTTTATTATCTATTATCTTATTTATTTTTCCTATTTATACTTTATATATTTTACCTTCTTCCTTGCTCTTATTATATCCCTACTACCTTAGCTGCTCTCCTTTCTATTTCCTATTATACTTATTATTGTCTATTTTAATTCACCCCCCCTACCTCCTCCCTCTCTCCTATTCCCCCCTCTCCCCTTCCTTATTCCACCTCCTTTCTCCTCTCCTATTCTCCCTTTCCCCTCTACTATTCCCCCTCCCCTCTCGTCTCCCATTCACCCTCATATCCCCTCTATTATTCCCCCTCCTCTCTCGTCTCTTATTCCCCCCTTCCTCCCTCCTCTCCTCTTCCCCCTCCTCTCCCCTCTGCTATTCCCCCTCCTCTCTCGTCTCCTATTCCCCCCTTTCCCCTTCCTTATTCCACCTCCTCTCTCGTCTCTTATTCTCCCTCCTCTCTCCCCTCCCATTCCCCTCAGAGGTCGCGCCAGGAGGGTGTTGCCAGGACACTTTCCCCTCTAATTACTCGGAGCTTTCTTAACATCTGCACCCTGGCATTTCCTCTATAATTCTCCGTCAGATTTGCCTTCTCCCCTCTTTCCTTATTCTTCTTGTTCTTCTTGTTCTTCTTGTTCTTCGTCATCGTCTTCTTCTTCTTTGTCTTCTTTCTTCTTTTTCTTCTTTTATTTCTTCTCCTT
>NW_028234433.1:24919840-24927340 GCF_977035675.1 Penaeus japonicus
CCCCGCTTTTCTGAAGAGGCTGTAACGCAATTTCAGAGGCAGACTACCACTCGGGTTCCTCCAGAGCCACGATCTCAGGGCTTCCCAGAGTGTGCTGAGCCTCATGTGCACCAGGGGATACAACAACCATTGCCTGAAGAACGGTATGACTCTGCATCCAGGTTCCCCACCCCAGCTGTCTCCTACATTGTGGCCAGGGAATCAGTTCCTCGTTTCAAGGGAGACACCTCAGCATCACAACCGCTGAAAAGGAACCAAGATATAGAGGGTTGGATTCGCTCGATTGAAAACCTTGTCAAGCCACCTACTGATGAGGCCTTCATCCAGGCTGCACGACCCCAAGCGAAACTGCCTGCGCCGCTGTGACATCGAGGTCCAGCCGAGCTAATTATAAACTCTCCCCTGTTCGATTACATACGTGACTGGAGACGTTTAAGGCCTCCACTACGGACCAAGTTTAGAGGAACCTACACTTCAGCAGACTATTTCAAGTTCTCTATGATAACCGGAGACTTCAGAGCAGGCTCCCATGGACTTCTATTTGTATCTGGAAGGACATGTGTATCAGGGACCATATATGTGAGTACCGTGATCACAAAGAGGCTACAGGTGATCCGTCAGAGCTCATCCGTCGGGTTTTTCTCTCGGGCATTCCATCATGGCTCAGGGACTTCTTGGCTCTCAAAGATGACTGCTCGCCCATGCAGCTTGCAGAAGCTGCCCAAAGAATTTGGAACTCGGCGGCCCGGCATGGAATTAGGCATGAATCTGCCACGCAACACAAGTCTCCAAATGAGTTCTTAGATGACGAATGCGACCATTTATCCTGAACGTCCACCGAGAGCTAAGGACTTGCATACCTGCCCTAAGAAAAATAGCTGCACAGATGGAGAGGATGAAGACGATACAGCCAGCCCTATCCCATAATCTATGGTGCAGCTTCCATCGAACAGCCACTCACAACACCTCTGAGTGCAGAGCAGCATCGGCGATGACTTCTGCTGGGAACAGGCCATATCCTTCCAGAGTCTTAACCTGCTTCAGATGTCAAAGGGATGGGCACATGGCTAGACAGTGTCCCTTTCAGAACGGCCAGCAAGGTGAAGCTCCCGGTCCAGCTGGCATTGAAGAAGGGAGCAGTAACTTCCAACGTACCCCCCCCAAGACAGACGTGGCGACGCCCAGATAGGCATTCTAACATCCCCAGTACCATCAGGACGGCCTCTCGTGGGACTCAGTGTTGATGCAAGACAATGTTGTGCTTCCTTGACACCGGATTGAAGCCACATTGATTAAACCGAGTGCAGTAGCCATGATAAGATCCCATAGTAAGCTACAGCGCAAGACCTCGGCTAAGATTCTGCGAGGCGTAACAGGGCAAACAACTTCAGGTTTCTTCTGAGGTGGTGCTTTGTTTCCATCTTGCTCCAGATTCCACCATTGCACATCAAGCAGTGTGGTCGACGTCTCTTTCCCAGGTGACATTCTTATTGGGATGGATCTTCTCAGGCGGTTGGACTTCACATATTCCTCTGAAGCTTCTACTGGGAATGCCACCATTACTCTGCAGGGAAACGAATTTTCAATAGTTTACACAGATGCAGAATCTCTCAAAGTCTGCTGCATCAAAACCCTGTCGCCCACACATGTTGCTTCTGACGATGCTTTGGGAGGTATGAAGGATCCTATCCCAGTGACCCAGGATGCTCCTGCAGTACACCTTGTTCGCCGTGCAAGTATTGCAGCACACACGGGGTGTTTTGTAGAAGGATGTGTTTCCAGGACTGGACCAGTAGATGGCGACATCCTTATACTCCCAGCCACACCAAAAGCTCTTTTAATACCCCATGCTGTCACCACCGTAAAAGATCGTCGCTGTTCAGTGTGGATAGTGAATCCGACTCCAAGACATCTGATACTCCATAACGGAACACGACTGGGAATAGCTGAACAAATAGAAGCTATCTACAGCCATAACTCGCCACAACCAGTACCCAAGACACTTGAGGAAGTTGTCGCCAGGCCTAGCTACTGTCCTGTCGAGCCTGACTCCCTTGAGGATGATGACCTAGAGAGTGTCGACTTTGAGTGGGAAGAAGATGGCTTCGATAGGCAATATGGATTAGAGGACTTCGGGTGTAATGATGATTTTGAGGTCAAGCACATGGAACTGCCACCCTCAATTGCCATTGCTGCATGTGAAGCTGCCGAGCTCCAGGAAGGTGACAGTCACAAGGAGGAATGTCTGATGCCAGATCTTGACCATCTTGAAGTTGCCCAACGCCATGAGCTGACTAATTTGCTCTGTCGTTACAAGGAACTCTTCAATGGTGGTGAGGAAGCTATAGGTTTGGTCCCTGGAATCAAACATCATATTGACACTGGAGATGCCAAGCCTGTCTGCATTCGACAGTGGCGACTACCCCAGACCACAAGAAAAGTCATCCGTGAACAGTGTGACTCTATGCTGCGCTCAGGAGTCATTGAGGAGTCGACATCACCCTGGATGAGCCCTGTAGTGCTTGTCAAGAAGAAGGGAGGAGCTCTTAGATTCTGTGTAGATTATCGTGGCCTGAACGCAGTGACCAAGGGCGATACCTATCCATTACCCCTTATTAATGAGCTGATTGATGAACTGGGCCCAAAGAACATCTTCACCACGTTAGATGCTCGTGCTGCATACTGGAGTGTGGAAGTGGAAGAATCGGACCGATCGAAGACGGCTTTTTCTGATGGCTACCGCCTCTTTCAGTTCCGTCGTCTTCCGTTTGGGTTATCAACAGCCCCAACCACATTCCAGAGGACGATGAACATCGTCTTGTCGTCCGTATTAGGACGTCATACGCTAGCATATCTAGATGATGTCATCATCTACAGCCACAGCTATGACCAACATCTTCAGGATCTAGACGAGACACTGCAGTTGCTTTCCCAAGCAGGTTTAAAGCTCAACATGGAGAAGTGCCAATTTGCAGCAACAACGATCGACTTCCTGGGTTTTACCATCTCCCCTGATGGAGTTTCTCCAAACAAAGAAAAGGTATTAGCAATATCAAGCACACCTCCACCACGAACTGTGAGAGAAGTCCGACGTTTCTTGGGAGCAACTGGATTCTTCAGGAAGCATGTCCCTGGATATGCAACTCTAGCTTCTCCATTACACCTGCTGCTGAAGAAAGACCATGCTTGGGCCTGGGGACCTGAGCAACAGAAGGCCTTCGAAACCCTGAAGGAGAAGCTCACATCTGCTCCTGTTCTACAGCAACCTGATTTCACCAGGGAATTCGAGCTTCACACTGATGCTTCTGGGATAGCACTAGGAGCCTGTCTCATGCAGAGAGACGACCACCAAAGCGTGCTGTTCTCCACACGCAGTTGCCTATTTCAGTAGGAAACTACGTGATGCAGAGACTCGCTATCCAGCTATCGACTTAGAGGCCCTAGCCGTTGTGGAAGGAGTTCGAACCTTTGACTCTTATCTTTATGGAAGACGATTCACAGTGTATACTGACCACCGCCCCTTGGTGTATGTCTTCAGCAGGAGAACGAAGTCACCTAGAATGACTCGATTTGCTCATGACTTGTCTTTTTATGATTTTGCTATCCGGTATAAAGAAGGACCTACCAACAAAGTTCCAGATTTGCTCTCGCGTCAGGTTGCAAAGCTGACTATAACAGAGCTCTCGCCTGAAAGCCTTGCAGAAGAGCAGAAGGCGGACCCTCAGCTTGTAGAGATCGTCACGTATTTGCAAGGTGGAAACCTACCAACCAAGAGGTTACCACTTCCCTTGGCTGAATTTGAACTGAAATGAAGGCGTTCTGTATCGATTGAAACACCTCCCAGACAGAATTGCTTATCAATTGGTTGTTCCACAAACTCTCAGGAATTTCAGCCTCAAAGCATCGCATCTGCCTCCTCTTGCTTCACACCAGGTGTCCATCGTACCTATCAGAATGCAAGATCGATGTTCTACTGGCCAAATATGTGAAGGAATGTACGCCAGTTGTAGAATGTTGCGAGATTTGCAACAATCTCGAGGTGACAAACAGAGGTCCCTATGGCAGAAACACCATTGGCCAAGTTTCCATTGAACGAATTTCGATGGATATAATGGACTTTGGGCCAAGCATTCCTGTTCGCTGGGCCTTGTCCATCATTGACCAGCATTCCAGATACTTGCAGATTGTACCACTGAGGAAGGTCACTGCTGTTACTGTGCACCGTGCTTTTGTGGATCATTGGGTAACCCTTTTGGTCCTCCTCGGGGTTAATTTATTCAAACTGACAATGGTGTACAGTTTATAAGCAATCTGTTCCAGGAACTCACCAAGTTGATGCATGCCACCAATCACTACACTCATTCGCTACCATCCACAAGCGAATGGAATGATTGAGCGCACAAACCGGGTGGTGAAGTCTGCACTTTACGACGTTAGTCAGTGATCGCCCAAGAACATGGCACCAGTTTGTTCCTGAGTTTTGCGGCTGCAAGTCAACTCGGCTATTCATCGGACAACCGGAGAACAACCTCTCTACATTGTTAACGGACGCCATGCCATTTCCCAATTGGTCTTACCAATGACGCTGTTTTTAACGAAAACCTCAATCTGCAAGAGCGTTTACGAGAGGCCCGGCAAGCAGCTGTGAAAGCGTCTATGGAAGCACGTGAAACATATGGTAGGCATTATGATAGAGGCAAGAAAGTAGAATTTCAACCATCTGAGGGTACACTTGTCTGGTACTTCGAGCATCGGCACAAGATGGGCGGTCTGCCGCCTCTCACTAAGAAGTGGAAAGGCCCTGCCAGAATCATCAGACGTCTGGGTCCAGTCACTTTTGAGATTGAAGATGTTAAAACAGAAGTTCGGTTGAAGGTTCATCTGAATCACCTGAAGGCCTATCACCCTCCACTAGAACTGTCATACGGCACAAGTGATGATGATGGTGGAGAAGAGGATGTTGACAGTGATGATCCAGACCCACCAAACTCAAACTCCGATGACCCTTGGGTTGCTATGCTGACCTCGATGGTGATGGAACCGGAGTTTAGTGCCAGTAGGCATAGTTCATCCCAGAATGACAAGACCCTAACCCCTCCAGCTTCCACTCAGACGAGCAGATGATGCAGCACTGATTGTTTTTAGTATTTCTTGTCTTTTTTTTTTTTTATCTTGTTGTGCAAGACACGTTCAGCTGTCTGCACTCTTTTAGTTTGTTAAGGCAAGTAATGGGGCTCAGGCCAACCTTTCTTCTGTTTCAGGTTGTCTCCGCTTTACGCTTCGACCCATGGTTATGGGAGGATTGTGGAGGTTCTTCAAACCTCGCCTTTGAGGGAAGCAGCAGAATCCAGATGGGGTATCCAGATGGTCTCCATTTCCCCTGCGTGGGAGAATGATTTTACTTTTGTCATTGTTTCCGTTACCCCAGCTCGTTTTTAGTTAAGTTTCCCCACCCTTTTCATTTACTTAAGTTAAACCTTTTATTAACTTTTTCTAAGCTTTGCGGCCTACGTTTTCTTAATATTTCGTTTTGTTCTTTTAGTTAATTGTTTGTCATTAAAATTGTAAAAGTTGGTGTCCGTATTATTTTAGTCAGTGATTTTAACAATTTTGGTAATCTTTTAAATTATTCATTTTGAGATTTAGATTTATTTTTACGAATCACATATTTTTGCTATTTATTCGTCTTATATATGAGCAAGAGGGGTTTTATCCATTTCAGCCCTGTTGTGTGGTGTTATTTTTATATGTGTAAGTTTTTACCATTGTGATTTTTATTTTAACTGATTTTATTCTTGTTTTACGTCACTGGCATCGTTCTTTTACTATACTGCCGACGTCAGTGACGTCATGAGTTATTTCAATGCTTGATTTTACAATATTTTTAATTATTTCTATAACTTTTTATTACTTGATTATGGTTTTTATGTTTTAGTGTCTATTTTGTATATTTTTCACATTTTAATTATTTGTATTAATTGATATACATCTTACTGATGAGTGTGACGTCATGCGCAACTAGTGTATAAATACGAACCGCCAAAACAATCAAAGGAGAGATCTATCTGGACCCGTGTTTGTGTTACCCCCTCTGGATTTACTTCAGACTGAGACGATACCAGAACAACGGTTGTACTGAGCAGACTTCCTGTTATTTGCCTAAGTCATTTGCTGGACGTTGTCTTTTTATTTCTGTGTTTTGTAATGTTTTTATTGTTTTTTAAGTCTTTTAGCTGGATTTTACACGAAACCCTTCAGGATTCGGCTTTCCATTTCCTGTTTTAGACCTCAGTTTTTCTTGTTTTCTTTTAGCGCCATTTTTAGTGTTTTTTTTTGATAACGTAAGTTGATTTTTCTGTTTTTTTTTTTTTAGAACGTAGTGTTCGTTTGCTTTTGCCTTGATGCCTTAAGCACAGTTTTATGAGTTTATTTTCATTATATTATCTTTTATCTTGTGTTTTTTAATGCTAGGCTGAACCACAAGGACTTTTCCAATATTATTCTGCTCGAGGTAAATATACAAATCCACGAAATATCCTGGAACTTTGCCCGCTACCATTTTCCAGTGTCCAGGATCTTGGCTTCATTTTTTGTTCAGGGGAGTGAACGGGACCCTCATCTTTGCGTCCCTAGGCCGTTCCCGCATCACGGGAGGCTTCAGCTTGCTTCACAAGTTGTTGTCAAGTCGGGCTCCTCAGTATAGACTGAAAGTAACCTTACAATATATATATATATATATACATATATATGTATATATATGTACATACATTCTTGTCTGTGTGTGTGTGTTTGCGTGTGTGTCTGTGTATTTATGTAAGTGCATATGCATATAATATCCTGTATTAATGATTTCAATGTTTTTTTAAAGATCAAACTTCTCTGTAGATTTTCTTCTTTACTTTATATCTATTACACCAAGAATATAACACCAATTCCCTTCGCATAGTCTTATTTTCGAAAATTCTGTGTTGTGAACAATCTATTTAATGTGGGTTTAAGTCCTTTAGACTTTTACTCCTCATTAACATTTGTTCCTTTTTCTTCTGCAGCGATAATACCGTTAATTAATTTAATTATTGAATGGTTAGTTTTTTTCTTTGTTTGTTTGTTTGTTTAGTTTTATATCCTTATCTCTTTTCTAATTTCCATTTCTTTTTTTTTTCTTCCCCTGTCCTTTTTTCCCCTCTTCTTCATCTTTATCTTCTCTTTCTCTTTATCTCTCTTTTAATCTCTCTCTTCTCTCTTCTCTCTTCTCTCTCTCTCTCTCTCTCTCTCTTCTCTCTTCTCTCTTCTCTCTCTCTCTCTCTCTCTCTCTCTCTCTCTCTCTCTCTCTCTCTCTCTCTCACTCTCTCCTTCTCTCTCTCTCCCTCTCCTCCCCCCCCCCTCCCCTCTCTCTCTCCTTCCCTCCCCTCCTCTCTCTCTCCTTCCCCCCTCTCTCTCCCTCCCTCCCTCCCTCTATCTCTCTCTCTTTCTCCATCCCCTCCTCTCTCTCTCCCCCCC
>NW_028234433.1:24942107-24947473 GCF_977035675.1 Penaeus japonicus
CAGGCAGACATCCAAACTGGCAGACTGACCGACAGACAAACAGACAAATAGACAAAAAGACAAAGATAGATAGATAGATTGATAGATATAGAGAAAGAGACCTACCGATTTATCCATCTATCTGGTCATCTCTCTCTCTATCTATCTATTTATTTATCTATCTATCTATATAAGTGTGCGTGTAGGTTAATCTCAGCTCTCTAAGACCTTGACACCTAAGCAAATTCAAACCGGACTTAGACCTTGCCCTACCTTCTTCACAAATAGCCTGCTTCCTTCTGCTCTTTCATTCTTCCACTTCCCAAGGACGTCTCCTGTTTCTAGAGAACCCGAAGCCCTTTACCTCAATCCAAGCCCAAGCCCTTTACCTCGAGTCCAAGATTATATAATGTCCTCCTAATTGGGGATAAGTTTATGTAACATAGGTATGAATTTGTATGTCGCACCTGTGTCTGTACCTGTCTACGCATGAAGTCTCAGCTGTGATAAACTGTAAAATCTAAGCTGTGAAGTTGATACGGACGTGGAAGGGACTGTACAATATTGATCAACTGCTCATAGACCAGAAGCGAAAGGGCTAAAAACATCAACCCAAGCAGGACAGAGTAATGATGAATCAAAAGACAAAAAAGAGTAAAACAAAGAAGAAAAAAAAAGAGGAAAAAAAAAACTAAAAAAAGAACCGAGATAAACATGTGAATATATATATATATATATATATATATATATATATATATATATATATATATATATATATATATATATATATATATATATATGTACATACATATATATATATATATATATATATATATATATATATATATATATATATATATATATATATATATATATGTGTGTGTGTGTGTGTGTGTGTGTGTGTGTGTGTGTGTGTGTGTGTGTGTGTGTGTGTGTGTGTGTGTATACCTTTCGATGTGCGTGCGTGTGTCCGTATGTCCGTGTGTCTGTACCTGCATAGACCAACCATCAACAGCTGCCGGTCTCAAGGGTACGAGATACCTCCTCTTGTTTAATGGATCAAATGCCACACCGGTTTATGAATACTTACTCTAGCGGGGAGGCAGTCAAGCGACAGCGGCGAATATAAAGGGCGAGAGAGATAGTTTATTCATTGTGTCTGGGCGCTGGATTTCACTGGGGGGAGGGGGGAGGAAGGGAGGAGGAGGAAGGGGGGGTCTTTGAATTGGAGAGAGTGAGAGGGGGGAGGGAGGGAAGGCAGGAGGGAGGGAGGGAAGGAGAAAGAGAGAGAGGGTAAGAGTGAGAGTGAGATGAAAGTGAAGATTGAAAGTGGGAGTAAGATAGAAACAGAAGAGAGAGAGTGAGAGTGAGATGAAAGTGAGCAAAATAGAAACAGAAAAGGACAGAGAGAGAGAGAGAGAGAGAGAGAGAGAGAGAGAGAGAGAGAGAGAGTGAGAAGAGAGAGAAAAGAGAAACGCCAAACAAATATAAACGGCGAAATAGTTTATTCATTGTGTCTAAACGTCGGCTTTGGCTGAAGCAGAGGGGTGGGGATGGGGGGGGGGGAGATTGGGCTCTTGAATCATTAACTTTTTTTTTTCATTAGGTGTCAATCAATTGCGATCGGATAATATTTTTGAAAAAAGATATTTAGGTCTTTTATACCCTGGCTCTCATAAACTTTGGACGATTGGAATAAATATCCTTAGCTACTGATTATATACCTACACTCAAAACAAAAACAGAGAATAACAGTAATTTAAAACAACCGTATTATCAGACTCTAACTCCCATAAAACAAAAAAGACGAAAGAACTTGCGAAAGATTCAAAAGATTAAAAAATAAAAAAAAAATAAAAAAATCCATCACAGTCCTCCCTCCATTCCCAACTTCGCCCCTCAGCGTTACCAATGTCTGAACCGCCTGTTTCGAATCATGTATCCGAAACACATATTCCTCCTGTATTGGCTGGCAAGTGTTCCGAATGCAAGAGTCGAAACACACATTGGTTCACGCATTGGCAAAGCTGAGTGGTTAAGGGGGGCATCGGAGGGGGGAGGGGGGGGACTGTACAATATTGGTCGTATGACTTTTTTTTCTTTTTTTTCAGAAGCGAAATGGTTAAAGATGTAGTTTTTGAAGATAGAGTCGAGGAAGAGGGAGTAAGGTGAATGATAATGATAAGACGAATGGATAAAGGAAAGGAGAGACAGTGAAAGGGGATGCATGAAGAATAAAAAGGAATATATAAATGTTTGAGTAATTTATCAGGAATGATAAATAGAGATAGCGAGGGGGATGGAGTTGAGATATAAAGATAGACTTATACATTGATAAACTGATACACAGAGAAAAAAAGAAAGAAAGAGAAAAACATATAGACAGAAAGACAGAGAGATAGAAGAGGGGTGGAGGGGAAAAATGATAATAAGGAAAGTAAAAGAAAGAATAAGGATAGAAAAAGAAAAAAAATAAGGAAAGAAAAAGAAAAACAATAAGGATAGAAAAAGAAAAAAAAAGGAAAGAAAAAAAAAGAATAAAAAAAACAAAAAACAAAAACAAACAAACATACACTACCACGAACACAAACAACACACTTAGTTTAACAACAGGAACACGAGGGGACCCTCCCGTCTTCCCATAGATATGTAAGTAGCCATACATTTCTACCTTGCCATATGTCTCCCGTGACTTTTTGCTACGTGTTATGTGTCCGTCAAGGCCCTAGCCCCGGCGTTGACAGACATACATTAGCTTGAATAACTGGTATGCTTTTTATGTGTTTCATTAGATGTTTGTTTGTCGGTATGTTTGCCTGTTCATCTGTGAGTTTCTTTTTTTTTTTTTTTTTTTTGCATGATTAGGAGACTGATTGTGTGTGTGTGTGTGTGTGTGTGTACGTTCGTGTGCGTGTACGTGTTATATATACGTTTGTATATTTAATTCTATTTACGTACCCTCTCTATCACAAACATAAACCTAGCTTCAATGATTTGCAACATAACACACACACACGCGCACACACACACACACACACACACACACACACACACACACACACACACACACACACGCGCGCGCGCACGCACACACACACACCAAAGCACTCTATAAGCCCAAACATCTGCTTTCCTCACACGGAAGCAAAATGCACATCCCTCCCCTTACCCCCCCTCCTCTCCTTCCCCCCCCTCACCCCCCGAACACTTCCCTCTTTCACATGCTAAGCCATGTTGCAATACTGGCAGGTTCATTTCACTGAGGAAATGAAATAATTTGTCTCCTACTCCAATATCTAACCCCCCCCCCCACCCTCCACCCCACCTCCTCCTTCCCTCTTACCTCCATCCTTCCTCCCCCTTTCCCCCCAAGGCTGCAATATCCACTCCCCTCCCCTCCCCATTTACCCCCTTCCCCCTGGTTGCAACATCCCTCCCCTTACCTACCTACCCCCCCCCACCCATCCTCTGACCCCCAAAGTTGCACCTTCCCCCCCTCCCCCCCTCCTCTTTCTCCATTCCAACCTCCTACTCCCTCCCCCCCCGGCTAAAGCTGCAACCTCCCTCCCCCCCTCAATCCCCCTCCTCCTTCCCCAATATCCCCATCTCTCTTCCCCAACTCCTACCGCCCCCCCCCATCCCCCATCCTCTCCCTTACCCCCTTCCTTCAACCTATACACCCCCACCTTCCCCCCCACCTTTCCCTCATCCTCACCCTTACACCCCCCTATCCCCCCATCTCCAATCCCTCATTCCCCCTCCCACCGGAACACCGCCCCCTCCCCCCCACCCCCTTACCATACCAACGGAACTTACATAGACTTACGTAATGGAACAATTTGTCGACCTTTCGCTATGGACCGAAAAGCTAAACATGGAGTCACAAGCGCTAACTCAACTTTAAATATACCTCGAACCGCAGTGGGGGGTGGGGGAGGGTGGCAGGAGGAGGGGGAGGTGGAGGGGAGGGGAGGGTGAAGCTTTCCCCCCTCCTCTCTTTTCTCTCTGTTGTTCTTTGTGTGTCTGTCTGTGTGTTTCTGATTGTCTTTCACTCTGTCTTTAGAGGTACACGGACACAGACACGCACCCAAACACACACACACCAGACACACACACACACACACACACACACACACACATTCTTATATATATATATATATATATATAACTATATATATATAATATATATATAATATGATATGCATATATATGCTATATGATATAATATATATATATATATATATTATATATATATATATATATCATATGTATATATAATATAATCTATATATATATATAATCTATATATATTATATTATATATACATATATATATATAATATATATATATTTATATATATATATATAATATATGCATATATATAAAGATATATATATATATATATATATATATAGATATATATAATATTATACATATATATATATTATGTATATAATATTATATAGCATATATATATATATATACATACATATATATATATAGTATAAATATATATAATATATATATATATATATATATATATATGCATATATTATATATATACATATATATATATATCTTATATATATATCATATAATATATATATATATATAGGATAATGTATGTCATATATATACAACTAACATATATATTTCTAACTCAATATATATCTATATAATATATATATATATTTATACTACATATATATACATATTTATATGTGCATATTCATTTATCCATTTGTCTATTTGCATATCAACTTCATCATTATAAATTTCATGGGTTCTGTTTGTCTTTTGTTATAGTAATACGTTTTCTCTCTCTCTCTCTCTCCTCTGCCCTCCCCCCCTCCCGCTCCCTCTCTCACACTTTTTTTCCCCCTCCCCCCCCCCCCCTTTCTCTCTCTTTTCTCTACCCTCCCCCATTCCCGCTCTCTCTCTCCCTTTCTTCCCCCCTTCGCCCCCCCCTCTCTTTCTATCTCTCTCCTCTACTCTCCCCCCCTCCCGCTCCCTCTCTCTCGCTTTCTTCCCCCCTCTCTCCCTCCCTCTCTGTCTCTCTCTCTCTCTTTCTCTCTCTCTCTCTCTCGCTCTCTTTCTCTCTCTCTCTCTCCACCCCCACCGCTCTCTCTCTCTTTGTCTTTCTTCCTTGATTTCTTCTCCATTTTCTCTTTTCATTCGTTCCAAACTTGCCTACTTACCTGCAGCTGGATTTTTTTTCAATATCGTTTTATAATCTTTATATCACAAGGATTACATTGGCTTACTATCAAGATCGAATCAATCTTATTAACATTTTTTTTTTTATTTACGTTGCATAATCTGAGATAGAACTGATACTCTGGACGATAACAACAACAAAAAGTTATTCATACGCATTTAAAATAGTA
>NW_028234433.1:24980530-24983775 GCF_977035675.1 Penaeus japonicus
CTCTCTTTTTCACTTTCAATCTCTCTCTTTCACTCTCTCTCTCTTTCTGTATGGCTATTTTGTGCAGGGTCCATTCTCTCTTTCTCTATCTCTCTCTATCTCTCTTTATTTCTCTCTCTATTTTTTTTCTCTCTTTACTTGTCTCTCTCTCTCTCTCTCTCTCTCTCTCTCTCTCTCTCTCTCTCTCTCTCTCTCTCTCTCTCTCTCTCTCTCTCTCTCTCTCTCTTCTTTTCTCTTCTCCTCTCTCTCTCTCTCTCTCTCTCTCTCTCTCTCTCTCTCTCTCTCTCTCTCTCTCTCTCTCTCTCTCTCTCTCTCTCTCTCTCTCTTTCCTCTCTCTTCTCTCTCTCTCCTCTCTCTCTCACTCTCTCTCTCTCTCTCTCTCTCATATATAATATATATATATATATATATATATATATATATATATATATGAATATATATATATAAATATTATATACATATATTTATATTATATGTATATACACATTATATATACATATATATGTATATGTATATATATACATATATATAGACATATATATATACATATATATACATATATATATATATATATATATATATATATATATATATATATACATATAACCACTCTCTTAACGCAAAAGACATTCCTCATAAATTATATAACAAAACGTCATCACTACGAGGCCGGTTGCATGCAATGTACATGCATATTGCACACGGTTTCAAAACGACTTGCAAGTTTGTGCACTCACTTGACATGTTCTTACCTTTTAGGAGAGAGAAGGTTGCTTTAAGGAAGGAATAATGTTTAATTTTCTTTCTATTGTTTTTTTTATTTATTTTTTTATTTTTTTTTATTTTTTTTTTGTTTTCTTCTTTTCTTGTGTTTATGATTTTTTTTTGTGTGTGTTTTCCTTTTTTTTATTTTTTGTTGTTTTCTCTTTTTTTTTTTTTTAATTTTTTTTGTTTCTTTTTTTCGCTCTCTTTTTTCTTTGTTTTTTGTTTTTTTTTCTCTATCTCTTTCTTTCTCTATTTACTTTTCTCTTTGTTTCTCACGTTTCTTTGTATTTTTTTTTGTTATGACTAACTTTATAATATAAAGTAACAAATTCATAACACTTAGACTAATAAATCAGGTATTACATATGCACATTTATAGAAACACACGCAAACACAGATACACACTCACATAAATACACACATACACAGAGCGACACAAACGGAGATACATACACACGAAGAGGAATGCACACACACACACACACACACACACACACACACACACACACACACACACACAACCCCCCCACACAACCCCTCCTCCCCTCACCCCACCCCACAACGCCCCCCACACACCCACAAACAACCCCCTAACCCCCTCACCCCCCACAACCCCCCCTACACCCAACCCCCTCACCCCCACCCCCCACACCCCCACACACACACCCTCACCCTCCCTCACCCCTACACACACACACACACACACGTATACCTGTATATTCTCAAATTCCACCAAATATTAAAACCATAAAACTGTTGAAGCACTATATAGCGAGGCCCAGCCATACCATGTTCAAATATGTTCCACTGTATAGAGAGAGACGAATCCCTGTAAAAATCGACATGTAACAAATCTATCTATATATCTATTTATCTATCTATCGATTCATCTCTCTGTCTATCTATCTATCTATATATCTATTTATATATCTATCGATTCATCTCTCTGTCTCTCTGTCTATCTATCTATCTATATATCTATTTATCTATCTATCGATTCATCTCTCTGTCTCTCTGTCTATCTATCTATCTATTTATTTATCTATCTATCTGTCTATCTATTTATGTATTCATCTATCTATCTATCTATTTATATATCTATCTCTGGCCAATTGCCTATCTATCTATATATCTATCTATTTATCTATGTATCTATCAGTTTATTTATCTATTTATTTACCTATCTATCTATCTCTCTACTCATCTGTTTATCTCTCTATCTCTTTATCTACATATCTATCTAACTTTCGTTTTTTTTTCATTAGTAATTGTAAATATTCGATCTATTCTATTATGCATATAATTATGGTGATAACAATGATAGTGAAAATGATAATGGTGATGATGGTAAGTAAGATAATAATAATAAGGATAAGTATAATGATAGTTATTATATCAAATAGGATGATTTGTAATTATAACCATAGCAATAGCAATAATAATGATAACGATAATGAAAATAATGATAAGAATAATAAAAATTAGCTTAATATGAATCAACAACAAAATTGATAATAGGAATTTGATGATATTTCTGCTGCTATTAATGTTGATGATAAATATAATGATAATTATGATGATAGTTATCATAATGATGATAGTGATTATAATAATGATAATAATAATGATAATGATATTGACAATTATGATGATTATATTGATGATAATGATAATAATGATAATAATAATGATAATAGTAATAATAACAATAACAATGCTAATCACAATAATAATAATGTTGATGATAATAATGATGATGACAAGAACAATAATAATGATAATTAAGACCCAGCAAGCCAGTCAACTCCTCACCATCAACAAGACATCACACCCTCACCACACACAGTCAACTCCTCACCATCAACAAGACATCACACCCTCACCACAACTCCTCACCATCAACAAGACATCACACCCTCACCACACACACCAATCAGATAACATCTTAAGCAGTGCAACATGTCATCGTCCGAACAGCTTTGCACGTGATGCAGAGAGGGGAAACGGCGCCAGTATATGAACGAGCCAATATTCACATCCGTCTGTCTGCCTTGCTATTGGGGTAACATTGGGGCTCACTTTGGGATTCTGTGTGGACGAGCTGCTGTTGCATTTGATGGAATTTGGGGATCCGTATCTGATGGACTCTTCCCCTATTCCCTATTCCCTATTCCCTATCCTTTCCTGTGTCTATTCTCCGCCTTCTAGTATTTGTCCTATTTTCATTTCTGTGAGGATATATGGATGGGGTTTTGATATATGTATGTATATATATATATATATATATATAATATATATATTATATTAAGATATATATATATATATATATATACAATTATATATAAAACACACACACACAACACACACTCACCAAGTATATATATAATATATATATTATATATATATATATATTATATATAATATATATATATATATAAATATTTATATATATATATATATATATATATATATTTATACAT
>NW_028234433.1:24983875-24986375 GCF_977035675.1 Penaeus japonicus
ACAAAGGCAGTGTAGGGAGGGTAGTGGACGGGGTGAAAAAAATATATATATAAAATAACTCGTTGGGTAGTGGTCGCGAGTGACTGGAGTTTGGAAAAAGGATAGCAGTGGTTGGGGCTTATGATTCTTAGTTATAATTGATATATATATATATATATATATATATATCAATCACTATATATATTTGTGGGGGTGTGAGTGGTGTGTGTGTGGTGTGTGTGTGTGTGTGTGTGTGTGTGTGTGTTTGTGTTGGTATGTGTTTGTGTGTTTGTGGGTGTTGGGTGTGTTGTGTGTGTTTGGGTGTGTGTGATGTGTGTATTATATGAGGTGTGGGTATACATATAATATAAAATATCATTAAATCATACAGATGTATACACAATATCACAGACATATATTTCAATCAAATATTTTCATAAAATATATACATAATGATATTTCAAGGGATATCTCTCCTACCTCCGTAATTAACACATACATTATAAATCAGATCGAGTCAAATGGAGCACAATTAAAATTTAATTGCCTCGTAAATATCAAGCATAAGTTATTTTCAACATTGAGTATTTCACATAATGCATATGCCCTTGTGTCACTCAACACGCGACAACAAATAGTTCTGTGATTTATTCATGGTTGTAATTACGATAAGAATGATAATGGTAATGATAGTGATGATGATGATGATGATGATGATGATGATGACAACGAGGTTGAGATGATGAAAAGAATGATGATAATGATGATGGTATAATGATTATCATATTGATAATCACAACAACAACAACAACAAAAACGACCACGACAACAAAAGACATAAAAAAAATAAATACAATCAATAAACAAACACATGAAAACAAAATCTTCGAAATCCACGTCATCACCAATCACGTTAATGAGATGACCACATGACAGGAGATTCATCCGCATCTCTATTCATGGGACGAGGCAGGGATGCTGTCACGTCAAGGCATCAACGGGAGAGGAAGCTGTGGGTCGTCTCGTAGTCTGTGAAGGATCGGAGGCTCTGGTAGGGGGGTGGGTGGGTGGGGGGGAGATGGGGAGGTCGGGGGTTGGAAGAGAGAGGAAGGGGAGGAGGCTATGGTAGGGGGGGGGGCGGGGAGGGTGGGGGGGGGGGGGGGTTGGAGGAGAGGGGAAAGTGGCGGTTAATGGTTAGGCGGGAATGGGAGGTGGGGGGGTGGAAGAGAGAGTAAGGGAAGGAGGCTATGGTAGGGGGTTGGGGAGGTGGGGGAGCTAGGGAGGAGAGAGGAAAGGAAGGAGGCAATGGTATGGGGGATGGGGGCAGGTCGGGGGTGGTGGGGGGCTTTTGGAGGAGAGGTATGGGTGGGGGATAGGTGGGGGAATGGATTGGAAGAGGGGAGGAGAGGTTAGGGTAGGGAGAGAAAAGGGGATTGGGATATGGGGTGGAAGGAGGGAGGAGACGTATGGAAAAGACGATAGGAAGAGGGGATGATGAGGAGGGGGATAATAGAGGTGAAGAAGTTGGAAAGAGGGGAGGGAGTGAAAGAGGGAATGAGTGGGGAAAGAGAGGGAAGAGGATGGAGGGAAAGCGGGGAGAGGGGCAGGCGAAGTGATGGAAGAAAGGAATGGGGAAGAGAAGGAGTGATGAAGGGAGGGCGAGGAGAAAAAAGAGAGAGAGAGAGAGAAGAAAGGATGATGAAGGCAAGACGAAGGGAACAGAGTATCATAAAACGAAAAAGAAAGAAGGGAAATGATGGTGGAGGGAAAGCGGGTGGAGGAGGAGGGCATTGAGGTTGGGGTGGGGGGAATGGGGTGATGGGGGGTTGGGGGGTGTCAAAACCTGGCCTTTTCCGAGTGGTGATGAATGATTAAGGCACTTTCTTTTTTTTCGAGCCTCTGATGAGAAGGCCTTTTGTAATGTGAAACTTCTCCCTTCTGACTCGAATACAAAAGCTGTTTATTCGGCCTGGTTGATGTTTTTTTTTTTTTCTTTTTCTTTTTTTTCTCTCTCTCTTTCTTTTTCTTTTTCTTTTTTCTTCTCTTTCTCTCTTTCTCTTTTTCTTTTTCTTTTTTCTTCTCTCACTCTCTATCTCGTTCTTTCTCTTTTTCTTAGATTTTTTTCTCTTTCTCTCTCTTTTTTTCTGCCGTTCGTTCTTTCTCTCTTTTTTTCTTTCTCTTTCTCTCTCTCTCTCTCTGTCTCTCTCTCTCTCTCATTCTTTCTCTTTTTCTTAGATTTTTTTCTCTTTCTCTCCCTTTCTCTCTGTCGTTCGTTCTTTCTCTTTCTTTCTTTCTTTCTTTCTTTCTCTTTTTCTTTCTTTCTTTTTCTCTCTCTCTACCTGTCTCTCTCTCTCTCTCTCTCTCTCTCTCTCTCTCTCTCTCTCTCTCTCTCTCTCTCTCTCTCTCTCATTCTTTCTCTTTTTCTTAGATTTTATTTTTCTCTTTCTCTCCCTTTCTCTCTGTCGTTCGTTCTTTCTCTTTCTTTCTTTCTCTTTTTCTTTCTTTCTTTTTCTCTCTCTCT
>NW_028234433.1:24991375-24996375 GCF_977035675.1 Penaeus japonicus
AGAAAAAAAATACATTTTCCATTTGCATTATTTCTTCCTTTACCTTTTCATGTTTTCTTCTTTCTTCTTTCTTCATTTACTGTATTTCCTTCGCATTTTATTTTTATTCTTCTTTCCTTTTCCATTCAATCTTCTCTCACTGTATTTATTTTCTATTTCCCTTATTACTTTCTGCTCATCCTTTCCTCTTTTTTTATTTCTATATTATTCTATCTTATCCTCCTTCTCCTTCTTCTCCTTCTTCTACAATTCTCTTTCACTGTATCTCCCTTAGATCTCCCCGCAATCCTCTCCCTCATCACGTGACACGAATCACGACCCCCCCCACCCCCCACCCACCCCGCCCCCCACCCCCATGACAGACAAACAGACACAATCGAAGACCGAGAAGACGGATGACATGTGCTGGCATGGCATGGGATTCATATAAAGACATTTTTCTTGTTTTTTTTTTCTTCTTTTTCTTTTTTCTTTTTTTTTTCTTTTTTCTTTTTTTTTTCTTTCTTTTTTTTTTGAGGCGTAGAAAGTAGCTGGAGAGTGACGGGTAATTGCTTCAGACGTGTGAGTTAAACGCTTGACTGATTGGTGCCTCGGCGGGTGGGGGGTGGGCGGGGGGTGAGGTATGGGTGTGGGTGAGGGTGGGGGTGGGGGTGGTAGGGGGTAGGTGGGTGGTTGGGGGGATGGGGGTGGAGGAGAGGGGGATGGGGTGGGAGGGGATGGGGAGAGGGGGGTGGTTGTGATTCGGGGGTGGAGGATGGGGGGATGGGAGGGTAGGGGGTGGGGAGAAGGCGGGGTGGTTGTGATTCGCCTTTGCTTCCCTTGTTTTTATATTTCCTTTCTTCCTTTTCTTCTTTGTCCCCCCTTTTCTATTCTTTTTTTTTCTCGTTTATTTATCATTATTATTTTACATCTTATTTTTTATCTTTTATTTTTTTCAACTTTCCGTTGTTGTTGTTATCTGCTGTTTTAAGTTTTGTAATACTTGCTGTCCTTTTCAACACAATTATGATTAATATCATTAACATCATAACGATTATCATTAAGATTTTTAAGCATTATAACTGCTGTTGCTTTTTAATCATGATAATCATTCGTCCTATCATTACGATTATTGTCATTATCATATCTATTGTATTGTATTATGATGATAATGATTATGGTTGTGGCAATTATGATTAAAAAAATATGATAAAGATGATTAATGATAGTAATAGTAAGAATGAAAATAAGTATCACTATTATTATCATTATTTCCTCACCACAACCCTAACCATACACCACCCTTCCTCAAACAGAGATCCCCGTCACCATAACCCACACCATACACCACCCTTCCTCAAACAGAGACCCTCCATCACCATAACCCTCACCATACACCCCCCTTCCTCAAACAGAGACCCTCCATCACCATAACCCTCACCATACACCACCCTTCCTCGAACAGGGACCCCCCCATCACCATAACCCACACCACACACCACCCTTCCTCAAACAGAGACCCCCCCATCACCATAACCCTCACCATAAACCATCATCAAAATGCATATTATGGTGATAACGTCAGACGAAAACAATTCTTTTTTTATTTGTTTTGTGATGTCACGGGGCGGGATCCTCTGACCTCATGTTCTTTCTCACCTGGATTATTGGAGGGGGGGAGGAGGGGGAGGGAGGGAAGGAGGGGGAGGGGGAAGGGGTAGGGGAGGGGGGAGAGAATGAGGGGCGAGGGGGATGGGGGGGAATGAGGGGATGAGGGGGGATGAGAGGGAGAATTAGGGAAGAAAGGGTGGGGGAGGGGGGAGAGAATAAGGGGGGAAAGGGGGGAATGGGTGAGAGAATGAGGGGAGAAGGGGGGATGGGTGAGAGAATGAGGAGGGGGTGGAGAAGGAGAAGGGGGGAATGAGGGGGGAAGGGGGAATGGGTGAGAGAATGAAAAGGGGGTGGGGGAGGAGAAGGGTGGAATGAGAGGGAGAATGAGGGGGGAAGGGTTGGGGGGAATGAGAGGGAGATTGAGGGGGGAAGGGGAAGGGGTGGAGGAATGAGAGGGGAAGGGGGGGTGAGAGGGAGAATGAGGGGGGAATGAGAGGGGAAGGGGGAATAAGAGGGAGAATGAGGGGGGAAGGGGTAGGGGGATGGGAGAGTGGGTGGGAGTAGGGGGGAAGGGGGGGCCGAGAGGAGGAGAGAAGGGGTAGGAGGGAGAAGGAGGAGAAAGGGGGGAAGGAAGGGAGAATGGGAGATGAGATGAAGATAATTGGAGGATGAAGATGGATGTTTGTGGCTTCTCTTTATTTGTTTGTTTGTCTGGTGTTGTTGTTGTTTTCTGTTTTATTCTTCTTCTTTTTCTTTTCTTTGTTTTTCTTTGCTTCTTTATTTCTCATTATATTTCTTCCTCCTCGTGTTCTTGTCATTTTTTTCCTTTGAGAATCACTTCTTCTATGTTTTTTTTCTTTCTTTCTTTTTTTCTTTTTCCTTCTTCTTCTCTGACTTTTCTACCTCTTCTGATTCTCTCTCTCTCTCTCTCTCTCTCTCTCTCTCTCTCTCTCTCTCTCTCTCTCTCTCTCTCTCTCTCTCTCTCTCTCTCTCTCTCTCTCTCTCTCTCCCTCCCTCCCCACTTCTCTTTCTCTCCCTTCTTATCTTAATTTTCAATTTGCTGTCTCCTTGCCCGCATCTGGTGTCTTGTTCCTCCCATTTCCTCTTAAGAAACATTTACTCTCATGTTCCTTTCTTTAACTTTAGCTTCTTTTTTCTTTTTTAACTTCGTTTCGTTTCTTCTTTTTTCTTTTTCTTTTTTTCCCCTTCTCCTCCTTTTCCTTTTCCTCTGTCTCTTCTATGTCTTCCCCTCCTTCCCCTCTTCCTCTATCTCTTCTCCTTTTTCTCTCTTCTTCCTCCTCCTCCTTCTTCTTCTCTACCTCTGCCTCTTCTCCTCCTTCTCCTCTTCCTCAATCTCTTCCCCTCCTTCCCCTCTTCCTCTATCTCTTCTTCCCCTTCCTCCTTCTTCTTCTCTACCTCTGCCTCTTCTCCTCCTTCTCCTCTTCCTCTATCTCTTCCCCTCCTTCCCCTCTTCCTCATTTTCTCCTCCTCCTCCTCCTCCTTCTTCTCCTCTACCTCCTCTCCTATTTCCTATTTATCTTCCTACTCCATCTCCTTTACGTTCCCTCCGCCTCACCCAAGTCTTATTTTTCTCCCTCTCTCCGAAGACCTCCTTCAGAAATTTCTCCCGTGGAAGAAGTCAAACGTTTCCTTGGCTATTTTCGTCATAATTTCATCTTGAAAATTCTTCCAGCGTATTCCCAGAGGAGCAGCGACCCCTCCCTCCCCCCCCTCTCCTCCTCCTCCTGCTCCCCCTCCTCCTCCTCCTTTTTCCTTCTCCTCTTCCTCCCTCTCATCCCTCTCCTCCTCCTCCTCCTCTTCCTCCCCCTCCTCCTCCTCCTCTTCCTGGAACCTCCCCCTCCTCCCTCTCATCCCTCTCCTCCTCCTCCTCCTCTTCCTCCCCTCCTCCTTTCTCCTTCTCCCCCTCCTTCTCCTCCTCCTCCTCTTCCTTCTCCTCCCCCTCCTCCTCCTCCTCCTTTCTCCTTCTCCTCCTCCTCCTCCTCCTTTCTCCTCCTCCTTTCTCATCCTCCTCTTCTCCCCCTCGTACTCCTCTTCCTCCCCTTCTCCTCCTCCTCCCCCTCCTCCTCTTCCTCCACCTCCTCCTCTCCCTCCCCAACTCTATAAACCCCCAATCCCCATCCTTACCCCTTCCTCTTGCCCCCTCACACTCTTTAAAAAATATATAAAAAGAGGAAAAAATGACACGATGTTTTTGCTACTGCTGGTCACACGACTGAAAGAATCTGTGATTTTTTTATTTTATTTTTCAGTTTTTTTTTTTTTTTTCTTGAAGGCAATGACAAAATTCAAATCAAGTATTAAAATTGACGCTAAAGGCATGAATAAGTCAAAAGCAATTACACGGGAATAAAATAAATAAATAAATAAATAAATAAGATAGAAATAAAATGTATAGCTAATCTATTCGTATGATTTATGTCGCACCGAGTGACGTCATCAGCAAAACAAACATGGCGGACGGGTGATTAAAAACCCTTATGAAAACATTGTCTTTACGGATACAATAACAAGGGTTACTCTGGCTTATCCAAGATGTTATTTTACGCCCATTTGGTGAAGGGGAAAATTATTTCCATTTATTTAGACATCTTTTTTTATCAGCTTTATCAGAAAAAAAAGATATTTTTCCGTTGATTTTGAAATACAATTTTTAATCATACGATTCGAACATCGAGTTTTGCTGATATCAAAACTTGCTTGCGACATAAGCATATTCCATTGTACATACATGTGCATATGTATCCCTACATAAATACATAAATACACAGCCATGTAACTTTTGCCACACTCTTCCTCCCCCCCCCTCCCCTAACCTCTCTCCTGCCCCCCCACCCCCCACCCCCTCTGCCAATACCCCTCCTCCTTATACCTGCCGAAAAGCACTTCCGATGCCATGTGTAAAGTATAGTGATGTGGGTATAGTGTTTATACAAACATAAAGTGTTATGGGATGTGATAGGTTTTTGAGCTTATAACTTCATGACATGTCAAAAAAAAATGTTTTAAGTCACGAAAAGAGAGAGAGAGAGGGAAATAAAATAATTAACAGATAAATAGATAAATAGAAAATACATATATACCTCTACGCCATCATAAACAAATAGATAGACATATAGACAGATATATAGATATATAGAAAGATAGATAGATAGATAGATATGTATTTGTGTGTCCTAACATGGCGTGCGAAAAAGAACGAATATATTTTTCTCCATCTCGTCATTAGTATTCACGCCCATGCCCCCGGTTGCTTTAATAATGCCTAACTACCATGCAACTTTCTGCAACACGATGTATCTTCCTCTCTCAACCATCTCTTCACTATCCTCCCTCTCCCCTCTCCCCTCTCACCTGTCCCCTTTTCTTTCCTCTTTCTCTATCTCCTTCCC
>NW_028234433.1:25003875-25008875 GCF_977035675.1 Penaeus japonicus
ATGGTGATAATTATGATGAGGATAATGATGATTGGGTAGGGGGGGGGGTTGATGATTAATGAGGAAGATGACGATGGTATTAATGATGATGATGTGATAGGTGTAATGATGTCTTGATGATGGTGATTATAAAAAGGATGGTAATGGTAATGATGATGATAAGGATGATAATAATGATAATGATGATAATAATGAGCTTAATGATAATCGAAATGATGATGATGATGATGATGATAATAATAATGATGATAGTAATAGAAATAATAATGATGTTAATAATGATAATAATAATAATGATAATGATTATAATAATAATAATAATAATAATAATGATAATAATAATAATTATTATTATTAGTAGTAGTAGTAGTAGTAGTAGTATAATGATAATGACAATAATAGCAATAATGATAACAATAATCATAATGATAATAATAATAATAATAATTATAATAATAATAATAATAACAACAACAATGCTGATAATAATAATGATAATGGTGATAATAATAATATTAATGATAATAATAATAGTGATAATAATAACAATAATCATAATCAAAATGATAATAACAATAACAATAATACCAATAATGATAATGACAAGGAAAATTTTCATATTAGCCCTCCTAAACAAGCATTACATTAACTTCAAATACATAAAACATCATCAAATCAACGCTTACTATATATTAACCTCGCATTTTGTTTTTCTTTTTTTCCGTCACAAATATTTTCCCAACACACCAAAATAATCATACACATTTCTGTCGTTCTTGTCAAATACCTTTGTTATTAAAAAAAAAAAAAAAAAAAAAAACGCAGCCACAATACGTAATTTTCCCTAAACAAACCTTGTTATTCTTTTATAAACCCTATTGTCAAACATGTTTAGTTCATCAACGCTCATAGGATCTGAACAAAAGTTATGTGAACTCTACTGTTATTGCAGTGGCTCTAAGCTCAACAAAAAAATATATTTGTATACATACCCACGTGTATTAATGTGAATATGTGATCAGCACTTTGGACCATCATTCTTTTTATGTTTATTAACGAAATGTCTGTATAAATACCCTGGTGGTGTAGAGAGGGTATTTGTGTTCGTGTATTGAGGAAAAAACAGGATGTGTTTTAAAGGACAGATTCTCTCCGCCATTTTGGGAGGTATTTATTTATTTTAAACGTGTTTTTTTTACAGATAGATAGATAGGTAGGTAGGTAGTCTATTTTGGGACTATTTAGTATAAAACAAGCCTCTTTCTTTCTCTCCTTTCTCTCTCTCTCTCTCTCTCTCTCTCTCTCTCTCTCTCTCTCTCTCTCTCTCTCTCTCTCTCTCTCTCTCTCTCTCTCTCTCTCTCTCTCTCTCTCTCTCTCTCTCTTTCGCTCTGTCTCTCTCTCTCTCTCTCTCTCTCTCTCTCTTTCTCTCTCTCTTTCTTTCTTTCTCTCTCTCTCTCTCTCTCTCTCTCACTTTCTCTCTGTCTCTCTCTCTATTTCTCTCTCTCTCTCTCTCTCTGGATCTATATATCTCTATCTCTCTAATGACATTCTTTTCTCCCTAACCTTTTCTATCACCCCCTCTCTTTCCTTCCCTCCTCCTTTCCCTCCTCCCCTCTCTCCCTCCTTTCTTCCTCTCTCTTTCCCCCTCCATCTGTTTTTCCCACCTTCCTTACCTTCTTGCCTTTTTCTCACTTTCCCTCCCTACACTTCCCCATCATCTTTTCCTCCTTTTTTCCCTCCACTTCCTCCCTTTTACCTTCCTATATCCTTCCCTCCCTCTCTTCCCTTTTCACCGCTCCTCTCTACCCAGCTCCCTCCTTTCTTCCCTCTATCCTTCCCTACCTCCCTTTTTACCTCTTCCCCCACTTTACACCCTCCTTCCCTTCTTCCTCTCTCCCTCCCTCCCTTCCTCCCTTCGTCCCTCCCCCCACTTTACACCCTCCTTCCCTTATTCCTCCACCCCTCCCTCCCTCTCTCCCTCCCTCCCTCCCTCCCTCCCTCCCTCCCCCCACTTTACACCCTCCTTCCCTTCTTCCTCCACCCCTCCCTCCCTCTCCCCTCCCTCCTTCCCTCCTTCCCTCCCTCCTTCCCTCCCTCCCTCCCCCCCCCCACTTTACACCCTCCTTCCCTTCTTCCTCCCTCCCTCCTTCCCTCCCTCCCTCCCTCCCTTCCTCCCTTCGTCCCTCCCTCCCCGTCAGCAGAGAGAGGCGCGACGTGCAGAGGGGGACATAGACGTACACAGCACGTCTGTGTCTGTCTTAATTAAAGCACCCGTCTTGGGGGGGGGGAGGAAAGGGGGAGGAGGAGGAAGAGGGGGAGGAGGAGGAGGAAGACGGTGGAGGAGGAGGGGGAGGAGGAGGAAGGGGGAGGAGGAGAGGGAGGAAGGGGGAGGAGGAGCAAGAGGAGGAGAAGGGGTGGAAGGGGGGAGGAGGAGGAGGAAGAGGGGGAGGAGGAGGAGGAGGGGGAGAGGGAGGAAGAGGGGAAGGAGTGGAAGGAGGAGGAAAGATCTGGAACTGGTATGCCTTTGATGTCGTCGTAGTTGTTGCCTCTCTCTCTCTCCCTCTCTCTCTCTCTCTCTCTCTCTCTCTCTCTCTCTCTCTCTCTCTCTCTCTCTCTCTCTCTCTCTCTCTCTCTCTCTCTCTCTCAATTCCAAAAAGATCGTAAAAAAAAACATTCCTAATAATGACGTCACAATCACAATAATTGCAAATACTTCATGAATATTCTCCGTCGGCGACTCCTGCAGGTACACTTAGTATTCTAGTACCTCTTGCAGTCAGCTAGAAAATTGACAATTTCAAAAAAAATAAAAGAAAACGAAAAGGAAATCCTATTTTCTTTTTTTTTTTTCTTTTTTTTTTTTGGGGGGGGGGGACTAAAGGAAATCAAATGAGGAAGAAGAAGAAAAAAAAATGTATTGCTTTCTATGGTTCGTTAGTTTTTGTTGTGTTTTTGTTTGTTTTGTACTAATGCAAGATGTTTATAGATGTTGAGGATTAAAGGGAGTTATTTTCTTAATGGAATAGATGAGATAGACAAGGAATAGATAACTCGAATAAATATTGCTGTTTTTGTTGTCTTTGATGCTTTTGTTGCATTTGCTGTTTTTTGTTGTCTTTGTTGCTTTTGTTGTCTTTGTTATTTTTTTGTTTTTGTTCTTTGTTATTGTTATTGTCTTTGTTGTCTGTGTTGTTTTTGTTGTCTTTGTCGTCTTTGTTGTTTTTGTTGTCTCTGTTGTTTTTGTTTCTTTCAAGAGATCTGAGATTCTTTTTCCCTCTCGTCTTTTTCCAAGACAGGTCGCTTAGCCTCTCAAGACACGCGTGGGACACTCAACATTGCAGGTGCAATCAGGAAACTAATTACCGCGCCGAATAAGCGAGCACTTTGCGATATCTCCCTTGCAGTGGGTTATTATCTCGCAAAGTCCCCAGAACTAAGACAGAACCTACGAGAAGAGGAGAGAAAAGTAAAAAAAGAAAAGAAAGCAAAAAAAAAAAAAATAAGTTTGATAATAATAACAATAATAATAACTCCATCCGTATGCAAATTAGTTGCAACTCTGAAAGGGAACTAAATTCGCGTAAGTGGAACCGCTTCTGACGGAACGGCTAGTTAGTCTTACAGTCTTACAGTCTTACAGTCTCACATTACAGTTTTACATTACAGTCTCGCAGTCTTACATTATAGTCTTACATTTTCACATTACAGTCTTACAGTCTTACTTTACCGTCTTACAGTCTTTCATTACAGTCTCACATTACAGTTTTACAGTTTTTCATTACAGTCTTACATTACAGTCTTACAGTCTAAGATTCTCCGCCGCTTTCCTTCTCCTTTTCTGAGGGCATGCAACACTACGAAGGCCCTTCCTTTCGTTAGCTGATCGGAATTGCAATAGGGGGGTGGGGGGGGGGGGGAGGGGTGGAGGTGGGGGTGGGGGGCGAAGGGTGGGAGTGTGGGGGTGGAGGTGGGAGTGGGGGGGTAGTGGGGGACGAAAGGTGGAGGTGGGGTTGGGAGTGGGGGGTGGGGGGAGGGAGGGGTGGTGGGAGGGAGGGGTGGAGGTGGGGGTGGAGGTGGGAGTGGGGGAGGGGTAGTGGGGGACGAAAGGTGGAGGTGGGGGTGGGAGGGGATAGTAAAGGATGGGGGGTAGGGGTAGTGGGGGATGAGGGGTACGGTAGTGGGGTGGGTTATTTGGATGGGTATGTATGTATGTGGATATTGTCTGTATTTGTGTTTATCTTTTCTTTTTTTTTGAGTTTGGGAGGGAGGGAGCGAGGAAGAGAGAAAAAGAGAGAGAAATAGAGAAAGAGAGAAGGATAGATGGAGAGAGGGAGAGAGAGAGAGAGAAAGAGATGCCTGTGTGTGAGAGAGAGAGAGAGGGAGAAAGAGAGAGAGAGAGAGAGAGAGAGAGAGAGAGAGAGAGAGCGATGCCTGTGTGAGAGAGAGAGAGAGAGAGAGAGAGAGAGAGAGAGAGAGAGAGAGAGAGAGAGAGAAAGAGAGAGCGATGCCTGTGTGTGTGTGTGTGTGTGAGAGAGAGAGAGAGAGAGAGAGAGAGAGAGAGAGAGAGAGAGAGAGAGAGAGAGAGAGAGAGAGAGAGAGAGAGAGAGAGAGAGAGAGAGAGAGAGAGAGAGAGAGAGAGATGCCTGTGTGTGTGTGAGATATATATATATATAGAGAGAGAGAGAGAGTGATGCCTGTGTGTGTGTGTGTGTGTGTGTGTGTGTGTGTGTGAGAGAGAGAGAGAGAGAGAGAGAGAGAGAGAGAGCGAGAGAGAGATAGAGAGAGAGAGAGAGAGAGCGATGCCTGTGTGTGTGTGTGAGAGAGAGAGAGAGCGATGCCTGTGTGTGTGTGTGTGAGAGAGAGAGAGAGAGAGAGAGAGAGAGAGAGTTCGCGTTCGCGTGTGAGTGTGATTATGAACACACATACGCGTGTGTCTTTGTGTGTGTGTGTGTGTGAACGTCTGCAGCTGTGCCTGTATCTGTGTCGAATATTGCGCGCGT
>NW_028234433.1:25016375-25023875 GCF_977035675.1 Penaeus japonicus
AAAAAGACATGCTACCTTATATTCAAATCAAATGTTAAAAATATAGAGAAATACCCCCCCCCCAAAAAAAAAAAAAAAAAAAAAAAAAAGGCGAACAACTACCTCTCTGAGTCGTGAAACAGGATACTATTGAGTTGGCTTCTGCCTTTTTATGTCTTGTTTTTAACTTCTTGCCGAGACATTTTGCTGGCTTTTTATGTTTTTTATTATTATTATTATTATTATTATTATTATTATTACTATTATTATCATCATAATCATTATTGTTATTGATTATTTATTGTTCTGATTCCTATTCCGTTTTTTTTTTCTTCTTTCTTTCTTTCTTTTCTACTTTTTCTTCTTCCCATCTCTTTCATTCTCCCACTCCTTCTCTCCTTCCCTCTTTCTTCCTTCCCTTCCCTCTCCTTCTCCTTCCCTGTCCCTCTCTCTATCCCTTCCCTCCCTCCCTTTCCCTCGCTCTCCCTCTTCCTATCTCCCTTCTCACTTCCCTTGACCCTCCCACGTCCCCTCCCTCCTTCCCTCTTCCTCCCACTCCCCCCCTTCATCTCCCTCTCCCTTCTCCCCTCCCAATCCCCCCCCCCTTCCATCTCCCTCCCTCCCTCCCTCTCCCTTCTCCCCTCCCACTCCCCCCCTCCCTCTTCCTTCCCTCCATCTCCCTCTCCCTTCCTCCCTCCATCTCCCCCCTTCCATCTCCCACTACCCCCCTTCCATCTCCCACTCCCCCCTTCCATCTTCCTCTCCCTTCTCTCCTCCCACTCCCCCCTCTTCCATCTCCCTTCTCCCCTCCCACTCCCCCCTTCCATCTCCCTCTCCCATCTCCCCTCCCACCCCCCCCCTTCCATCTCCCTCCCTCACTCCCTCTCCCTCCCTCCATCTCCCTCTCCCTTCCTCCCTCCATCTCCATCTCCCTTCTGCCCCCCCCCCCCCCATCCCTCCCTCTCCTTCCAGATATCCGCTACCCGTGTCGGCTCGGTTGTGATGTGGTTGACCGGGTCCCCTTTTGCGGTTGGGCGAACAGACAGACGGTTTGGATGGATGGATGGATAGATGGATAGATAGGTAGGTAGATATATAGATAGATGGAGAGATAGATAGGTGATTAGATGGATAGATAGATGGATGGATAGATGATAGATAGGTGGATGGATGGATGGATAGAGAGATAGCTGGATAGATAGTTATATAAATAGACAGATAGATAAATATATAGATGGATAAATGAATGGATGAATAGAGGGAGGAATGGATAGATAGATGGATAGACGAACTACTGAAGTTCTAAAGACTCCGCCAGGTAGTTTGTGATACGTGTTTTTTTTTTTTTGTTTTTTTTTTTTGGGGGGGGTCGTCAGTTTTTTTTTTTTTGTTTTTTATCTGTTTACGAGTTCTTTTTATTTTTGTTTGTTGTTGAGTTATTTGGATTGTGTGGGCGTTTTTTTTTTCAAGATTTTTTTTTTCTTGAGTGTGTTTTCTTTATTTTTCGTTTTTTTTTCTTTCTTTCTTTCTTTTTTCTCAGCGCTATTACCATTATTATCATTATTCTTTATTATTGTTAATACTTTTACTATTATTATCATTGGTATCATTATATTATTGTTTTTATTATTAGTATTATCATTATCATCACCATCATCACCTCATCCTTATTATCATAATTATTATCATTGTCTATTTGTTCATATGCTTATTCATTTATTTGTTTTCTTCTTCTTCACTAATTACTTTATTTTCTTTTTATTGCTACAATAATGTTTAATTGTGTGTTAAACTCCTATTTATTTGATATATATATACTTTTTTTAATTCGAGATGGGGGGGGGGGTATAGGTTATTCTTTTCTTTCTTTTGATATCTCTCTATCTCTCTCTCTCTCTCTCTCTCTCTCTCTCTCTCTCTCTCTCTCTCTCTCTCTCTCTCTCTCTCTCTCTCTCTCTCTCTCTCTCTCTCTCCCTCCCTCCCTCCCTCCCAAATACACGTAGAAACCACAGTTGCTTCCCCATTAGCATGATATTCACTAAACAAACAGCAAATGTACGACATTACAAATGACATGTCTGTATATTATCCTTTAAGCAAACCAAGAATGATTCCCAAATGGACATTGCAACGTTATGCGACTCGGTATGTTGTTCTGCTCTGCATGTGCAAACGCATGTTAGGTTAGATACTTATTAGGTGGACACATGCAACAAACACGTATTGGTATGCATATATAAACAAATATGTATATATATTCGCATGCACGCACAAACATACATATATACAAACAAACACACACAAACAAATACAGACACACACACAGACACACACAAACATAGACACACACACACACACAGACACACACACAAACATGGACACACACACATACACACGCTAAAACACACACACTAAAGCAAACACACTAACATACACACACGCTAACACACTAACACTCACACACACACACACACACACACACACAACCAAACATAGACACACACACACACACACACAACCAAACATAGACACACACACACACACAGACATGCACATGTAATACACACTCATCATATAAGCGCATGATCCTATACACATGGCAGAGACACAGCATGACTTCAAAGTTATACACTTCTTAGAATTGCATGACTGAAGATTTATGATGTGATTTGAAACATTATTCATAATTGACTTTCATTTTGCATTCACGGGTGGAAATTATGATGGGGTATCTCTTAACCCCTTCCTTACCCCCCCCTCCCCCCTCCTGTTACCACGCCCCTTCCTTTTCTCTTACCCCTCCCCCTTGTCATCACGCCCCTTCTCTTCTCTCTTACCCACCCCCCCATATTATCACGCCCTTCTCTTCTCTCTTACCCCCCTCCCCCTCCTGTTACCACGCCCCTTCCTTTTCTCTTACCCCCTCCCCATATTATCACGCCCCTTCTCTTCTCTCTTACCCCCCCTCCCCCTCCTGTTACCACGCCCCTTCCTTTTCTCTTACCCCCTCCCCATATTATCACGCCCCTTCTCTTCTCTCTTACCTCCCCCCCCTCCCATTTATTTTGTCTTTCACTTCTTCCTTCCTTCCCCTCTTTATTTCTCCTCTCCTCAATCTCCCTCTTTCTCATCTTTTCTCCACCCCCTTCTTCCCCTTTCTCACCTTTCCTCCCTTCTCCCACACCTTTTCACTCTCACCTCTTCCCTTTCTCTTTCTCCATCCTTTCTGACTCCTTCCTCTCTCCCTTATTTTCTTCCTCTCTCTCTCCCCCTCCCCCCCCTTTCACTTTCCTTCTCCTTCCCCCTCTCCCTCCTCCTTCTCCCTCCTTCTCCCTTTCCTTCCTTCTCCCTCTTCCTCCTCCCCCCTCCCTGTCTCCCCTTTTCCTTCCCCCTCCCTCTCTCCCCCTCTCCCTCCTCCCACCTCCCTTTCTCCCTTACTCCCCCTCTCCCTCCTCCCTCTCTCACCCTCTCCCTCCCCCCTCCTCCCTCCTCCCTTTCTCCCCCTCTCCCTCCTCCCCCTCCCCTTCTCCCCCTCTTCCCCCTCCCCCTCCCCCTCCCCCTCCCCTCCCCCTCTTCCTCCTTCGAGGTCGTAGGCATCAATCACCAATTTATCTCTGGATTTATTGAAGGGAGAAAAAATAAAAACCGAGAAACTGATAAAAAGAAAAATACACCAAAGATGAATTATCATGGAAAAGTATAATTAGAGAGTATATTGAACACGATTTCGAAGATTGTGAAAAATAAAATAAAATGAAATAAATAAATCAATCAATCAATAAATGAATATATGTATGTATATATGTATATATATATATATATATATATATATATATATATATATATATATATATGTATATACATATACATATATATATATATATGTATATGTATGTATGTATATATATATACATATATATATATATATATGTGTGTGTGTGTGTGTGCGCGCGCGCGTGTGTGTCTGCGCTTTGACCTTCGCGTGAATCTCGCTTGGATTTCATTTGAATTTATTGCAATTATTGCCGCTTAGTCTTCTCTTCCCCCCACCCCTAACCCCCCACCCCCACCCCTACCCCGCCCACCCCACCCACCCTTTCCTGGCGAAAGAAACCCCCAAGATAGTAATCGGCCTTCCACGGTATAAATGCTGATTGCAGGTTGACATATCTTTAGCAAGAGGGAAAGTGGGTGGGGTGGGTGGTGGGAGGGGGTAGAGGAAGGGGAGGGAAGGAGGAAGAGGATGAGGAGGGAAGGGGGAGAGGAAAGGGAGGGAAGGTGGGAGAGGAAGAGGATGAGGAGGGAAGGGGAGGGAAGGTGGGAGAGGAAGAGGATGAGGAGGGAAGGGGAGGGAAGGTTAGAGGAAGAGGTAGGAAGGGGGGGAGGAAGAGGAGGGAAAGGGGAGGAAGAGGAGGGAGGAAAAAAAGGGATTACACAATTAAACATAAAACATTCCTCTTAAAGAAATAAAAGAAGAGATGAAGAAGAAGAAAACAAAGAAAAGACAAAACATAAACTGACATCATAAAAAAGGAGAACAAAAAGAGAGAGAGAAAAAAAAAGATAAAACAGACTCAGAGGTCAAAAACGAAAAAAAAACAAATTAAGAAAGAAGGAAATAGTGAGAAAGTCAAAGAGGAAATATAAAGATCGCAAACGGCCGGAATAGAAAGTGTTTTTGAAAGATTCCAGTCAAAGAAATGACATTAAAATTCCTCTTTAAGAATGCTTGCTGTCAGTCACCGCACTGCAGCGAAATCTGGATCACGTGTTTGTTTGTTTACAGTAATGACACGCTAGTTTCTTTGGTCTTTATGTGTTTTCTTCTTCTCCTTTCTTCTATCTTCTTCGTTTTCTCTTTATTTTATTTTTTTCTTATTCGTCGTCGTCGTCTTTTCTTTTTCTTTTCTCTTCTTAATTTTAGTTCTGTTTTTTTTTCTGCTTTTCATTATCTGGTTTTTCTTCTTCTTTTTCTTTCTTCTTTTCTTCTTTGTCTTTTCTTCTTCTTCTTCTTCTTTTTCTTCCTCTTTCTTCTTCTTCTTTCCGTCTTCTGGTTCTTTTTCTCCCTCTTTTTTCTTCTTTTTCTTCTGGTTCTGGTCCTTCTTCTTCTTCTTCTTCTATCTTCCTCTTTTTTTTCTTTTTCGTCGTCTTTTTTTCTTCCTCTTTCTTGTTCTTCTCCTTCTTCTTATTCTTTTCCTCTTCTTTTTTCTTTATCCTCTACTTCTCTCTCCTTCTCCTTCTCCTTCTTTCCTTCATCTTCCTCTATCTATTCTTTCCTCTCATTTTCTTCCTCCCATTCCCTTTTTTATTCCATTATGTTTATCCTTAGCGTTGTTTCCAAAGGATATAAATTGCGTAGGATTTTTTTTTTTTTTTTTTTATCCTATGGTCTTTTAAGGGATGGACTGTGCGGTTGAAGATGGCGCACGTGGGTGGTGTGGGGTGGGGGGGTGGGTGGGGGGGTGGAGGGAAGCTTTATCAATTGGCCTTTGTTCTTTCTCTTGTTCTTTTTTGTTTTGTTTTGTTTTTTTTCTTTTCTTTTCTTTCTTTTTGTTTTGTTCTTCTCTTCTTATTTGTTTTGCTCTTTTTTGTTCTTCTAAGCTTTTCTTTTTTTTTATTCGTTTCTTTTTCATTTTTCTTTGTTTTATTCTTCACATTCGTGTTCTTATTTTTTTCTTCTTCTTCTTTTTCTTCTTTTTCTATTACTGTTTCTTTTTCTTCGTCTTCTTTATCTTCCCTATCGCATTTCTCTTACAGTATTTATCACTGACACTGTCCCATTTGTTTTAAAAGGTCTTTTCTTATTTGTTTTTCTTCGTCTTCCTCTTCTTCTTCGTATTCTTCTCTCGATTTTCTTACTTTTCTTTTTCTTGTTCTTTTTATTTTTCTTCGTATACGTCTCTTTCTCCTTCTTCCTCTTCTTGTCTTTTTTTTATTTCTTCTTATTCGTCTCTTTCTCCCTCTTCCTCCTCTTGTTCTCTTTTTATTTCTACTTATACCTCTCTTTCTCTTTCCTCCTCTTCTTGTTCTTTCTTTATTTCTTTTTATGTTCTTTTTATTTTTTTCTCATCTTATACGTCTCTTTCTCCTTCCTCTTCTTTTTCTTTTTTATTTCTTCTTTACGTCTCTTTCGCCTTCCACTTCTTGTTATTTTTTATTACTTCTTTGCCGTCTCTTTGTCCTTCCACTTATTGTTCTTCTTTATTTCTTCTTTTACGTCTCTTTCTCCTTCCACTCTTTGTTCTTTTTTATTCCTTCTCTTATGTCTCTTTCTTCTTCTTCTCCATTCTCCCCGTCACATTAATTCTCGCTCAGTATTTACCACCGACATTCTGTCCCGTCTATTTCAAACTGTCTCTCTCCTTCTCCACGTTCTTATTCCTATCCTTCTCCTTCTTCCTCTTTCGTCCCAGAGCAACGGAATGCCCCGTCTGTTGCAAGATGGCTTGGCGAGAGTGACTCTAATGAGCTTTCTTCCTCTGTCATCTCGAGACACACACGTCACAAGGAGACATGTCAGAAGAAATACAAAACCACTGGAAATGAACATGATTCATACATGTTTTTTTTTTGTTTTTTTTTTGTTGTTGTTTTGTTTTTGGTTGTGTTGCTTGTTTATTGATGTGGGAGAGTTGAGGTAGGATGAGGAGAAGGAGGGAGAGAGAGAGTGAGGAAGAGGGAAGGGGAGAGAGAGAGAGAGGGATGGAGGGAAAGAGTGAGATAGAGGAAGGGAGGGAGAGAGAAGGAGAGAGAGAAAGATGGATGGAGGGAAAGTGGGGGATAGAGTGTGAGAGATAGGGAGGGAGAGAGATGGTTAGAGGGAAAGAGAGAGAGATAGAGAAGGAGGGAGAGAGAGATAGAGAGTGAGAGAGAAGGAGGAAGAAAGAGAGATCGAGAGTGAGAGAGGGGGAGGAAGAGATGGGTGGAGGGAAAGAGTGAGAGAGAGGGAGAGAAAGAGAGATGGATGCGGGTAAAGAGTGAGAGAGAGGGAGATGAGTGGAAGGAAAGATAAAGATAGAGAGTGGTTGAGTGATGGATAGAGGAAGAGAGAGAAATGTAGAGTGAAAGTGACAGGAGGAGAGGAGGGAGTCGGAAAGACAGACATACCCAAGGAATAAAGATAGATAGATGAATAGAGAGAGAGCGAATGAGAGAAGAGAGAGACACGGAGAGCAAGCAAGCGAAAGAAAGCGAAAGAGACCGACCGGCAGAAAGAAAGAGAGAGAGAGAGAGAGAGAGAGAGAGACAGAGAGAATGAGAAAGTCAGACAGAGAGCCATCCACAAACCCCAATAGAAAGAAGACGCCCAGAAATCTCTCTGGCAAGACTTAATCAGAATATCTGACGGCCTCTTGAAGCGAGCATCGTGGCCCTTACCACCTGCCTGATACCTTAATGGAGCCATAAAGTGCCAAGCCACAGTCTCCCCGTGATGGCAGATTATAAAGCGATATTTTGATACGAATTAGTGGCTACGTTATGTGTGATCTATCGTCTATTGGACTAAAAAAAACAGATTTG
>NW_028234433.1:25043875-25047129 GCF_977035675.1 Penaeus japonicus
CCTTCTTCTTCAGTTGAAGATTAAAATATTTATTCCATCTCCAAAATTCTTCTCCCCTCTTCCCACTCCCCTCCTCCTCCCCCCTTCCCTCCCCTTCTATCTTTTATCATTTCTTCGAAATCGCCCCTCAACGCCCCCCCCCTCCCCCAAGTACCCCCAACCCGTAACGTTATCAGGTCAACAAGCAGCTAACATGAACTTTCTCCCTTCGACTTGGCTGGCAACATTGCTTGCAATATCACGAGACACTTCGACATCCCAGTAAGGAGAGAAAGAGGAAGAGATTGATAGATAGATAGAGAGAGAGAGAGATAGAGAGAGAGGGGAGGGAGAGGGAAAGAGAGAGGGAGAGGGAGACAGAGAGGGAGCGGGGGAGAGACAGGGAGTGAGAGAGAGAGAGATAGAGAGATAGATAGGGAGAGAGAGAGAGAGAGGAGCGAGATGATAGGAGAGAGAGAGCGACGGAGGAGAGAGAGAGAGACGAGAGAGAGAGAGCGAGAGGAGGGGGGAGAGGGAAAGAGAGAGGGAGTGGGAAAGAGAGAGGGAGAGGGAGACAGAGAGGGAGTGGGGGAGAGAGAGGGAGTGAAAGAGAGAGAGAGAGAGAGAGAAAGTGAGAGAGAGAGAGAGAGAGAAAGTGAGAGAGAGAGAGAGAGAGAAATATACAGAAGCAACGAAAGGGAGCGAGGCAACAGAAAGGAAGAAAAAGAGAGAAAGAACGAGTGAGAAAGAGAAAAAAAAAATCGAGAGAGAGAGAGACAGAGATAGCAAGAGAGAAAGCAAAGCTAAACAAGCAACCAAAACTGTTTAATAGCTAACTCTTCTTCCTTCCTCTTCTCGACTCACATACGTCAACACATTCAACCCCGCTTTCATCAATTCAATAAAATAAAAAAAAAAAAAAATCCCCATCATTTTTCCATTCCTTAATCTCCGCGCATGAGCCGAGTTCAAACAACTTGAACGCATAGGAGTTGATGTGCAAAGCAAAGGTCTTTGCAAGCCGGCAGACAGAGGACGACGACCTAGACGCACAGCCAGCCAGCGGCACATTAGTCGACAAAGGACCGGCCAGACGCGCAGCCAGCCACCTTACAACGAACGCCAGTTGCGTGAGGATTCAAGCACACGGATACGGACGAATAACCAGTACACGACCGCCACATAACCCTAGGATACGCACGCACGTAACATGTGTAATATATGGGAATAAATGTATGTTTATAGAATCTCAGATTATAACATGAAAATTAATAAAGGAATCACTCTATATTAATATATATTATATATATATCTAATATATCTAGATCTATCACTATATATATATATATACATTCAATATATCTTATATATATAAAATATCTATATATATATATATATATAAATTGTTATTATATTAAATATTATATATTATTATATATATATATATATATATGCTAAATATATCTAGCCCTGACTTGTGTCATATATAGAATATAAATATATAGACACATATGTAACTAAATGGCATTAAACAGTTTAGTCTTTTGTTACAATTCATTGAACCAAAATGGCCGGCTCATCAAAGGCTACACAACACACCACACACACACACAACCATCTCTATATATATATATCAACTATAGATATTATATATATATATATATTATCTATATATATATATATCAGTATTAGTCTCAGTACTTTATATAGATCTATATATCTATATACATATATATATACATATATATATATATATATATATATTATATATAATTATATATTTCTATAAATCTATATAAATATATGTATATGTATTAAGTATATATATCTATCTTTATCTATATATATCACATAACTATATACATCTAACTCTATATATCTATATCAACTATATATATATATATCTCTCTAATATATCTCTATCTCATATATGTGCGCTATAGCCTTAACCCATCGATCCCTAAACAGACAAGAGCTACACCAATAACTCTCATAATCGTAATCCTATTATACCACATTAATCTTTTATACGTGAAAGACTAAAAAAAAGATTAAAAAACAATAAAAAAGAGAAATCAGAAGAATATGAACGCAGTGAGTAAGGCACACACGTGGCGAGAGAAAGAGAGAAAGAAATAGAGGGAAAGAGAGAGAGAGAGAGAGAGAAAGAGATAGAGAGAGACAGAGAAGAAAGAGAGAGAGTGTGTGAGAGAGAGGATTGGAGTGAGAGAGAAAGAGAGAGAGAAAGAAAGAGAGAGAGAGAGAGAGAGAGAGAGAGAGAGAGAGAGAGAGACAGACAGAGAGAGAGAGACGGAGAGAGAGAGATAGAAAGAGAGAGACGGAGAGAGCCAGAGAGACAGAGAGAGAGAGAGCGAGAGAGACACTTCTCCCCTTTCTCCTCCCCCTCCCACCCACATGGGGATATGGGGGGGGGGGAGCGTGCGTTTTCTTTATTATTCAGACCTTTATCAGTTGTCTTATCAATGAGGAGGTGTTTTATTTAATTCGCATTTTACCTTTCATGTTAATAATTATTCTGAACTACGAACAATAGTAATGATGATAATAATGATGATGATGATAATACTAAGAGCAATGAGAATAAGAATAATGATAATAAATAATAGTGATAAAGATATTGATGATAATGATAATAATAATAATCATGATATTAACATTGATAATGATAATGATAATAATAATTATAATAATCATAATAACAATCGTGTTAAAGACAACAACAACAATAATAATAATAATAATGATAATATCTGTGACAATAAAACATTAAAGTCAGAACAAGACACAAAAGTAACAAAGAAAAATAAAAACAAAAACATTCAAAATAACCATCACACACAACATAGTACACGCAACGCTCTAGCCAGCCAAGAGAGAAAGAAAAAAAAGAAAGAGGGAAGAATAAAAAATTAAAAAAAATAAAAGAAGAAAAGAAATAAACAAAAAAGAAGAAGAAGAAGCAAAGAAAAGAAGTGAAACAGAGGAGAGCAAATAAGAAGAGAAACACAGACAAAAGCCAACGAGAGTGAAAGAGCAGAGTATCAAAGACTAAAAAGAGAGCGAGCGAGCGAGCGAAAGAGAATAAGAGAGGAAGAGAGAGAGAGAATATGAACCCAGAGCATAAGCGCGCGACTCCCAGTAGAGACAAGGCAACTCGCTCTCTCTCTCTCTCGCTCTCTCTCTCTCTGTGTTTCGCTCTCCCTCTCGCTCACCCGCCCGCTCCCTCGCTCGCTCGCTCTCGCTATAAGTCCCAA
>NW_028234433.1:25047229-25054729 GCF_977035675.1 Penaeus japonicus
CCCCCCCCCTCCCCCTTTTTTCTCCCTTTCGGGCTGGGCACCCAACCCAAAAATTTATCCTAAATTTATTGAAGGGGAAAAAAATAAAAACCGAGAAACTGATAAAAGAAAAATACTCCAAAGATGAATATCATGCAAAAGTATAATTAGAGAGTTATGAACACGATTTCGAAGATTGTGAAAAAATAAAATATAATGAAATAAGTCAAATCATTCAATCAATAAATGAATATATGTTAATGTATAAGATAATATATATATATATATATTTATATATATATATATATAATAGATATATATTATATACATATACATATATATATATATATATAATAGAGGTTGATATATATATATATGATATATATATATTTATATATATGTGTGTGTGGTATGTGTGTGTGTGGGGTGCGCGCGCGCGTGTGTGTCTGCGCTTTGGACCTTCGCTGAATCTCGCTTGATTTACATTTGAAATTTTTATTGCCAATTATTTGCCGCTAGTCTTCTCTTTTCTCTTCTTCCCCCCACCCCTAACCCTCCCACCCCCCCACCCCTACCCCGCCCCCCACCCACCCTTTCCTGGCGAAAGAAACCCCCAAGATTAGTAATCGGCCTTCCACGGTAAGAAATGCTGATTGCGTTGACATATCTTTAGCAAGAGGAATGGTGGGTGGTGGGTGGGTGGTGGGAGGGGTTTTATAAGGAAGGGGGGGGAAGGAGGAAAGATTGAAGGATGATGTAGGGGAAGGGGGTGAGACTAGGGAGGGAAGTGGGAGAGGGAAGAGGATAGAGGGAAGGGGAGGGAAGGGGAAGGAAGAGATGCGGAGGGAAGGAGGAGGTGAAGGTTTAGGGGAAAAGGAGGGAAGGGGGGGGAAGAGGAGGGAAAGGGGAGGAAAGAGAGAGGAGGAGAAAAGGGGAGTTACACAATAAACATAAAACTTTCCTCTTAAAGTTTGAAAATAAAAAAGAAGAGATAATAAGAAGAAAACAAAGAAAAAGACAAAACATAAACTGACAGAATAAAAGCGCAACAAAAAGAGAAAGAATGTTAAAAAGAAGAAACAGACTTCAAGGCCAAAAAAAGAAAAAAAAATGAAGAAAAAAGTAAGGAATGAGGAAGACGTCATAAGATATAAATATAAAGATCGCAAACGGCCGGAATAGAAAGTGTTTTTGAAAGATTCCAGTCAAAGAAATGACATTAAAATTCCTCTTTAAGAATGCTTGCTGTCAGTCACCGCACTGCAGTCAAATCTGGATCACGTGTTTGTTTGTTTACAGTAATGACACGCTAGTTTCTTTGGTCTTTATGTGTTTTCTTCTTCTTTCTTCTTCTTTCTTTCGTTTTTTCCTTATTCTTTTTTATTATTCGTCTTCGCCGTCTTTCCTTTTTCTTTTTATCTTCTTACTTTTACTTCTGCCTCTTCTTCTCTTTCTTCTTTTTATTTTATGTTTTTTCTTCTGGTTCTTTCTCTCCCTCGTTTTTCTTCCTTTTCTTCTGGCTCTGGTCCTTCTTCCTTTTTCTTCTTCTTCTTTTCGTCTTCTGGTTCTTTCTCTCCCTCGTTTTTCTTCCTTTTCTTCTGGCTCTGGTCCTTCTTCTTTCTTCTTCTTCTTCTTTTCGTCTTCTGGTTCTTTCTCTCCCTCTTTTTTCTTCTTTTTCTTCTGGTCCTTCTTCTTCTTCTTCTTCTTTCTTCCTTTTTTTCTTCCTCTTTCTTGCTCTTCTCCTTCTTATTATTCTTTTCTTCTTCTTTTTTCTTTATCCTCAACTTCTCTCTCCTTCTCCTCCTTCTCCTTCATCGCCCTCTATCTATTCTTTCCTCTCATTTTCTTCCTCCCATTCCCCTTTTTATTCCATTATGTTTATCCTTAGCGTTGTTTCCAAAGGATATAAATTGCGTAGGATTTTTTTTTTTTTTTTTTTTTTTTTTTATCCTATGGTCTTTTAAGGGATGGACTGGTGAGGGTTTTTGAAGATTGGCGCACGTGGGTGGTGTTGGGTGGGGGGGTGGGTGGGGGGTGGAGGGAAGCTTTATCAATTGGCCTTTGTTCTTTCTCTTGTTCTTTTTGTTTTGTTTTGTTTTTTTCTTTTCTTTTCTTTCTTTTTTTTGTTTTGTTCTTCTCTTCTTATTTGTTTTGCTCTTTTTTGTTCTTCTAAGCTTTTTTTTTATTCGTTTCTTTTTCATTTTTCTTTGTTTTTTTCTCTTTTTTTATCTTATTTTATTTTAATATCTACTTTTCTTTATCATTATCATTAGTTTTATCTTTATTCTTCGCATTCGTGTTCTTATTCTTTTCTTCTTCTCCTTTTTTTCTTCTTTTTCTATTACTGTTTCTTTTTCTTCGTCTTCTTTATCCTCCCTATCGCATTTCTCTTACAGTATTTATCACTGACAGTGTCCCATTTGTTTAAAAGGTCTTTTCTTATTTGTTTTTCTTCGTCTTCCTCTTCTTCTTCGTATTCTTCTCTCGATTTTCTTACTTTTCTTTTTCTCGTTCTTTTTATTTTTCTTCGTATACGTGTCTTTCTCCTAACTCTTCTTGTTGTTGTTGTTGTTGTTTTTTCTTATTCATCTCTTTCTCCCTCTTCCTCCTCTTGTTCTCTTTTTATTTCTAAATATACGTCTCTTTCTCTTTCCTCCTCTTCTTGTTCTTTCTTTATTTCTTCTTATCCTCTTCTTATTTTTTTCTCATCTTATACGTCTCTATCCTTCCTCTTCTTGTTCTTTTTTATTTCTTCTTTTACGTCTCTTTCTCCTTCCACTTCTTGTTCTTCTTTATTTCTTCTTTTACATCTCTTTCTCCTTCCACTTCTTGTTTTTTTGTTTTTTTTTTCGTTTTTTTTTTCGTTTTTTCTTCTCTTATGTCTCTTTCTTCTTCTTCTCCATTTTCCCCGTCACATTAATTCTCGCTCAGTATTTACCACCGACATTCTGTCCCGTCTATTTCAAACTGCCTCTCTCCTTCTCCACGTTCTTATTCCTATCCTTCTCCTTCTTCCTCTTTCGTCCCAGAGCAACGAATACTCCCGTCGTTGCTTGCAAGATTGGCGCTTTGGCGAGAGTGACATCTAATGAGAGACTTCTTTCCTCGCATAAAGTCGAGACACACATCATCGGTCCAACAAAGAGACCAATGTCAAAGAAAGCATCAGTCAACAACCACTTGAAAATCTGAACTAGTTAGTCTCGTACATATTCATATATTTTGTCCTGCGTGTTTTTGTTTTTTGTTTTTTATGGCTTTGCTTTGTTTTTGAGTTTTTTGGAGTGTGTGTTCTTCTTTGTTTATTGATGTGGAGAGTCTGAGGTAGTAGATGAGGTAGAAGAGGGAGAGAAGTAGAGTGAGGAAGAGGGAAGGGAGATAACGAGATAGGGGATGGAGGGAAAAGTGATGAGATAGAGAAGAAGGAGAGGAGTAGGGAAGGAAGAGAGAAAGATGGAGTGAGGAAAGTGGGGGGATAGTGTGTGAGTGAAGAGATAGGAGAGGAAGAAGAGAGAAAGAAGATAAGAGATAATGGGAGAATCTAGGATGAGATGAAGAGAAGGGAGGGAAGGAGAGACAGAGGGAGTGGTTATGGCAGGTAAAGAGATTGAGAGAGAGGAGATGAGATGGAAGGAAAAGAAATTAGAATATAAGAGTGAGTTGAAAGAAGGAGATAGGAGGTAATAAGTATAGAAATGTTAAAGAGTGAATGTGATGAACAGGAGGAGAGGAGGGAGTTCGGAAAGACCATAGACAGCCGTGGCGCCCAAGGAAGCAAAGATAGTTTGAGAATAATAAAGGAGAGCGAATGAGATAAAAGAGAGAGAATACCACGGAAGCAAGCAAGCGAGAAGAAAGCGAAAGAGACCGACCGGCAGAAAGAAACGAGTGAGAGAGAGCCCGCGAAGAGAAGAGAGAGATGAATAACATTCGAGACAAGTATGAGAGAGAGAGAGAGAAGAGAGAAGGAGATGAGAATGGTCAGACAGAGAGCCATCCACAGACCCCTATATGAAAGAACGAATCCCAGAAATCTCTCTGGCCAGAAACTTAATCAAATATCTGACGTGCCTCTTGAAGCGAGCTATTCGTTGGCCCCGTTTGAACCCACCTGCCTTGAAGACCTTAAATGGTTGCCAATAAAAGATGTGCCAAGAGCCGACGTACTCCCCCCGTGCGCAGATTATAAAGAGCGATATTTTGATATGACGAATTAGTGCTAACGTTATGTGTGATCTATCGTCTATTAGACCTAAACACAAAAAACAGATTGTGAGTGTTCATCCTCCAAACAGCTCTCCCTATCCCCTACCCCAACCCCTACCCCAAGGCCTCTACCCCACGGAACCACTCCCAAATGCCTGGTACCGCACCTCCTATCCATCCCCTCCGTCCACCCAGTTCCCCCTCGCCCTCACCCTCCGCACGAACCCCATAGAGGACGCGCGGTAACAACATGTGATCTTATTTATGACGTCCATGGCGATCGCTTGTAGGTCTATGCTATTCTTTATTTATTTTACTCTCTTCTTTCTGAGTTTTTTATATGTGATGTTGTAGTTGGTTTCCCGGTGCAACTGTTGCCGCAGGTATGCAAGAAGGAGGGGGAGAGGGGGAGAAGGGAGGAGTATTACTGACAGCAGGAGGGGGCGTCCCTAGCAGGGGGAAAGTGTTTGCAGCGGGAACCCCCTCGGTGTTGCAGCGGGCTCTTCGCGCTAGGACAAGGAGGAAGCAGAGACTGCTGTCTGCTTGTGCTCTCCTGCGTGCTTCTTCTGCTGCTGTGGTCGTTCCTTCTTTTGGTCCTAGTGTCGTGGGAGAGACTCCAAGGATGGGAGCCTTGGCGTGCAAGCATCTTCTCTCTCTCTCTCTCTCTCTCGCTCTCTCTTTCTCCCTCTGTCTCTCTCTTTCTTTCTCTCTCTCTCTCTCTCTCTATTCTCTCGCTCTCTCTCTCTCTCTCTCTTTATTCTCTCTCTCTCTCTCTCTCTCTCTCTCTCTCTATCGCTCTCTCTCTCGCTCGCTCTCTCCCTCTCTCTTTCTCTTTCTCTCGCTCTCTCTTGCTCTCTCTCTCATTCTCCCGAAGGAACTTGTACATTAAGGAGCGAGAAAGAGAAAGAGAGAGAAAGAGAGACATATATATATATATATATATATATATATATATATATATATATAGAGAGAGAGAGAGAGAGAGAGAGAGAGAGAGAGAGAGAGAGAGAGAAAGAGAGAAAGAAAGAGAAAGAGAAAGAGAAAGACAAAGAGAGAGATAGATAGATAGAGAGAGAGAAAAAAAAAGAGAAAGAGAAAGAGAGAGATAGAGATAGAGAGAGAGAGAAAGAGAAAGAGAAAGAGAAAGAAAAAGAAAGAGAAAGAGAAAGAAAAAGAAAGAAAGAAAAAAAGAAAGAGAGAAAGAGAATAACATTCGAAAGTCCAAGTATTCCGTCATTTCGCTTGTTTGCGCGGGTCGTTTATGGTAACGGACGGCCTCGTTGGCGCTCTAACTTTAATCTTTTGCAATAGGTTCATGCAGGAGAGACCACCACATGCAAGAGAGACCACCGCACTATGAAGCAAATTCTGTATCTAGTATTTGCAAAGGGTCGCCATTTGCTTCAATCTGGCTATGCTAATATTTTGTTTGCACTTTCATGAAGACAGATAAGATCATGCACGTAATTGCACGATTGTTAATGCACAGGATATTATCTAAACTCGGACCATTGAATGAGGCTATGATCATATGGTGGCTTGAATTATTACGTACACAAGAGAGAGCGCATTTATGAAACGTGCACATATGTACACTAACGTACATATATATACACGAAAGGGCGTTTATGGATACATATAGTTTAGATGGCTGTGGGTGTGTTTTTGTGTTTTTGTTTGTGTGTGTGTGTGTGTGTTTGTATGTGTGTGTTTGTGTGTGTGTGTGTGTGTATGCTTGTGTTTTTGTTTGTGTATGTGTGTGTGTGTGTTGGTGTGTGTGTGTGTGTGTATGTGTGTCTGTGTCTGTGTGTGTGTGTTTTTGTGTGTTTGTGTTTGTATGTGTATATGCTTGTGTTTTTGTTTGTGTATGTGTGTGTATGTATATACTTGTGTTTGTGTGTTTGTGTTCGTGTATTTACATAAGTGCGTATCCATGCATAAATAAAAACCTCCATACTAAATAAGAAGAAAAAAAAAAAAAAACATTATGATATAACCTGCCGAAGAGTTCAACTCCCCCCCCTCTACCCCCCCAAAAAAAAAAAAAATCTATTTGCCTAACCGGTCACTGATTTATGACAAGCAATACATCCATATGTAACCTCTGTAATGCATCCATCTGTAACCGCTGTATCTCTTTTGTATCTATTTATGAGCTGTTTCGGTTCATGAGAGTTATTGCTGGATTAGACTTATGGCCATCATCATCTTGGGTCCGTCTCGGTGGCTCCTCTTCACTCACTTCTTCTTCTTCTTCTTCCTCTTTGCTCTTGGTATTACTTTGTTTGTTTGTTTGTTTTTCTCCCTTGCGCTTTCTCTCTTTGTCTTTGTTTCTATCGGGCTTTTTCTGTCTCTATCTGTCTCTCTGGTTCTTTCTTTCTCTGTCTTTATCTGTCTCTCTGGTTCTCTCTTTCTCTGTCTCTATCTGTCTCTCTGGACCTCTCTTTCTCTGTCTCTCTGGTTCTCTCTTTCTCTGTCTCTATCTGTCTCTCTGGTTCTCTCTTTCTCTGTCTCTATCTGTCTCTCTGGGTCTCTCTTTCTCTGTCTCTATCTGTCTCTCTGGTTCTCTCTTTCTCTGTCTCTATCTGTCTCTCTGGTTCTCTCGTTCTCTGTCTCTATCTGTCTCTCTGGTTCTCTCTTTCTCTGTCTCTATCTGTCTCTCTGGTTCTCTCTTTCTCTGTCTCTATCTGTCCCTATCAGTTCTCCTCCTTTCCTCTTCTCTATCTGTCTCTCTTGTTTCTCCTCTTTCCTCTGTCTCTAATCTTCTCTCCTGGTTCCTCTCTTTCTTCTCTGTCTCTATCTGTCTCTCTGGTTTCTTCTATCGGTCTCGTCTCTTCTGTCTCTCTGGTTCTCTCTTTCTCTGTCTCTATCTGTCTCTCTGGTTCACTCTTTCTCTGTCTCAATCGTCCTCGGTTCTTTCTTCTCTCTCTGTCTTTAACTGTCTCTCTGGTTCACTCTTCTTTCCTGTCTCTATCTGTCTCTCGACCTTCTCTTTCCCTCGTCTCTCTGGTTTTCTCTCTTTCTCTGTCTCTATCTTCTCTCTGGTTTCTCTCTTCTCTGTCTCTACTGTACTCTCTGGGTCTCTCTTTCTCTGTCTCTATTGTCCTCTCTGGTTCCTCATTCTCTGTCCTATCTGTCTCTCTGGTTCTCTCTTTCTCTGTCTCTATCTGTCTCTCTGGTTCTCTCTTTCTCTGTCACGAGACCTGTCTCTCTGGTCACTCTTCTTTCTTCTGTCTCTATCTGTCTCCTCTGGTCTCTCGCTCTCTTTCTCTGTCCTCTACCGTCTCTCTGGGTTTCCTCTTTCTTTCTCTCTGT
>NW_028234433.1:25059729-25069729 GCF_977035675.1 Penaeus japonicus
GGTGCCACGTGTCCCATTGTGCCCATTACTCTAGTTACGTAAGTAAACAAAACAGAGATACAGCTTCCCCTACACCCCTCCTACCCCCCCCTCCCTCCCTTTCTGTTTACACGCGCCTTGCAATATATGCCCGTGGGAGACAGACAGACAGACAGACTGACTGACAGACACAAAGTGATCTACAGAGGGGGATAGGAGAGAAATAGAAAAAATACAGAGAGAGAAAGGAGAGAGAGAGAGAGAGAGAGAGAGAAAGAGAGAAGAGAGAGAGAGAGAAACAAAGACAGAGAAAGAGTGAGTATGTGTGTGTGTGTGTGTGTGTGTGTGTGTGAAAGAGAGAGAGAGAGAAAGAGAGAGAGAGAGAGAGAGAGAGAGAGAGAGAGAGAGAACCAGAGATAAGGCCAGAGGGGAATTGTTTCTAAAACAACGATTGCAATATGAAAGAGAGAGAGAGAGAGAGAGAGAGAGAGAGAGAGAGAGAGAGAGAAAGAGAGAGAGAAAAGAGATAGATAGATAGAGAGAGAGCATGGAGAGAGAGAGAGAGAGAGAGACCGAGAGCGAGGAGGAGAGAGGAGAGAGAGAGCGAAGAGAGAGAGAGAGAGGGAGAGAGAGAAAAGGAGAGAGAGAGAGAGAGAGAGGGAGAGAGTAGAGAGAGAGAGAGAGACCGAGAGAGAGAGATTTGAGAGAGAAAGAAGAGGAGAGGGAGGAAGAGAAGAAGAGGGAGGAGAAGAGAGAAGAGAGAAGAGAGGGAGAGAAGAATGGAGGAGAGAGAGATAGACTGTATATACAAAGTGAAAAGACCAACGTTTTGACAAGGGGACACCGTCAATGTTTATATATCAACAAGGTCGGGTTTATACCAAAATCCAATGGAACACTCACCCTTATAGATCTCAGTAATTACCGTGTAATCCATCACAATGTTATATGTTGCGTACTGTATATTTGTTCTAGTTCGTGTGTGTGTGTGTGTGTGTTTATGTGTTTGTTTGTGTGTGTCTGTGTGTAAGGGTGTGTGGGGTGTGTTTGTTTGTATGTGTGTGTTGGGGGGTGTTTGTGTTTGTGTAGGGGTGTGTGGAGTCTTTGTGTGTGTTTGTTTGTTTGTTTGTGTGTGGGGGTGTTTGTGTGTGTGTTTATTTGTTTGTTTGTTTGTGTATTTGTTTGTTTTTTGTGTATGTGTGTTTGTTTGTGTGGGGGGTGTTTATTTGTTTATTTGTGTGTTTATTTGTTTGTTTGTGTGTGTACTTGTTTTTTTTGTGTATGTATGTGTTTGTTTGTCTGTTTGTGTATATGTGTGTGTGTTTGTTTGACTGTGCACGAATTAGTTGTTCAGATATTGGGTAATTAGTAAATTATAGGTTCGATGGCTAATTAGCTGGTTGAAAAAAAAAAAAGGTTAGCGGATAAATGAACCGGGAAAATCAACTCAATTTGCAAAATAGATACAGTGATTGGGTAGGTGTTAAAAATTGCAACCTGCAGCGGGATTATTTCAGATACCGGAATTTGATCTCGGAATTTAGAGTTTGCAGTAGTAGGAATTTCAAGTTTTGTGTTTTGAAAAAAAAGTAAAAAAAAAAATAATAATAAATAAATAAATAATAATATTAATAATAAAATAAAAAATGTAAGGAAATAACCTTAAAAACTCGATCGTCACTATTTTATTTTCATCAAGAGGTGGGGGGGGGGGGGGCAGGTAATTAATTCTAATTTAGAAGTGATGATAAAAGATATTTCGACTCGGAAAGTTTTTTTTCTTTTTTTTGGAATATGATGTTAATTCTACTTCTATGATTTTTTGTTTATTAGAGTGATTTTCCATTCCTTTGTTTTTTTTGACGTTCCTTGTCAGTTTTGGATACTTCTAAAGTTTAATTTGCATAGAGTAAATACTAACTAAGGAAATAGATTATGTTTGGATTTCCCCCCCCCCTCTCTACTTTTTGTAAATATATTAGAGATGTATATCATCAACATAAGCACAATACACACATATGTCTATACACATAATTAAACACAGACATACAAATGCACGCACAAAGAAACATGCACACAAGCACAAATGCAAATAAATGTGTGTGTGTGTTTATGTGTTTGTGTGTTTGTGTACGTGTGTTGGGTTGTGTGTGATTGTGTGGTGTGTCTGGTGTGTGTGCATCGTTCGATTTGTTTATATTACGTGTATGCATACGGGGTGCGTCCATATATGTACCTATATCTATCTCTAACCCCCCCTAAAAATCAAACACAAAATGCAAATACAAATAACGCCAAAAAGAAATAGGTAACATAAAATCAGTCCTCTCCCCTCCATCCGAAGTTATATGGCGCTGAGCTCCCTGATTTCCTAAACTTAATAATGTTTCCCTCGACACTGAAAACTAGTGCTGTTGGTTTTGCTGGTCCGGGCTACAGCAATGATCGAATGTTATTTTCGATGTCTTGTTTTATTTTTTATGTTGGTTCTTTCTTGTTCTTGTATGTATGGGTTCGCGGGTTTTTGTTGTTTTTCGTCTTTGTGTATTTCCTTGTCGTTGTCCTTTTTTCTTTCTATTTCTTCTCTTTTTCCTTTCGCTGTTTCTTTCGACTCTGATTTCTCGACCTCGTTCTCTTGTTTTTTCTCTCTCCTCTGTCTGTCTCTCTCTCCTCTCTCTCATCCCTCGTTCCTCTTTCTCTATTTTTCTCTCTCCATCTATCCTTCTCCTCTCTCTCTCATCTCTCGCTCTCTTCTCTCGACTCTCTCCCCTCCCCCTCCCTCCCTATCCCTCCCCCTCCCCACCCCCCCTCCCCCCCCTCCCTACCCCCTCCCCCCCCCCCCCCCTCCCCCCTCCTTCTCCCCCCCCCCCTCTCCCCCCCTTCCCTCTTCCCCCCCTCATCGCCCTCTCCCTTCCCGGACCCCCCCCCTCCCCTCTCCCTATCCACCTTCTGCCCCTCCCACCGCCACTCCTCCCCCCCCCTCCCTCCTCACACTCCTCTCGCTCTCCTCCCCCTCCCATCCCCCCCTTCCCTCCTCCCCCCCCCCCTCTCTCCATCACCTCCCCTCCCTCCCCCTCCCTCACTTCTCCCCTCTCCATACCTCCCCCCCAGTCCCTCCTCTCTCATCTCTCATATCACTCTCCTCTCCCCTTTCTCTCTCTTTCCTACTCCCTCTCTCTCTCTTTCCTCTCACTCGTCTCTTCCCTTCTCCCTCTCCTCTCTTCTCGTCTCTCTCCCCTCCTCCTCCTCTTCTCGTCGTTTCCTCCAACTCGACTCTCACTCTCTCTCTCTCCTCTCTCTCTGTCTCGACTCTCCATTGCTGTCACCTTACACCCCTTCTCCTCTCTCCTCACCTCTCACATCCTCTCTCTCTTCTCCTCTCTCGCCTCTCTCCTCTCTCTCTCTCTCTCTTTGCTCTCTCTCTCTCTCAGTCGTTCTTTTTCCTCTCTTCTTCGTTTTCTAGTGTATATTAATGATTATGTTACTGTGTAGTATAATATATATATTATATATCTATCTATATATATATATATATATATATTAAGTATAGTAATCAATGTGAGTAGACACATTATATCCCTGCATATATATTGTGTTATATTTATATGATATATAGTTTTTATATATATTCAATAATCATCTTTTCTTTAACAGCTCCTCTCTCTCTCTTCACATAAATCGCTGTATTAAAAATTGGCATTCACAAATGCGTATTTTTTACATTCATTTGTTATATGCCTAGACTGCATTATTTGAAAACCGGGAAAAATAAAAAACGGTTTTCGGTTTATTTTAGAACAACGAAAATAAATAACACGCAATTTTGTACTTTATACGAACAAGGAAAATCTTAAATGAGAATACAGAAAACAATTTTCGATTTTGTGTTTGTATATGGGAAATAAGAAGGAATATGTTGTTGTGTGTGTGTGTGTTTGTGTGTGTCAAATCAGATATTATTGGAAATGTGTGTGCGTGTGCGTATGTGTGTGTATGTGCGTGTGTGTGTGTGTATGTGTATGTGTGTGTGTCTTTGTGTGTGTGTGTGTGTGTGTAGATATAGGGACAGTTATAAAGAAAGACACAGAGACAAATACACTATGAAAAACACAATAAAAAAAAAAAAAAACATGTGTGTGTTAACAGACAGACAGATATATAAAAAAGAGTTGTGATCCCTTGGCGCCTTTAATCAAGTTCTCTCAACTCTCTTTCCACCTCTCTCTCCTCTCACAGCTCTCCATCACTCTCCTTTTTTTATCCATTTTTTTTTTTTTCTTCCTATGCTCTCTCTATACTCACTCATATTTCACTCCCTCTTGCTCTCGATCTCTATTTTCGCCCTCCGTTACTATCTCACTCATCTCTCCTCAATATCCCATCTTTCGTTCGCCTCGTGTTACTCTCTCCACTCTCTGCTCACATCCCCTCTTATCCTGCCCTCTTGTTTTACTTCTCTCCACTCTCTCTCTCACTCTCCATCTTTTCGCTCTCTGTTACTCTCACATCACTCGTCTCTCTCCCAACCCTCCTCTTTTCCCCTCGGTTTACTATCTCACTCTCTCTCACTAACGCCCTCGTTTCCCGCCCTCCGTTACTCTCTTCACTCTCCACTCGTCTGCATTCCCTCTTTCGCCCTCTGGTACTACTCAGCCCACTCTCTCGCACCTCTCGCTGAGCCCTCCGTTACTCATCCCCTAACGATCTCCCCACTCTCACCTACCCTCTAATTCCGACTCTCGGTTTTATTCTTCGCAGATCCTCTCTCGACTCCCTCTTTTGATTTCGCCTATGTTACTACTCTCCACTCTCTCCTTTTCGCCACTACTGTTACTCTCGCCGCTCTCTCATCTCCCTCTTTCGCCCTCTGTTACTCCTCTCAACTCTCTCTCTCTCTCATCCCTTCACTCGCTCCCCCCGCGCTCTCCTACTCGGGGGCTAGCGTGGCTTGGCCCTGCTGTTACTGGTGTGATTTGACGGCTCCGGGGACGCTCACTCTGGAGAACTCGCAATCTCACTCTCTCTTGTCGACCTCCGTTACCTCTCTCTCTCACTAGATCTCTATCTCACTCACCACTTTCTTTCCTCTCTATTATCTCTCCCCACTCTCCCTCTCTCTCTCTCTCTTTCGCCCTCTGTATACTCTCTCACAACTCTCTCACTCCCTCTTTCGCCCTCGTTACTCTCCTCATTCCCACGCGTGCGCTTTCGCCCTCTCAGGTTACTCTATCCTCCCTCTCGCTCTCTCACTCTCTCTCTCATCCACCACCACATGTGAACCTCAGATCTACTCGGTTTAAGCAAGATCCTCATTGCCTCAGAGATTGTACTTCCTCTTATAACTTGTACCTCCTCTTCTCTCCTAAAAAGAGAGACCCTCCACGCCCCCGCAACCGCTTCCCTTTCCCTCACAACTTGAACCTTCGTTCTATGGAGGAGGATATGGAAAAGTCCTGAGGGTAAATGTTGGTTGGTGAAGGGAGAAAGAGAGTGTGAGGGAAGAGAGTTGTGCATGTGAAATTGGTGTATGTTAGTTGGTATAATGGGGTTATATATTATAATGTATATATGTTATATATGTATATGTGTAATATATATATATATATATAGTATTATATATATTATATATATGTTATATGTTATTTATATTGTGTTGGTGTGTGTGTGGTTGTGTGTGTGTTTGTGTGTTTGGTTGTGTGTGTGTTGTGTGTGTGTGCAATAAATATTTTTAATCAGAATGAAAAGAAAACGTTAATGTGTGTGTGTGTGTGTTGTGAGTGTGTGGTGTTTTGGTGTGTGTGGTTGTGTGTTGTATATGTTATATAGTATAATATATATAATAGTGAGTATAATAAGATTATAGTATATTATATGATATATGTATTTAGATATTTTGATTATATTGGTAGATTGATTGATAAGATAGAAGATATTTTGATATTAATAGATACACACAGCGTCGTCAACACACATACACACACATTTCGTTTTCTTTTCATTTTGACTAACAGAGAGAGGAACAAGATGGGAACTACACCGTAATCAAAAGGTAGATAGATAGACAGACAGACAGACAGGCAGACAGAGAGACCAAGAAGAGTGCCAATGCCGCAATCTAAAAGTGCCAATCCGGTGCCAGTGATCACGTATAGAATATTGCAACGGACTGTGGCGTGTTTGGTATTGCAAAAGTGTCCATGAGATTGCAAATACCTGGCCAATTTACACGATCGAACGAAAATATTTACCTTTGCAGAAAACTGCCTTGAAAATCCGTCACTGTCTAACTAGGGTGAGTTTCCTATCTTTACTGTTACTTCATTTCTTTATTTCCTTCTTGCTGTTGATGTTGTGTTCTTTGTATTTTTATTCTCTCTCCGTCTCTCTTTCCTTTCTCTCCCTCTCCCCTCTTTCTCTCTCTCTCCTCATCCCTCGTTCTTCACTCCTCTCTTCTCTTTCATCTCTTCTCAGTCACTCTCTCTTTTCTCTCGTCTCTCTCTCGCTCTCAGCTCTCTTCATTCTCTTTGGTCTTTAATCATCATTTTTGTTTGGGTTATTTTTATTCCTCCTTCCTTTCTCTACTATAATCATCATTAACATCACCAATTATATCTATACCATCTTCGTCATTGATCATCATATGTTATTTTGGTGATCATCATACTTGGTATTGTTATCTCATTATCATTAATGTTAATTCATCTATTATTACGTGTCATAATAATGGTATTAATAAATGTATATATTGTGTGTGTGTGTGTGTGTGAGTGATGTGGAGTGTTTGTGTGTGAAGTGTGTGCGTGTGTTGCGTGTGTGTGTGTGTGTGTGTGTGTGAATTTCTGAAATATATAATATCCATGACAGACACACGGGCAATAACACACAAAGGATCCCTTCCGTGTTTCATCCCCTCGCCGCTTACCCATACATGGCCCTCTCCCCTTTTCCCCTCAACCCATCCCCCCTCTCTCATTCCTCCCCCCTCTCTCTCTCACTCCTCCACTCGTCTCTCACTCCGCTCCCTCTCCTCCCTCCTCTCCCACCCCTCTCCTCACACCATATACTCCCTCCCCCCCCACCCCCCCTCTCTACTCTCTCCTCTTCACTCTCCTCTCTTCTCTCTCCTCTTCTCTCTCCTCTCTCTCTCGACCCTCTCTTAATTCCTTCCTTCTCTCCAACCCTCGCTCCTCTCTGCTCTCTCGCTCTCTCTCTCCTCTCTCACTCCCTATCCCGGCCTCCCCTCATCTCTCTCTCTCTCTCTTCTCTCTCTCTCTCCTCCTCTCACTCCTCATATCCCCCCTCTCTCCTCACCCAAACCCTATTCTTAGCCCCCCCACCTCCCTCACTCCTCTCTCTCCCAACCTATTTCTCGCCCATCCCCTACCTCCTCACTCTATTCTTCCTTCACTCTATTCTACCCAATCCCCTCTCATCTCTTTTTTTCTCCCCCCCCCCCCTCTACCCTCACCCTATTCTCCCTCTCTCCTCTCTCTCTCTCTATCTCCTCCTCCCCCACTCTCCCAAGGATGACATGAATCAGCCATCAGGCTCTTAGTAGCCCAGCGTCTCAAACAAAAGAAAAGAAGGAGGCTCCCACAATTCAGTTATTGATCCAAACTATTACGCGAGTTTGAGAGAAGGGAAGAGGAAGAGACGGCCGATTCCTGTCCAGTCCCATTTGATACTGATGGAACGTTCTGTTCAACGCCGTGCTGGTGACGTGAGTGGTTTTTGTGAGCATTCATGTGTGTGTGTGTGTTTGTGTGTCTGTGTGTTTTCTTTCTCTTTATATTTTTTTACTTTATTTTTTTTTTCTTGCTTTCTTTCTTTCTCTCTCTATCTCTCTCTCTCTCTCTCTCTCTCTCTCTCTCTCTCTTTCTCTCTTTATATATATATATATATATATATATATATATATATATATATATATGTATATACACATATATACACACATATATATATACATTATGCATACATATATACTTATATGCATACATATACACACACACACACACACATTACACACTACACACAACAAACACCTACTACACGACACACCAAACACACACACACCACACCCACACACCACACTATATTACTGTATATAGATAATAGATAGATGTATTTGATAGTGTGTGTGTGTGTGTGTGTGTTTGTGTTTGTGTTTATGTGTATGCATATATATATATATATATATATATATATATATATATATATATATATTGATAGCATATATATATAATATATATAATATATAATATATAGTATATGATATATATATAATATATATATATTATATATATATATATATATATATATTGTGACGTGTAGGCAAAATTTGGAGGGTAAAATTTTATTATATATATATATATATATATATATAATATATAATATATTTATATATATATATATATGTTATATAATGGTTTGATATATATATGATATATATAAATTATATATAGTAGAGAGTGAGAAGAGGAGACGAGAGCCCAGGAGGATAGGTGGAAGAGAAGAAGAAAGGGAGGATCGAGGAAGAAGAGCGAGAGCTAGGAGGGTGTGAGGGAGAAGAGACACGTAGAGTGTGGCATATCGAGATTGGAGAAGTAGAAGAGAAAGAGAGAGAGAGAGAGAGAGAGAGAAGGGATGATCTGGCAGAGAGAGAGAGAGAGAGAGAAGGGAGTGAGAAGAGAGAGAGGCGAAGATAGAAAGGAGAAAGAGAAAGAAAGAGAAGAGAGAAAGAAAGAAAAAAGAAATAAGATGAAAGGAATGAAGGAAAGAAAGGAAAAAAAGATAGAATAATAAACTAGAGAAAGAGATGGGAGAAAGAAGCAAAATGGGGAAAAGAAAAAAGGGGAGGAAAAAGAGAAGAAAGGAAGAAAGGGAAAGGAAGAAAAAAAGGAGAATAAAAAAAGGGAAAAGAGGAGAGAAACGGAATTCCAAAATACCCCGCATATCTCTGTAATTTATACAGCTTTAACTAATTAACACATGGTGTTGGTTTACACAGTATTTGTGCTCAGTCTGATTATCAACCGAGGGGAAGAAATTTGTTGATCGTTATTACTTACTGACAATGCTGTGACATGACGTTATTCATACGTATGCACAGAATAAAAAGTATAATATATTGCAGTTGATTGTTGTGATGCCGACTATTGTTGTCTTGCCGTTGCATGAACATGTGATTTGGTCTTTCATTAGTATATCCAGTACATGATTTTATTGAAATAATTGCATGTGTGTGTGCAGCTTGTTATGTAATTTTCCACGTCAGGAGTTTAGTATGCAAATAAGTATCTAAAATTTTATGAAAACATAGACCCATTAAAATCCGCGTTAATAGAAAATTAATATAAATGAAAATCAGATTTAAAAAAAAAGAAAAAAACAAGTGAACGAAAAATTCCAAATACTCTTTAGGAGACTGGTAGATCTAAGAGTATTTTCCATTCCGTATATACAATCCTTATCCGATCTGCCATCCTTATAATTCAATTAATCATATAAAAAAATTCCATAGAATATGTACAATGTACAGTACACTTTATAATAAGAATTCTCAGTAATCTCCATTATCAATTAGGATCTACTTAATCTGCATGTACATGTACTTTCCGAGCTCATGCATGTCTGTAGCTATACGTACCATTAGTAATAATATAATTGTACTTTAACATGATCTTATTACAGCCCCTTACATATGTGGAAAGGAAGGAATGAGCATAAATAATTTTACAATGTAAATTATGTAATTAACGTTTGATGTTACATCCTTTTCATCTCTGTGGTAACAGTAGACTTCAGCTATCTTATCATCCCCAGAAGACCACTACCAGACTTCTGTGGATTGCGCATGTACTGCCTATTTTCGATAGCAGTTCTGAATTACATTTGGCATTCATAACATATACACCGAGTTGGAGTTTCCATTTAAGAACACGCACAGTACTATTCTTTGCCATAAGCTTTGTCATTTTCTTTTTTCCATTTAAGTACTTTTCTTTGCCATAAACTTTGCCTT